>NC_091192.1:24650402-24962902 GCF_040958095.1 Procambarus clarkii | reverse complement strand
CACAGGACCAAGTCAAGAGTTCTGGACTGCCCAAGGTGAACTGCCCTCCTCAGTGCAATCACCTCCTCACGTCACCTCTGTGAACATAAACGTTATTAGCTAGACAGACAGTATACTGGGTGACCTTAGGATAACACTTCCACCGGGGAACTGACATTGTAATTACAAGCACAACCCAGATGGCGTTGATATCATTACGCCACCCAACAGAGGTTATCATCATCGACCTCATCTCCTAACTGAGGTATGAAAGAGGAGCCTTACACTGACGTCACCTGACTGCCAACAGATGGCGTTGTTTGCATCTCACCTAATACTTGGAAGCTGGAGTGCAGGTCCATAGATGGCGCCGAAATCGCCACTCCTCACTCCAGCAACGGTGTAGATACCATAACAAAGGCAAATAGCGACTGCAATACAGAGCTGCTGTGGATCAAGACGTATGCCTGTTGCAGACATAAGGACTGCCAAAATAATAATAATACTAATAATAATAATAATTTTTATTTAGGTAAAGGTACATACATAAAGAGATTTTACAAAGTTTGTTGGCTTTATAGATAGAGCTAGTACATACAATGCCTAAAGCCACTATTACGCAAAGCGTTTCGGGCAAAAGGAAGTCCCCTGAATGGGGAGGGGGGGGGGGGGGGGGAGGTTCAAGCACAGCTGTGAGGTGCGCAAGATCAATGGGGGTTGTTGCTGCCTCCAGCAAAGCTGTGGCTTCTTTGTCTACAATGGATTGCCACAATTCCATCCCAGCTGGATTGTTTCTATATACTGTATGTATATATATATATATATATATATATATATATATATATATATATATATATATATATATATATATATATATATATATGTATATATATATATATATATATATATATATATATATATATATATATATATATATATATATATATATATATAATTCAGTTGCATATGTCCTGGGGACCATTCAGGCTTGTTCGCATATATATATATATATATATATATATATATATATATATATATATATATATATATATATATATATATATATAATATATAATATATATATATATATAAAATTATATATAAATATAATATATATATAATATATATATATATATATATATATATATATATATATATATATATATATATATATATATATATATATATATATATATATATAAATAATTATATATAAATATAATATATATATATAATATATATATATATATATATATATATATATATATATATATATATATATATATATATATATATATTGGTAGCAGTCTTTCTTGTATACATATGTTGTTGAATATGACCGAAAAAGTAAGATTAATAATTCTAACACAAATTTTCTCAATATTTCTTATGTTTCTTTTTACTGTCAATTGTAATTGAAAAATCAATTCTCCAAAATTCATTTTTATTTCTAGTCTGACGCGACGCTTGTACGTGTTTCGTAATAACTTATTCCATTTTCAAAAACTTTAGTTTACACACACACAACTGTAACCTGAAAACACTAAACAGAGTTTTACTTATGCTAACACTGAACAGCTTGTCTTATATACTCGCACTTGGGTGAGGTGATATGTTGCAACAGTTTTGGATGAGGAGAACAAACTTTTGACCAACACAAGACAGAACACAGAACAATGGGTATTAACTGGATAAATGAGAGGAAAGAATGGAAGTAACTGCAAAGGGACTATTGGCCCATACTTCCCCTTGTTGCTTTTATATTGGTCTTCTATATTGCCGCCTGGTATCGCTGTATACAGCGATAGCAGGCGGCTTGATATCTGCGAGGCACTACACATCAAAAAGTCAACACCAGCAATCAACAGCCAATTAATGCACAACTATATTCTACCCTCTTCAAGACTCCGTACCAATATAGAAGCATCAAGAGGAAGTATGGGCCAATAGGCCCTTTGCAGTTACTTCCATTCTTTCCTCTCATTTATCCAATTTATACCCATTGTCCCGTGTTCTGTCTTGTGTTGGTCAAAAGTTTGTTCACCTCATCCAAAACGATGGCTCCTCTTGCATGATAGTTGATGATAGATGGAATTACTGGTGTCGATTTCACTATGGACGCTCAACTGTTTCCATTACTCGTGTCCTTAGACACTCGACGGGAATGATTATTCACATCTTACTCATATTACGCAAGTCATATTATCAGTAACTCATGATTGTCAAGCTCAATTAATTGTTGAGGGTTAGCTGTCGACGACGCCTGATTTGGTCTCTACGTCTCGTTTTATGTGACTAGTATAGGTTGATTAAGTTTAGATCGGTCAGTTATTATGTTATTAATAATGTTGTTGGTGATAGTAATGGTGATGATGAGAAGTGACAATCATTATAGTGATGGTGGAAAATGATGGTGTCATCGATGATAGTAGTGGTAATGATGATAGTGAGGATGACTATGGCAGTGATGATGTTGGTGAAGCTTTTAGTCAAGACACCGAAACTAATTTATGCAATTATTCCATCTATTAAAAAAATGACAGCATGTTTTCATATATATAGATTCGAGAACTGCCATTGAAACCTTGCAACAAGAACACATACGTGACAACATCCATCTGACCACAAATGTCATTACATTAATGCAAACACTCAAACGTCAAGGTCGTCGGATAATTAGCAACTGAGTGCCAAGTCATGTGGGAATAATGGGGAATGACATTGCAAACGAAGCTGCAAAACTTGCAAATAAGAGAAAAAATGTAGACATTTACATAGCAAGTTATGCAAGTTACCCCAGAGTCTATCACATATTAAGAAAGTAATTAGAAATAGAGCAATGCTCTATTTGATCGAATAGATCGAAGATGTACAGTATAACACAGCAATTGCAGCATCAGGATCTGCGGGTTAGTATAAGAATTCAACCAACTACGAATTTCTTATTTTTCTTATTTCATTTATTTTGATAAAAGGGAGTAGTAGAACAACAGAAGTTTACTTACATTACATGAGGCTTGGATACCCATGTGCATGGGAAATAGGCTTACAGATTCCAGAATATGTGAGGAAATGTCAACCCTGAGAAGAAATGTCTGACAGACCACTAGAACATTATCTAACACAGTACAGAGTTACACACCAAATAAAATTTCAACTAGATTCAACAGAGCATTAGTTGTTAAACACATGGGACATAATCTTACTGAAGCGAACATACAAGTCATAAATACTCATACTCCTCCTAAGTAAAACAGAAACAAGAAATAAGTAACACTTAGTGAGCCAGCCAGAGGCTTAGAGCCCCATGCAGGAATATCCCTGAAAAAAATCTAGAAAAATTTTTCTACCAATTAAAATCAAATGACACAAAAGCAAATCTTCAACATTTATCTAATCTGGACGTAGTAATTAATTACAAAGATCATTTGTTAAGTCAGCATGTATTTGTACCTTCAATATGCAACTTTAGGCCAGATTTGACAAAGAATTCGAACATCATGCAACTCCATTAATAGTATATAAATAAAGCTGATTCATTGAGCAGAGTATCTAAACTTTCTAAAGTATACTATCGAAAGGGAATGGTTGGGAGGCATTGAGATCACTAGATTGTTTGAAGCTTAGGCTAGACATATATATGAGTTGGTTGGGTGGATATAAATAGGAGCTGCCTCGTATGAGCCAAAAGACCTTCTGCAATTTCCACTATTCTTATGTTGTGGTATTGTTTCAAACCTGTGAAAATGGGTCAGATGGAGGCTTAACTAAACTGAGTGTTTATGTTGCAGCTGGACTACAGTGAGTGTGGGGACGAGGCACAGCCCTCACCCAAGCACATGAAGCTCTTCACAGATTCCCCACCCAGTCCGGACCGACAGTTCTGCTCCTCCACCACTTCTATGGCCAGTGACTCTGCCCACACACCCTCAGAGGTGAGTTCTGCTTACTAGCTCGCTCCACTTTCATTCAGAAGTGAGCTCTACCTACTGGCTCATCCCACATCCCATGAGTGGTGAGTTCTGTCCACTGGCTCGCTACACTCTCCACACTTCTTTTCAAGATCATGAGAAGCATATCACTGACATTTCTCACACTCGCCTACATCCACCTCACATCTGCCTTTACACTTAACCTGCCCCCCTCCCCCCCTCATTCCTTCTCACAGGTAAGGTTGTCTTTACAACTCTGATCTTTTAATGTTGCTTGTTTACTCACAATTGGAATTAGTGCAATTCTTCCATGAGAAAGAGATAATGACATAGTGTCAACATTTCGGTAGACAAGATATTATAATGTCAACATCCCAGTTGTCAAGATACTACTAGGAGAGGTACTTGGCTGTTCCGGGTCTCATTCCCCCTCTCTCATATCATTCCCTATTCCCCTCTCTTCCCATCTTTCCCACACTCCATCTTACTTTACCAACACCTTCTCACACCTCTCTTCCAGTCTCCCTCTTTCTATCACCTTTCCATCTAACCCTATCTCTCCTAGCCTCTCTTCAAACATCCAATCCTCCTCCTTCCTTCTCTTCCCTCTATGTCTCAGATTTTTTTTTTTTCATCAGCTTCCAGTTAAGAAGTCTAGGTATTCAATTCACCTGAATTGTGAATGTTTATTTCCATGATTTTTTATTAACACATTTAGGTACATCTGCATTTGTGCAGCTACCTAGACTATATGAAGGGAAGTGCATTGTGTCACAAAACTAGCTACGTGATGCTAAAATCCCCAGCACACAAGATTTTTAGTCATACAGAGGCATGTGATCAGTAGTCTCCACTGGCAAACTCTAGGTGCATTAAGAGGATATCATCATGAAAACAAGAGTGAATAAGGTAGCAGTGATACTAAGAGTCCCTATCTCGAAACATGGTTAGTCATACAGGGCCATATGTTCAGTAGCCTGTACTGGCAAATTTTGGGTGCATTATGAGGATAGCCTCAAGAACATGAGAGTGAATAAAGTAATTTCTAAGCTCCAGGTACCTCATGCCAACAGGTCTGAATGGTCTGATAACTGGGCATTCGGTGATGTAGTGTGCAAGATCATGCCCCAGTTCCTGCTCACAGAGTTTGCACCTGGAGTGCTCAGGATTGAGAGATCCATCACTTGTAGCCACCTGTCACAGGTAACAGTAACCCAACCTGATCCTGGCAACCACTGTGTCGCACCGTATGGTGGTCATTTTGTGCTGCCCATAAACAGGTTTCGAATCTGAACAAATCATAGCTTTTCATACTGGGGCTTTCAGGTCGTTGGGAGTCAGTATTTTCTCTCCTATCAGACCTGAATGTTTGCAACAATACAGTTTTGACAGCAGAGATGGTGATACCTAAGTCTAATTCAACTTCATCTTTGTTACATGCTAATTTGGCTGCAATGTCTGTGTCATTATGATGGGGTTATATTTTTGTGTGATGGTATCCATACAAAGGAGATTTGAAACCCTTTGCAGATGATGAGTCACAATAACGTGGCTGAAATATGTTGACCAAACCACACACTAGAAAGTGAGGGGACGACGACGTTTTGGTCCGTCCTGGACCATTCTCAAGTCGATTGTGATGAGGGAAGTTGTTTTTGTTGTTATAGATTCAGCTACTTGGAACAAGTTCCAAGTAGCTGAAATGCTACAAGTAGCCCATGCTACTTGGAACAAGTTCCAAGTAGCATGGGCTATGGTGAGCCTGTAGATTACCTGGCACAGGAGCGGGGCAAGTAGCTCGGGTTATGGTGAGTCTGTAGTGGACTTACCTGGCACAGGAGCAGTGCTGTGTGATGAGGGAATGATTGATTGATGAAGATTAAGCCACCCAAGAGGTGGCACGGGCATGAATAGCCCGTAAGTGGTGGCCCTTTCAAGCCATTACCAGTATCAAAAGATGATACTGGAGATCTGTGGAGGCGCAACTGCACCCTGCGTGACGGGAGATGTCTCCCGGACCAAGTGGTGACCAAATGGTGGTTGAGGGAAGGGGTTAAAGGCAATAAATAGGCAAGAGAGAGGTGAGGAGGAGAAAATCTTAGAGGAAGAAGAGCAAGGCAAAAGGTACGAAAGGTAAGGTGAAATAAAGGGTATAGTAATAGGAATAAGAACATAAGAACACAAGAGCAAAGGTAACTGCAGAAGGCCTATTGGCCCATACGAGGCAGCTCCTATTTATAACCACCCAATAAGAAGGGGAAAGTAAACCCTTTAAACCCTTTACTCTGTGCAGCAATTAGGTCATTTATAATTGGTAGTATGAAGTTCTTGTTGTCGATCTTCCAGGAGAAGTTTGCGATTGCTTGAAGAGCAGACTGAATCACAAAATATAATTCCTCCTCCTAAGTTTTTTTAATGTACTAGTAGCTAGTTGTAGTGCCGCTTGTTCTGCTTGTGTGGAGGTCAGCCCATTGTTTAACCTGACATTGACAATCTGTGTGCAAATATTATTTCTATAAAACCTACATACTTACCCCCCCTAAATGTCAACCCGTTGACCAACTTGAAATAACTGCGGATTTCTGCCATGTTCTCCCCCCTTTTTTTTTCTTTTTCAACACAATTTAAACTTTAATCTCAATTAGTATTAAGTTTTAGTCTAAGTGGTTTTTCCCCCCACACCTTGCCTGAAAAAAGTGTGCATTAGTGGCTTTAGGTATTATATATGTATTAGCCCTATTTATAAATCCAACATTATGTTTGTATCTCATCTCTTATGTATATACTTTTACCTGAATAAACATTTAAAATTGAATTTGAATGCTGCTGCAGTCCGTCCAGTAAAAGATTGCACTGAGCCGTCGGTGTAGACACAGTGCAAGTGAGATCTTAAATTTTCGATGGAGGCAATTGGTTGAAGTGTGTGTGTAGCAAGTAAACAATATACTTGCTCCAATCTCTCATTAGCTTAATGACAAAACTCATTAGCACTAATTATGAAGCTATAATCTTTTCTCTATTTACAATTAACATTCTATCCATCCTTCCAACCTATTGGAGGACGGTGAGGTGTAGTCCAATCATATAAGCAATCGAGAAGCGATTAAGTATCAAACCACTACTTCACTTACCTGGAATGTCAAGCAACCAACGACCTTAGAAAAGCTTTAAGAGTCCCTGAATCTTGCAGTAACCACTCTGAAGCCATCAACATTGCCACTCATCTGGTCAAAAAAGGTGTCCAGCTGCTGGACACCTTCATAAACACTGTCAAGCAGTATCCTCCCTTGTGATAGCAGCCTGATGATTTAAATGCGACCTCAGCACACAGTATACCTTCACTAAAAATAAAAAATAAAATCTACCACATACGGGCTATTCATGCCTGTGTCACCTCCTGGTTGGCTTAATCTTAATTAATCAATCATTCAATCAATTAAGTATCAGTATAATTTCCAGTGATTCAGTTAACTTCAGTACAGATGCTTCGGAGTTACCACACCTCTTCAACCTCAAGATTGTAGCATTCGGCTTATGCAGTTCTAATCTCCCCCAAGACGCTCCAACTTCGACACAGAGCAGACAGCAGACTATGACTGCACTGAGCTACCACACTCATGATCTCATTGAGTTTAGACACTTATGATCTCATCGAGTTTAGACACTCACGATCTCATCGAGTTTAGACATTCACGGTCTCATCGAGTTTAGACACTCACGATCGCATTGAGTTTAGACACTCACAATTCCGCATCGAGCTGTCATGCTTTCCCCGCATAGAACTCTGGGACTCCGGCCTCAATCAGCTCTGTGCTCTGCTCCAAGTTCTGTCTCAACGTATACGACAATGCAAACAACCAACTGCTGTAACCAAGATTACTACTTATTTTATTTATTTATATACAAGAAGGTACATTGGGGGTTAACAGGGAACATAGAAATTAAGTTGATTTTATATTCTTGTAACGCCACAAACATGCATAGCGTTTCGGGTAAGTCCTTAAACTAACAGATAATTTTTAGATAATTCATAGTAAAATGGACAAAATATGTTTACAGGTACATTGCAAAAAATTTTGACAAAAAAGCAGATTAGAATAATATACAATAATAACAATATACAATAATGAACAAGGATTACTAGGCACATTAGGATAACATTTCAGGATTATACATTGGTTCACTGAAGGATAAAATGAGGATCATTTCAAGGAATAATGCAGTAGAAAATGCACTCAATACAACAACCATGATATTGGATGATATCAAAGATTACAATGGTAAAGTAATATGGCTTAGGTTCAAATATTGAGGGATTGAGTGGCACTAGATACAGTGCGAGATAAAGCACTAGGTAGAAAACTATGAAGATGAAATTAGGTACTTTTTGGTTTTATTTTTGAATAAGGCAAAAGTTGGACAGCTTTTCAATTCATTAGGGAGTGAGTTCCATAGACTAGGTCCCTTTATTTGCATAGAGTGTTTACACAGATAAAGTTTGACTCTGGGGATATCAAAGAGATATTTATGCCTGGTTTGGTGAGTATGTGATCTATTACATCTGTCCAGAAAGAGTTTCAGAACAGGGTTTGCACTTAAGAAAAGGGTTTTATAAATGTAATTGACACAAGAGAATGTATGGAGTGAATTTATGTTTAGCATGTTTAGGGATTTAAACAGGGGAGCTGTGTGTTGTCTGAAAGCAGAATTTGTTATTGTCCTGATAGCAGATTTTTTCTGGGTGATGATGGGCTTGAGGTAGTTTGCCGAGGTTGAACCCCAAGCATAGATACCATAAGATAGTGGGTAGATAAGTGAATCATAGAGAGAGAGGAGAGGAGAGTAGGGTACATAATATCTGATCTTAGAGAGTATACCAACTGTTTTTTAAACCTTTTTAGTTATGTGCTGTATATGGGTGCTGAAGTTGAGTCTCTTGTCTAAGTATAGGCCAAGGAACTTTCCATAATTTTTATTGCTAATGTTTACATTATCTATCTGAAGCTGAATTGCATTTGTTGATTTGCTTCCAAATAAGATGTAGTAAGTCTTTTCTATGTTTAGTGTGAGTTTGTTGGTTGACATCCACAAGTCATTAGTACTAATTATGAAGCTATAATGTTTTCTCCTAATTACAGTTAACATTCTTTCCATCCTTCCAACCTATTTGAGGACGGTGAGGTGTAGTCCAATCATATAAGCAATCGATAAGCGATTAAGTACTGTATAAGTATAATTTCCACAGTGATTCAGTTAACTTCAGTACAGACGCTTCGGAGTTGCCACACCTCTTCGACTTCAAGATTGTAGCACTCAGCGTATGCAGTTCTAATCAACCCCAAGACGTTCAAACTACGACACAGAGAAGACAGCAGACTACGACCACATCGAGCTATCACACTCACGATCTCATCGCATTTAGACATGCACGATCTTATCAAGTTTAGACACTCACGATCTCATCGAGTTTACACACTCACGATCTCATCGAGTTTAGACACTCATGATCTCATTGAGTTTAGACACTCATGATCTCATCGAGTTTAGACACTCACTATTCTGCATTGAACCGCCACACTTTCCCGCATAGAGCTTCAGGACTCTGGCCTCACTCAGCTCTCTGCTCTGCTCCAAGTTCTGTCTCAATGTCTATGACACTGCAAACAACCGACTCCTGTAACCAAGATTACTAAATAAATCTGAAACCCACTAAACACTGTGTATCTAATCTACCCAACAAAGTAACATAATCGTACATTACATGTGACATCTTTGAGAAGAGCAAAATCCTCATTTTCTTTCTTAGTGACGGGTGTGTATGATACTTAAATAGTGTGATAGAGATAAAGAAGAATATCGAAGACAGGTAGATTGCACTTAAAAGGAATGTTAAGTTTGATGAGATTGTAGGCATTTTTGCTCAGCCATTTATCAAAAAATGAATCTGTATGTTGGCACCAGTCAATAGGGTATCAACAACATTGAATAATTTGTCTCTGAGCAGTGCAGGAGATGTAGGGTACCTGGTTGATACCTGGTTGATGGGGTTCTGGGAGTTCTTCTACTCCCCAAGCCCGGCCCAAGGCCAGGCTTGACTTGTGAGAGTTTGGTCCACCAGGCTGTTGCTTGGAGCGGCCCGCAGGCCCACATACCCACCACAGCCCGGTTGGTCCGGCACTCCTTGGAGGAATAAATCTAGTTTCCTCTTGAAAATGTCCACGGTTGTTCCGGCAATATTTCTTATGCTTGCTGGGAGGACGTTGAACAACCGCGGACCTCTCATGTTTATACAGTGTTCTCTGATTGTGCCTATGGCACCTCTGCTCTTCACTGGTTCTATTCTACATTTTCTTCCATATCGTTTACTCCAGTACGTTGTTATTTTACTGTGTAGATTTGGTACTTGGCCCTCCAGTATCTTCCAGGTGTATATTATTTGATATCTCTCTCGTCTTCTTTCTAGTGAGTACATTTGGAGGGCTTTGAGACGATCCCAATAATTTAGGTGCTTTATTGCGTCTCATGACTTTTAGGCAAAAGGTCGTGTTGACTTACATGATTTTCTCTAGTATGGTTGGAAGCTTCAGTTCTTCCCTCATGTTGATGATTCTAGTGCATCTTGGGGCACCTGCAAGAATTATCCTCATGGCTTCATTCTGTACTGCTACAAGTTTGTCCAATACAGAGGTGGGGAAGTTAATTAGGTGCAAAGCATGATAATCAACTAGAGATCTAACAAACATCATATACAGTATAATAATCTTGCATATTTATTATTGATACCAATATTCTTACCAGTAAGTGTTTTCAAATGTTTAAGTCTTTCTTTTAACCTACAATGTAGATCTTTTACAATGTCACTGTTGATACCAACTCCAAGGTATTTGTACTTCCCACATGCTTCAATGTTCTGGTTGTTGACCTTGAAAGTTAGAGGGACATGAGTTTTCTCTTGAGGATGGAGAGCTCTGGATTTAGTTATAGAGATAACAAGACCACATTCAATGCCTTTAGCAGGGAGTGAATCAAATAGAGTTTGCACTCTAGTTTGGGTATTTGAAACAATTCATATATCATCGGCATAACAGATGATGGCTTTGTCAGGTAGTGTGGGAATATCAATTATTAATTTGTGGATCAGAACATTGAATAGTGTTGGGCTAAGCACTCCACCCTGGGGTGTACCCAACTCAAAGGGTACACAGTGATTACTTTTGACCCCCTTGAAAAGAACTTAGGCGGTTCTGTTACTCGGGTAACCCCTGAACCATGTCAGCAGTCATCCCTTAACTCCAAAAGAGGCTAGTTGTTCTAAGATTATTTCTCTGTTTGCTGTATCAAAAATAGTTTGGAGGTCAATAAATGTCACCTGAGAGCTTGGTCCCTCTAATAAAATATCCAGCAAAGCAAGTTTGTATGCTTCTTTCAGGAAGGAAACCATACAGGTTAGGAGCAAGGTGGGGCCTGATTTGAAACATTAATCTGTCGAGTATTTCCACGAATTTTTGTTTATTAACACATTTGGGTACATTTGCATTTGTGCAGCTACCCTTGACTATATGAAGGGGAGTACAGTGTGTCAAAAAGCTAGCTACATGATGAACAAATCCACAAGGGCCGTGACAAGAATTCGAACCTGCGTCCAAGAGCATCCCAGGCGCTGCCTTAATCGACTGAGCTCCGACATGATAAAAAATCACGGCCCTTGTGGATTTGTTCATTTGATGCATCACGTTATTGTGATTTCTGTGTGTAGCTACATGATGCTAAAAATCCCCATCACACAAGGTGGTTAGTCATACAGAGGCAAGAGATAAGTCGTTTGCACTGGCAAACTCTGGGTGCATTATGAGGATATCATCATGAACACAAGAGTGAATAAGGTAGCAGTGATACTAAAAGTCCCCCATCTCTCAGGATGGTTAGTCATACAGGGCCATATGTTCAATAGCCTGCACTGACAAATTTTGGGGGCATTATGAGGATATTTTCAAAAACATGAGAGTGAATAAAGTATTCTCCTACTGCTCTCCAAATGTTTCATACACAGTGTATCATAAGAGTAGTTCATAAGTGTAGTATTAAATGTAAAGAAGTCTTTGAGAATATAAGAAGCCCTTACGAAACGCTTCTAGGCATCAGACCATTAATAAAAATGAATTTTGGAGAATTGATATTTTCATTACCACCGACAGTGAAGAAAAACATAAGAAATATTGAAAAAAAAATTGTGTTAGAATTATTAATCTTACCTTCTTTGTCATTTTCAACAACATATGTTTACAAGAAAGACTGCTACCAAAATATACTAATACAGTACAATGGGATGTACTGTACTGTACAGTACAGTACAGTACAGTACATCCTCGACTTACGATGCTAATCCGTTCCCAGAGACGGATCGTAAGTCAAAATATCGGAAGTCGAAGCGATTTTTCCCATAAGAAATAAAGGGAATTGAATTAACCCATTCCCCACCCTCCAAAATATTAACTTACAAATACATTTTATATTCAATACAATTTTTGTTTTCTAACTACAATACAGTACATATGTTTATCTTACCTTTATGGAGGACTCTTGATGGCATATGGAAGATGGTGATGAAGGGGGGAGGAGGAGAGGTGTTACTGTTTGGAAGGGGGAGTCTCCTTCCTTATAACATCAGGCAGTGATAACTTTTCTGGGATACACTCTGGCATGTTTTGCCTGCATACCACTAGGACCTTCTTGTGGCTCACTGCTTGCTTGTCTTACTAAGAATTTGTCTAAAGACACTTGTTTTTCCCTACATTTTAACACTTGTCTGTAGTAAGACATCATATTGTCATTTAAAGGTCAATGCAATGGCCTGCTACAGCTTTACCTGGGTTATTTTTTCAACAAAACTTTGCAGTTCTTCCCATACTTCACACATTTTCTTAATGACGAAGGGGCATCCTCTACTGCCTCTACTCACAACTATTTTCTTAGGTTGAACCTTACCACTGACTTTCTTGGGACTCATTTTATTATTTTATTTTTTATTTTTGTTTATATATATACAAGAAGGTACATTGGGAGTGTGAGGATACATAGCAGAGTAATAATATTCTTGTAAAGCCACTAGTATGCGCAGCATTTTGGGCAGGTCCTTAATCTAAGAAACTTATAAGTAGGTAAATACTGTACTTGCAAAATTTATAAAAATGATAACAGTTATATAGCATGAAAAAATAAAAGATAAGAGAAGAATTGTAGGTATATTAAAGTACATAGGTAGCTCAGAGTGATTGCAATGACAGCTTGAATGGTAGTTTAACAAAACTTAGCAGGCACAATACAGCATATTGGCTAGCACATAAAAGAAGACAGCAATGAACACAATGATAAAGTTGTTTGGATTAAGTACATAAAGATTGGGAGATTGGGTAACACTAGATACAGAGCAAATTTAAAGCTCAGTGTAGGAAACTACGAAGATGAAATTAGGTACTTTTTGTTTTTGTTTTTAAATGAGGCAAAAGTTTGACAACTTTTCAATTCACTAGGGAGTGAGTTCCATAGACTAGGTCTCTTAATTTGCATAGAGTGTTTACACAGATTAAGTATGACCCTGGGGATATCAAAGAAATATTTATTTCTGGTGTGGTGATAATGGGTCCTATTACATCTATCCAGGGAGAGTTTCAGAACATGGTTTGCATTTAAGAACAGGGTTTTGTAAATGTAGTTGACACAAGAGAATGTGTGGAGGGAGTTAATATTTAGCAAGTTAAGGGACTTAAACAAGGGGGCTGAGTGTTGTCTGAAAGCAGAGTTTGTTATTATTCTGATAGCAGATTTTTGCTGGGTGATGATGGGCTTTAGGTGGTTTACAGTGGTAGACCCCCATGCACAGATACCATAATTAAGATAGGGATAGATTAGTACATAATATAGTGAGAGGAGAGCAGAGTTAGGAACATAATATCTTATTTTGGAGAGTATTCCAACTGTTTTAGAGACTTTCTTAGTTATGTGTTGAATGTGGGTGCTGAAGTTGAGTTTCTTGTCTAGGAATAGGCCCAGAAACTTTCCATCATTTTTATTACTGATGTTAATGTTGTCTATCTGTAGCTGAATTGCATTCGATGACTTACTTCCAAATAAGATGTAGTAGGTCTTTTCTATGTTTAGTGTTAGTTTGTTAGTTAACATCCATAAGTGGACTTTTTTTAATTCATTATTCACAACATTATTTAGTGCATGTGGGTTGGGGTCTGAATAGATGAGGGTAGAATCATCAGCAAACAATATAGGTTTAAGAACATTAGAGACATTAGGTAGATCATTGATATATATAAGAAATAGAAGAGGTCCTAAGATGCTGCCCTGTGGCACTCCAATGGTTATTGGTAGAGTGGAAGAGGTTGTATCATTGATAGTTACACATTGGTGTTTGTCACTAAGATAGGATCGGATATAGTCCAGGGCAAGGCCTCGGATTCCATAATGCTGGAGTTTAAGTAAAAGTTAGTTGTGATTAACAGTATCAAAGGCTTTTCTTAGGTCAATGAAGAGTCCAATTGGAAACTCATTTTTGTCAGTGGCTGAGTAGATTACGTCAAGGAGACTAATGATTGCATCATTGGTGCTCTTTTGGGACCGGAAGCCAAACTGGCAGGGGCTGCATATGTCGAATTTTACGAGGTAGGAATAGAGCTGTTTGTATATAATTTTTTCAAATATTTTTTATAGAATGGGTAGATTTGATATTGGGCTATAATTGTTTATGTCTGCCGGATTGCCTCCTTTATGGACTGGCGTAACTCATGGCATGATATATAATACTGTAATCAGTTTTATGTTCAAAAAGCAAAAAATCACAACAAAAACGGAATTTCTTATAGGCGTGATCGTCACTAAGCGGGCAGCTCTAGTAAACTGAGGCAGGTCGGCCCGCATGACCGGGAACCACAAGCTTGGTCGACCCAAACGTGTACCAACAAATATCATTAGTCGACGACACTATCGTAAGTCGAGTCGCATTGTTTTATGAAATTTACATCGTAACTCGAAATTATCGTAAGTCGGGGCAATTATTAATTATTGATAATTAATTGATAATTATTCACTTCTTTTCCATCACCTCGAAAAACGAACATGACTTTTGGAGAACTCCTCTTGCAACTAAACCCTGATTCAAGAGCATTAGTTAGTGGGATAGAAGCCCTAAATCAGAAAATAGTCAATACAGAATATGCTATCATATTCAATGATATATATATATATATATATATATATATATATATATATATATATATATATATATATATATATATATATATATATATATATATATATATATATATATATATATATATATATATATATATATGTCGTACCTAGTAGCCAGAACGCACTTCTCAGCCTACTATGCAAGGCCCGATTTGCCTAATAAGCCAAGTTTTCCTGAATTAATATATTTTCTCTAATTTTTTTCTTATGGAATAATAAAGCTACCCATTTCATTATGTATGAGGTCAATTTTTTTTATTGGAGTTAAAATTAAGGTAGATATATGACCGAACCTAACCAACCCTACCTAACCTAACCTAACCTATCTTTATAGGTTAGGTTAGGTAGCCGAAAAAGTTAGGTTAGGTTAGGTTAGGTAGGTTAGGTAGTCGAAAAACAATTAATTCATAAAATCTTGGCTTATTAGGCAAATCGGGCCTTGTATAGTAGGCTGAGAAGTGTGTTCTGGCTACTAGGTACAACATACATATATATATATATATATATATATATATATATATATATATATATATATATATATATATATATATATATATATATATATATATATATATACAGTATATATATATATATATATATATATATATATATATATATATATAAATATATATATATATATATATATATATATATATATATATTATATATATATATATATATATATATATATATATATATATATATATATATATATAAATATATATATATATAAAATATATTTACTATAGTGTAAATATAGGGCTGTGTGCTATAGTAACACCTAAAATAACTTGTTATAGAGCAAATAGAGTTATAAATTAATATATTTACAGCATTGCAGACAACAGCCTGGTCTATCTTTTACAGAATCTACGTGAGGATGATGGGCCCAAAAGGTCATGCCTTGTGTGTGGGGACATCGCCTCGGGCTTCCACTATGGTGTGGCATCTTGCGAGGCTTGTAAAGCTTTCTTCAAGAGAACAATCCAGGTGAGGCCACCAGTTGTATTCTCATTTCTTCGTAAAGTGCTGTCCGGCGCTTTAAGACATGTGTTTGTATAGTGAAAATAATTTAGTGTCATTTTGTGCTTGCTTTTCATATTTCATGGAGGTAGTATAAAGTTATCAACAGCCAAATAGTGTTATAAAGTTACAAATGACAAAAAAAACTCTTGCACTATGAGTTATAAATTGTAAAATGTTTACTAACGAGGTGTGTGTCAGCAGGGCAACATTGAATACACCTGTCCAGCTGCTAATGATTGTGAGATCAACAAGAGAAGACGGAAGGCATGCCAGGCGTGTCGCTTTCACAAGTGTCTGCGGGTTGGCATGCTCAAGGAGGGTGTAAGGTGGGTGATCCACAAGTGTCCTCAGGTTAGCATGCTCAAGGAGGGTGTAAGGTAGGTGATTCACAAGTGTCTCCAGGTTGGCATGCTCAAAGAGTGTGTGAAGTGAGTAATCTACAAGTGTTTCCAGGTTGACATGCTCAAAGAGGGTGTCAGATGAGAGATCCACAAGTGTCTCCAGGTCAGCATGCTCAAAGAGGGTGTTAGGTGGGTGATCCACAAGTGTCTCCATGTCGGCATGCTCAAAGAGAGTATTAGGTGGGTGATCCACAGGTGTCTTTTGGTTCGCATGTATTTAGAAAGTTGGAAAGATGGGTCACGTGTACACTCATGGGGACCTAGCAGGGGGAACCACCGGAAGAAGGAAGAGAACCCAGTACAAAGGGGGCAAGAACCAAAGGCAGACCCTCCCCCACCAGGCAGACAAACAAAAAGAAACAGAAAACCCTGCAAGAGGACAGTGTACCCAGGCGAAACAGAGCTGGCCGCTATGATTGGTGAAAACAAGCTGGGTAGTACCCTGTGCCCATACCAGTGCAAACTGCCCCTTACCCTAAGGCAAACAAGGGAGACAGAACCCCCTAGCACACAAAAGGCGGCCAAAAACTAAACAGTAAATGGCCTAGCAGAAGTAGGACCCAAGGAACTTGTGGAAAGTAACCCCAAGCCCCAAGGGCAATACTTACAGGGCACCTTGGGAAGGTAACCCTAGGCGCATGCAGCCCGACTACTGGAGACTCACTCCCGGGTCATGCACCACCTAGAAGACAGACACCACACTCTAGGTACAGTGCTGAAACAACTACTGGAGCCGGAGTACACAACTGGTGCCTTTAGCATCAGCCGAAGAACTGATGGGTGGATAGCCGGCGTGAGAGGTCTGGGGCTCCCCCTGCCAAGGGAAGGGGTAGGGGAGCAGCGCAGACAGCGGCGCAGTGACGTGTGACGTGTGACATCACACTAGTTTGCTTGTTTTCTGTTGGGGAGTTCTATCCACTAGTTCGGCTTTTGGTAGCAATTTTAACCAGAATAGGGGTTTATTTTGGGACACTTCCCTTTCTGGATGCTTGACCCCGTCAATGGCAGACACAGAATGCTTCCAACCACACGGGAGTTTCTATAGGCCATTGCTCCCCTTGCCTCTCTGAGGGGGCCAGGTTCTGACCGTGGTCCCTGGTAGGCCTAAGAACTCCATACACATGACTGATGCCAAAGTCTGACATTAGCATATCAGCCTGGTATAGCTCCGGGAAGCCTCCGGGTCTCACCCAGGAAATGGCATTTCATTACATTCAACGCTGGTTTTTTACTACTTGTGTCACCCATTATGTTCCCGTTCTTTTCTTTCTCCTTTTTTGGCACATATCTTTGTACGAGTTCAGTAATGACCTTTTTGAAATTTTCCCATGATGTTTCCATGCCCTGATCACCTATAGCTCCGTCCATGAAGTTTTTGTAATTCCTCTTTCATTCCCTAATAGTTTCCTCAATGCTAATCTAGAAGGTCATCATCTTGGACCTTTAGGAGAGTTTCTGTAATTGTATTCCATCTTAGAATACTGTATTGTGATCATACGATGGAGTGAGCTTTTTTCCTATTTGAATTATATTGATCATGCCCTCTTCTGATGTTAGCACCAGGTCCAGAATGCTGTTACCTCGAGTGGGTTCAGTCACATGTTGTATGAGAAATGAGTCCTGCACCAGGTCTAGAAATTGAACTCCTTCAGCTTGTGATGTTAGATTTACCCATTCTATTGTCTCGTTGTTAAAATCTCCCATTATAAGAGTTTGGGTTTGTGATGCCGCATTAATCACTTTATGCAGATCAGTGACTTCCTCTGCTGTTACTGTGTCAGCCCTGTATCTATCCATATGTTTCCATGTTGAGCTAGTATGTTGCACCATACATCATCACATACATTTGATGATGTGGTTTGTAATATTCTCGTCTATGTCACTGATGTATGACAAAAAGGGTAGGGCCCAAAATGGATCCTTGTGGCACCCCACTTATCACATTTCTCCATTCAGATTCTTTTCCATTTAGCACTACCCTTTGTTTTCTTCCCTTCAACCAATGTTTTTATCCATTCTAATATTTTACCATTTATTCCATGGGCCTGTAATTTCTCCTGAGTAAGTAGGTATTCATGAGTTAGTCAGCTTGTGGTGGGGTTGCATCCTGTTTGGGGTCTGTAATTCGGCCTGGGGAAGGGGATGTTGGTACAAGCCTAACATGTATGAATACACTCTGGCTGCCTGTCCCCCACAACACAATTAATTATTAATTTGACTATTGGAGCTAAGTCATCTTGGAGTGGGTTTGCTAGGGCATGGTTGAAACATCCACATCCCTCAGGTGGGTTTCCTGCCTGTTTCCAATCCCAAAACGGGACTGTGCGGATCTGAGGTTCATTTTGGACTTGTCCCGCCTGAACCCCTGGATCGTTTGCCCCTTCTTTCAAATGACCCAGGTCCAGCTACTCTTGGAGCCAGATGCTTGGATGGTGTCTCTGAACCTCCAGGACGCATACTGGCACGTCCTGATTCATTTGTGGTTCAGGGACTGGTTAGGTTTTGTGGTGAGGCAGCATGCTTACTGCTTTTGATGCCTTCCTTTTGGCCTGAATCTGGCACCCCTCATATTTATGCCTCTCACCTGGGTCATGGTGACCCATCTGCATCTGTTAGGGGTTCTGGTTCTAGCCTATCTCGACGGCTGGCTTGTGTGAGCCAGTCAGTCTGGGTGTCTGCTCGCCAAGGGTGTGGTTCTTTCCCAGCTCACCAGGTTCGGGTTCCCAGTGAACTGGAGGAAAGTCTATCTGGTCCCATCTCAGGTTCAGACTTCGCTGGGTCCTGTGGCGCGGGAGTTTGTGGCGGTTTGGCTGTCGCTTCAGAGGGTCCGGGTCGCTCGGGGTTTAACGATCAGGCTCCATTCGGACTGTACTCTGGTGGTTCATTGCCTGAACCTTGGGGAGCTCTCTTTGGTCCTTGGCTCTTTGTGGCTGGTCGCTTCAAGTGACTCGTCTGCTGGATTCTTGGGGTTTGGCTCTCCGTGTGGTTCATGTCCAGGGGGGTATGTGCAATACCCTGGCGGATGGCCTGTCCCAGTTCATTCCCCTGTCCATGGAATGGATGGTCGATGCCGACTCCTTCAGTTGGCTCTGCCAGATGTACGTACTCCTGGATGTAGCCCTCTTCAGGTGGGAGTGGTCCCAGCATCTTCCCGTGTATGTGGCGCCCTTCCCCAATTGCGAAGCTGTCGCGGTGCACACTTCAGCAGGACTAGTTGTAAGAGAGGGAGACCCTTGAGAAATAATTTTAAGGGAGAAACAGCAATGTTAAATGTTGCAAAACAGTCTGGAACCCTTACAGTTGAAATATCTTTGCCAGTACAATAGGCAGTTCTGCACATGCACAAAGCATTGTCTTAACAGAAAATGTCATCCCCCAAAAAACAGTGTAAACAAAAGTAATTAAATGTTTAAAAAGTACATTCAGTGCAAGAAAATATAGAGAAACAATAGTGTTAAATGTAGAAAAACAGCCTGGAATGTTATAAGACATATAAATTAACTAATTATTGGAAAATGTGTATGACGTGCGTATGGATGAAACATTATTGGAACTGAGCGGTTAGAGACATGTGCAAGTTCTCTCATTCACTTGGTGTTGAGCAGAGTCAAAAAAAGGACCATCATCACATGTGTGACTTGTGATGGTCTCCTACAATAACGATAAGTGCATTGTATCAGAGTATAGCAGTGCTCCCTTTGTATGAGTCAGGAATAGGAAGTCTTAAGAATTAAGTTTATTCATAGAACCCTGTGTGTAGATGGTGTTTTGGTGTTATTAATTCATTTACTCAGATTTCTGTGCATGTGGTCTTATCCCCATTTACTTTGTCCACCCCCCTTTTGTGTATTGTGGTCAGAACAGTGTACAGTATTGATAAAACCCATACTTTTTGTAGTCACCCAGGAGGAGTGGAGTATAGTAATGACCTTAAGTCCCAGTTTGTGAAGACTTTGCCTGTTGTGGAGATCCATTTGTCAATTCACCCCTAAGGCTTGTATTTTTTTGAAGGAATCCCTCCCTTATCCTTAACAATCCTGTGTGTGATCCAAGTAACCCCCTCCCCTTCTATCAAGTCAGTGTAAGGTAATCTTGTGTTAAATAAAAAACCTTTATGAAATTGTACCCCAAAATGTATTTCTTGTTCTTTGTAGAATAGAGTTGATTGTTGCTGCTATATACATATCCCCTCCCATTACTTATAAGAGTAAGAGTGGGTGTTGTTAACAATTCTCTAGGGTACGACTTTCAATCCCGTACCTTACATGGTTGAGGTGTTGTTACCTGTACTTCTTTGCCCCGGTCCAGCTGTTGCTTCGGGTCCTGGCTCGGTTGGAGACTTACCAGGGGAGAGTAGTCTTGTTAGCCCCTTGGTGGCCAGCCCAGCCTTGGTTTCAGACGCTGCTTGCTCAGTGTTGGAACCCAAAGTGTTTCCCGCGGTTCCGCCTCTTTCCGCCAGACTGGACTGGATCGGGCTGGTCCGGTCTGCGTGTCTGACTGAGTGTCTGGTAAACCTGGCTGGTTTGATCTACTCCGATCTTTGCATCTGGTCTTTTTGATGCGTGTGTATTACTGATTGTATGATGATCAGGTGACTTCGTTGATGGTGTCTCACCTGCGTGCTTCGGCGACAGTATGACGTTTCCAGGCGTTCTTTTCACCATTTTCTCTCCCGTCGTAGGTTGTCCTCTATTTTGGATTGGGTTGTTTTGTCCTTTCTTTCTTGGCTTTTTCAGGACTGTCCTTTGATGCCTAATACTGTCACCTCATATTGTGCGGTGCTGGCAGAGCCGCTTCAGCTTGCATTTGGGGTGGATGTTAATTCTGCTCCGTTTTGCAAGCTTTCTCGTAATTTGTTTCACCTCCATACTCTCCTCTGGCACAGGAGTTTCTACTTTTTTGGGCCCAATGGTAGGTTTATTCGGTTGCAGCTGTCACCTTCGTTTCTGGCAAATAATGAGTCGGCAGCTTTCTGGAGAGGTTTCCTTTGGTCGTTGATGCTTGGTTGGTCAGGCTGGGGGGTTCATCATGTGTTGTGTCTGGTTGCAGCTCTTCGCCATTATTTGTGCGCCTCAGCCTCGGTGGCTGGGGATGCGCTTTGAGTTGATCCGATTTCCCTCGTTCCCTGGTACAGGGCTTGGGTCTCCCAGGTTCTCCGCAGGGTTATTCGGTCCAGCCAGCCTGTGGTCTATCCTCGTGCCCATGACGTCTGTAAGTTTGCTGCTTTGGCTGCTGTCTTTGATAACATGTCTTGGGCTGACATTCGGGCACGAGGGATTTCAAGTCGAACTAGGTCCTCGCCGCCCGCTACCTGGTCAATGTTCCTGGCCCTAGTTTGGGGTGTGTTGCTTTGGGTCGCAGGCTGAAGCCAATTGTCTCGACTTCGAGTTAAGGAATGAGTGGTGGCTGCCTCCCGGGTAAGTCCCTCTTGTTCCTTTTCTTTGGTTAGGTAGCTCTGGGGAGCCATAGTGGCTCCCCACAGAAAACCAGTGTTGAATGTAATGAAACGCCATTTTCTGGGTGAGCCCTGGAGGCTTCCCGGCTCCCTTCCTCCCTCCGGTTGGCGGTTTTTGCTTTATTTTTGAAGCTCATCCTCAGAACTGAATGGTGGAGCAGCCGGCATGGAGGGTCTGGGGCCCCCCTCCCCCTCCTTCCTCCTGGGAGGGGGTGGGGAAAGGCTGCGCAGATGAGCGGCATGACAGTGAGGTGTGATGTTTACTTATAAATAAATAAATAAATAAATGTTTATTCAGGTAAAGTACATACATACAAGAGGTTATACAAAAATTGATAGATTTATAGATAGAGCTAGTACATACAATGCCTAAAGCCACTATTACGCAAAGCGTTTCGGGCAGGAAAAACATTAAAGACTAGAACTTAATACTAATTGAGATTAAAGTATAAAATGTGTTGAGAACAAATAAAAATAAAAAAGAGGGGAACATGGCAGAAAAAGCAGCACAAGTACAATTACGTCGACAAACATCGTTGTTTAAAAAATAACAGACATGGGTTGACAATATAGGGGTAAGGTAGGTTACAGGGAATTTATTAGGTAGTGCTTAATTTTTATCTTAAACTGGTTGAAAGAGGTAAGGTCTTTGACATGATTGGGAAGGTCATTCCACATTCTGGGTCCCTTGATTTGAAGAGCATTTCTAGTTTGGTTAAGTCATACTCTTGGAATATCAAAACAGTATTTATTTCTGGTGTGGTGCTCATGGGTTCTGTTTCAACCTTCAATGAAGCTTTTGAGATCAGGATTGGCATTACAGTTCAGCATTTTATATATGTATAATACACTTGAGAGGATGTGCAGTGACTTAATATCTAACATATTCAGAGGTTTGAGTAGGGGTACCGAGTGATGTCTGGGGCTAGAGTTGGATATTGTCCTAATAGCAGCTCTGTGTTGAGTAATTAGAGGACGTAAATGATTTTGGGTAGTAGAACCCCAAGCACAAATACC
Organism: Procambarus clarkii; assembly: GCF_040958095.1. Classification (NCBI taxonomy): domain Eukaryota; kingdom Metazoa; phylum Arthropoda; class Malacostraca; order Decapoda; family Cambaridae; genus Procambarus; species Procambarus clarkii. Next base: position 24,939,833 of record NC_091192.1, on the reverse strand, counting down.
ATAGTTGAGATATGGATAGATGAGGGAGTAATAGAGAGTCACCAGGGCAGGGCGAGGTACATAATATCTGATCTTAGAAAGAATGCCAACAGTTTTTTAAACTTTTTTTGATATATTTAGAATGTGTCCCTGGAAATTCAGCTTGTGGTCAATGAGAACGCCAAGGAATTTGCCATCTATTTTGTTACAAATTTGGGTATTGTTTATCCTGAGATTTATTTGATTAGAGGATTAATTGCCAATCAGAATATAGAAAGTTTTGTCAATGTTAAGGGTGAGTTTGTTGGCTGTTAGCCAAAGATGGACTTTATTTAGCTCAGTATTCACTGTGACATTTAGAACAAGGGGGTCAGGACTGGAGTAAATGTAGGTTGTGCTGTCAGCAAATAGAATTGGTTTGAGGTGTTGGGAGGCATTTGGAAGGTCATTAATGTAGATGAGAAAGAGGAGAGGGCCAAGTATGCTGCCCTGAGGAACACTGATATTGATGGGTAGGGTGGGAGAAATTGATTTATTCACAGAAACATACTGGAGCCTGTCAGTAAGGTAAGATTTGAGGTATTGCAGGGAGTGTCCTCTGACTCCATAATGATGTAATTTAAGAAGGTTTTGGTGGTTGACAGTGTCAAAAGCCTTATGCAGGTCCACAAATAACCCAACAGGGAACTCATTTTTATCAAGAGTTGCATGAATCAAATTAATCATACTAATAAGTGCATTGTTAGTGCTTTTTTTGGGTCTGAAGCCATATTGACAAGAGCTAAGTATATTGTGTTTGGCTAGATAAGAGTAAAGCTGCTTGTAGATTAGTTTTTCAAATATTTTTGACAAGTTAGGCAGGATTGATATAGGTCTGTAGTTGTTAACATCTGTGAGATCACCACATTTGTGGACAAGGGTTACTCTCACTGTTTTTAAAATATCTGGAAAGGTTTGGAGTTCAAGTGACTTGTTGAAGAGCATTGCAATAGCAGGGGCTAAAGATCTGGAGTTTGTTTTGTAAATTAAAGTTGGTATCTCCTCAAGGGCACTAGACTTGGTTTTAAGGGAAAGGATTATCTCATTAACATCAGTGGACTTTGTAGGCTTTAGGTACAGAGACTGTGGATAGTTACCTGTAAGATAGTCCTTAACATCAGTACTGGAAGATGGAATATCATTTTCAAGGGATGACCCAATGGAAGAGAAGAACCTATTGAACTCAGTAGCAGTATCAGAGGCTGAAAGCTGACCATCGTTATTGGACAGGAGTATTGGTTTGTTATTTAAAATCTTCTTTGATCCCAATTCATAAGGGATTAATAAGGGTCAATTCCTTATTACTACAAGGTAAATTGCCCTGTGGACTTGTCTGCCATTTACTTTCCTATACTGCAATTATTCATCAATAAATTTCTGGCTTTCTTTTAATCTACTTCTGTTTGTTGTTGTAATACTCTGCACACAATGAAATCACAATAATGTATTATATTTTTCTCAGTGTAATACTTTATTACTTTTGGTTACCATTAGAACACTCACAACTTGTCCTTTTGTAATTAGGTAACGATCTTGATGATCTCAGCCTGAAGCGCTTTGACAAGACATTGTTACCACAAGGGTGTGTACATTGTTAACATGTTTTGCAAGCCATAGTTACAATGAGGATATAACAGATTGTTGTACAAAGTCATTATTTAAGGGTATGATTGAACACTGGTTCAAGGTATAGCAAAAAGAAAGTATTCTACCTTATCTGAACAATACTCAGCTTTATAATAGGTATTCTTCCTTAGGTTAGATCGAGTGAGAGGTGGCAGGCAGAAGTACCGAAGAACAACAGAGTCACCCTTCTCACTGCATCAAATGCCAGTCAAAAAAGTGTCATTAGAAGGTTAGTACAAGATCTAAGTAGACATATTTGTTCCAGAGTAAACCATTGGTTATAAAATTATAATATTAGTATGCATATTAAAAAAATAAATGTACTTAAATATAGAATAAAGCATAATCTCTCAAATATTCCTTTGGCACTATATCAGTAAGAAAGTACTCTAAAACAAGGGCTTTTTTTTTACTAATGTCAGCATACAGGATTTCAGGACAATTGTGATAATGTATGCATATAGACTGTCAGTATGCTTGAGATTGTCAGCCTGCATATTATGTCAGTGTGTTGTTTGTCAAGACACATATAATGTTAGCTAATCGGCTATAACCTATAGCCTATATAGATTATAGCTGAGGTAACCTCTGGATCTGGAGCCCCTAGGGCAGTTCGTTGTTGCCTTCAACCTCATTCAGATAGTTCCTGCGACAGCGCTGGAACCAATCGTAACGGTGTTTGCTTTTCCTTTGGAGACTTTTGGCGCCATGGAGTGGGGTGACCTGCTGCATGGGTAACAGCTTCTTCCTCATATCAACCTACCCTAGCTTTGCGCCCTGGAGAAGCCACTCCAGACCGACAACCAGAGTGCAACTCTATAGTCTCTTTGAGACTGATGGATGCCTACTACTACTAGCCTATTGGAATGATTGTAATGACATCAGATGTCAAATCCTGTATATAGGTTGTCAGGATGCTTGTGATGATGTCAGCATGTAAGTTGTCAGGACACTTTTGATGATGTCAGCATGTTGGTTGTCAGGATACTTGTGATAATGTCAGCAGGTTGGCTGTTAGAATACTTGTGATGTCAGTATGAAGACTGTCAGGATGCCGAGATTTACCTAAAGTCCATCATCTGTTTAGTGGCCAAGACAGGCACAGGAAGCCAGTGGCTTCATCAAAGGCCCCCCTCCCCCATTTTTCCTAAGAATTTTCTTTAACTGGAATTTGAACTGCAGTAATATATTGCAATGTCTTGGCATTTATGGCTTTGGCAGGTAGGTAGTTCCATGGGTTTACCTGAATTTACCAGAGGGCCACTAACACTGTTGGCGTTGATGAGGACAGGAAGCCTGTGGCTTGTCGATGGTCTGCCCCGCCCCCCCCCCCCATTTGCCTTGATCTTTTCCAGTTGGATTTTAAAATTTATTAGTTTTGGCATTTATGGCTTCGGCGCGTAGGCAGTTCCATGAGTTTATAACTCTGTGGGTGAAAAAGCATCTCCTGTTCTCAGTCCTACACTGTGGCTTGTTGAGCTTGAAACTGTTGCTGCTTGTTTGTGTTACATCTGACCTTTTGAAGAAATTATCCGGATCAACATCCTCCAAATTGTTCAGTGTTTTAAAAGTTTCAATGAGATCTGCCATGTCATGCCTTGTTTGCAGTGCTGTTAGCCCTGTGGCCCTCAACCGTTCCAGATACGTGAATTGACTTGGCTCTGGAATGATTTTTGTTGCCCAGTGTTGCACTTTTTCTAGAGCAGCTATGTCTTTCTGAAGATGAGGTCTCCATACTTTGCTACAGTAATCCAAATAAGGGCTCTCCAGAAATTTATATAGTTGAATCACAACTTTCTTTTCCTTAAAGTCAAATGTACATTTGATTATTCTAATGGTTTGGTTAGTGTTACAAACTCCTTATTCGTAACCAGGTTCTCTGATTTTTCTAAAGTCTAGAGGTCCATAACCTTGGTGGAAATGCAATAAACTGTTTAAGGTAAGAGAAATAAAATGGCAGCATAAAAGCAGCATTGAATGTAATGAAATGCTATTTTCTGGGTGAGCCCGGAGGCTCCCTGGAGCTATCAGGCTAATATATGATATATTAATAATATAAGATGTGTGTGATATAATATGTGTATTATAATATATAATACTAATATGTGATATATTAGTCTAGGGCATTAGTCAATGGAGTTGAGCCTACCGGGGACCACGAGCTAGAACCTGGCTCTCTCATAAAGGCATGGGAGCAATGACCTCTGGAAACCCCCCATGTGGTTGGGGGTATTCCTTATCTGCCATTGACTGGGGCTAGGCACCCAGAAAGGTAGGCATAACAAAACAAACCCCACTTGTTAAGAAAATTGCATCCGAAAACCAAACAGGGAGGCAGAACTCCCCAATTTTCAAGGAAATAAGCAAACAAGCAAATGTCATACACCGCCGCCACGCTGCTTGTCCGCACAGCCCCAGACCCATCGTGCCAGCTACTCAACCCCAGTTCGAAGGCTAAGCATAAAAAATTAAACGAAACTGCCCACCGGAGGGAGGTAGGGTGCCAGGGAGCCTCTGGGGCTCACCCAGAAAATGGCATTTCATTACAGTATCCACTCGATTTAACGTCCTATATGGGGCTGTACCCAGGTCGTTATTTCCAGAGCTCCAGTATTTCCAAAGTTGTTGAAGTGTCAATAATATTTCGAGTAACATTCAGGTAAGATATATTTTATATAACTAAAATGAAATAAAGTTCATTGTGTAATTGCATTCCAAGTTAGTTCCTGTGTTAGTGCCCATTCTATCACAGGTTACAATTAATAATTCCTTCATATGACAAGTTGGATCACACAAGTGGACAGGTGGACCCCACAACAAGTGAACCATATTAACCAAACACCTCCCTCCCTCACTGCCACTCTTCCCTCACCCCCACTCTTCCCTCACCACCACTCTTCCCTTACTGCCACTCTTCCCTCACCCCCCCACTCTTCCCTCACTACCACCACCACCCTCCCTCCCTCGAAGGAAACTTGGCCCCATAACCGAGGCAGAACTGGGTCGCACAGGAAGTATGGACATATGGCCTCTCGAGCCACCACTGGGGGGATTTGGGAAGAAGGAAACCTCAGGAAGGATGAAGCCAAAGAGCCCAAAGGCACTCAAAAATGAACCATGGGGAAAAGTGGGAGAGGTAAACCCAACTGAAACTCATACAGAGAGAGGGGGACAAGGAAACCACTCTGATGCAACACACGACCTTCAACAAGGCATGAAGGCCCACAAAGGATCAAACAGGATGCTAAGGTCCCACTGTGACTCTCCCAGGGCCCTGAAAACTGCAAAAGAGGGCTCTGGGGTGGAGCCATCGTCCTCACCCACTACCTGTGACACAAAAGTGGAGTCTTAAGGGGGAGGCCTCAAGAGAAGGGGCCTGCTAGAAAGTCTCCAAAACCCTGGCATGAGCGTAAGGCTCAACTTCCTCCGCACCCGAGTCGGAAGGGGCAAATCCTGGAACAACGCAAGCCACATCCTGAGCTAAACCCTGCCCCAACCTTAAAACCTCAGATATTCCAGAGCTGGAAACAGGAAAATCCAAGACCCTATCAACAATCCAAGCTGTTGTCACCTGATACCTCTGAATACAAAGAGTCACAAGTGGGGACCAAGACCCACACAACTCAGGGTTGAAGGTGTCATCAATCCAACAGGCAGCATGGCAAAGACAGACATATAAACATTGCATGATGGCACAGGCATTGAACAACCCACAATTTCGCACAAGGCAAGAGTGAGTTTGGAAGAAGTAACCAGTACAACAAAGCCCGAGGGGGTTTTCCAGGGCTTGCAGGGTGAGTGAGCCCTGTAGGAAGCCCAGGCACTTTGAATGCTATGCCGATAACCCCTGTATAGCACTGTCTGGACCCATGAACCCCCAACACCAGTGGAAAGTGCATAAATGATGCAATTATTAGTCTGCTTGATTTAATCTACTCAGCCCTTGACAAAAAGTTTCTGATTGGACTCTTCATTGACCTGAGAAAGGCCTTTGATACTGGTAGCCATAACTACCTCCTACTTAAACTCCACCATTATGGAATTCGAGGCCTTGCCCTGAGCTATATCCTATCCTATCTTAGTGACAGACACCAATATGTAACCATCATTGATATAACCGCTCCCACTCTACCATTAACCATACGAGTGCTACAGGGCAGCCTCCTAGGACCACTCCTATTTCTTATATACATCAATGATCTGCTAATGTCTCTAACATTCTTACATCTATATTATTTGCTGACGATACTACCCTCATCTATTCAGACCCCAACCCACACACATTAAATAATGTTGTAAACAATGAATTAAGAAAAGTTCACTTAAGGATGTCAACCAATAAACTCACACTAAACATAGAAAAGACCTACTACATCTTATTTGGAAGCAAATCAACAAATGCAATTCAGCTTCAGATAGACAATGTTAACATCAGCTATAAAAATGCTGGAAAGGTCCTTGGCCTATACTTACATAAGAGACTCAACTTCAGCACCCACATACAACACATAACCAAGAAAGTCTCAAAAACGATTGAAATACTCTCTAAAATCAGATATTATGTTCCAAACTCTGCTCTCCTCTTACTATACTATGTGCTAATCTATCCTTATCTTACATATGGTATCTGTGCGTGGAGCTCAACCTCTGCAAACTACCTCAAGCCCTTCATCACCCAGCAAAAATCTGCTATCAGAACAATAACAAATTCTGCTTTTAGACAACTCTCAGCCCCCCCCCCCCCCCTGTTTAAATCCCTAAACATAAACTCACTCCACACACATTCTCTTGTGCCATTTACATTTACAAAACCCTGTTCTGAAACTCTTCCTGGACAGATGTAATAGAACACATAATCACCATACCAAAAATAAATCTCTCTGATATCCCCAGAGTCAAACTTAATCTGTGTAAACACTCTATGCAAATAAAGAGACCTGGTCTATGGAACTCACTCCCTAATGAATTGAAAAGCTGTCAAACTTTTGCCGTATTTAAAAATAAAATAAAAAAGTTCCTAATTTCATCTTCATGGTTTCCTACCTAGTGCTTGAAACTCGCACTGTATCTACTAGTGCTACCCAATCCCCCAGTATATATCCCCCACAGGTACAATCCCCGTGGTGAAGTGGTTAAGACGCTCATCTGGAGTTTCGCGAGCGTTTTGTCCTGGGTTCGTATCCTGGCTGGGAAGGATTTACTGGGCACAAATTCTTAACTGTAGCCTCTGTTTAACTCAACAGTAAAATGGGTACTTGGTTGTAAAAAATGATTTTTTGCGGGGTCATATTCCAGGGAACATAGGATTACAAACTTGCCTGAAACGCTACACGTATTAGTGGCTGTACAAGAATGTAAGAACTCTTGTATATATAAATAAATAAAATATTTACCTAAGTCATACAATTTTACTATTGTAATCATTGCTGTTATCTTATATCATGGTTGTTTTACTGAACACATAGCTTACTGCATTATGTCTTGCAATAATCCTCAAATTATACTACAATGGGCCTGTGGATAACCATTAAATTTACTTTTGTGTACCTACTAATCCTGTCAAATTTCTTATACAGTGTATTTTTTAAACTTTCTTACAATGCACTTCTATACTTTCTTACAATGTATCTGTAAACATTTTTAATTTTGCTAGAAATTGCCTTCTTAAAATTATCTATTAAATTAAGGATCTGCCCGGAACGCTATGAGTGCTAGTATTCACCTAGTTGTGCTTGCAGGGGTTGAGCTCTGCTCTTTTGGCCCGCCTCTCAAGTGTCAATCAATCAATCAACCGTTACTAACTACTAACTAATTTTTTCCCCCAACACACACACACATAGCCTGGGGCCTCGTAGGGGGCGTAGGGGCCTCGTAGCCTGGTGGATAGGGGCCTCGTAGCCTGGTGGATAGCGCGCAGGACTCGTAATTCTGTGGCGCGGGTTCGATTCCCGCACGAGGCAGAAACAAATGGGCAAAGTTTCTTTCACCCTAAGTGCCCCTGTTACCTAGCAGTAAATAGGTACCTGGGAGTTAGTCAGCTGTCACGGGCTGCTTCCTGGGGGGTGTGTGTGGTGTGGGAAAAAAAAAAAAAAAAAAATAGTAAACAGTTGATTGACAGTTGAGAGGCGGGCCGAAAGAGCAAAGCTCAACCCCCATAAAAACACAACTAGTAAACACATAAATATAAATTATTTATGTATATATACAAAAGGTATTCATCACAAAAAGGTGACACCCCTAGGGTCAACACTTGCATCAGAGGAGCTTCAGCATATTTCAACAATCCTAAGTATTGTAGTACAGATTGATGATAGTGAGTGGTGTCCCAGAGAGTATAAAGGTATAGTGCTTTTGAAAAAAAGGCGAGATAACAGGAATGTGTTAAGGGAAGTGAAAAATGAGATGAGAAAAAGTTGCCCTAGTGTTTCCAGTGCAGAGAAGAACATTCAAGATGGCCACCGGCAAGAGGAAAAACAAAACAGAGCTTGATTTTGTGGGATTCAATGAAGAAAGCATTGATATTAGCAGTCTAAATAACAAGTTGGTAAAATTAGATACTATAGTGAACTCTTATGTAGAAATAATTAGTAAATTGAAAGAAAGTAATGATCATTTGAATAGCAAAGTTTTATGTCTTGAAGGGTTAGTGAAAGAATTGTGCAAGGATAAGAATCAATTGGAAACAAATTGCAAAGCCATGGAAGAAGAAAATAGTCTCTTAAAAATAGCTTTGGAAGAAGTTAAAGTAAATTTAAACATAAATGATTACAATAGGTTAGGTAAGGAAATTCAACAGGAGAAACAGCTTTTGTCAGCACAGATGGAGGAAGTTACACAGGGAATAGAACAGTGCAAGAAGGATAGGAAACTCACCTATGCACAAGTGGCCAAGGAGAAGGAAAGAATTGAAGAAGCAGTAAAGGAAGCCAAACACTGCAGCAACCAAGATAAAACAAACATTAGGCTGGAAGTAAGAAAGGAATTGGCATCTAACTCGAAGTTGGTGCAAAACACAGTTGATCGGAGTAAGTCCCTGATAATTTTTGGTTGCAAAGAAAAGGAGATAACAGCTAGGTCAGAAAGAGCTGTAGAAGAAGCAAAAGTAGTAGATAAAATTGTTGGCCTCATAGAAGGTCTTACTACCATAGAGAATGTGTGCGACTACAGGAGAATAGGCAGATACGTAAAAGGGAAAGATCGACCTTTGAGGATCACCCTAAACGGGGCCAAACAGATGGAAGAAGTACTAAGGAATGCTAGAAAATTACAAAGTGATGAGGATGGGAAAGTGTGGTCGTTAAGACGAGATCTTTCAAAAGAAGACAGAGAGAAGCTGAAACTGAACCTCGCCGAGGCAAAACGTTTAAATGAGAGCAGGAATGAAGAAGAAATCAATTCTTTTTTCTACAAAGTGATAGGGGTAAGCAGACCAGTAAAGTGGTACATAAAGGCAAACCAATAAAATTAATAGAGAGAGAGGGAGAGTGAAGAATAAGGAGAGGGGGAACAAGTTCCTGAAGATTGCATACACCAACATAGATGGAGTGAGATCGAAGATACTGGAGTTAAATGATGTAATACAGCTGCAGACACCAGACATTGTTGCACTCACAGAGACAAAACTTGAAGATGTTATTTTAAATGAGGTCATATTCCCAAGGCGCTACTCAATTTGGAGACGGGAGAGAAAAATTAGGAAAGGCGGTGGCGTTGCTGTGCTGGTGAAAAAACACCTAAAGGTGAAGGAAATAATGACTGCCAATCCACAAGAAGTTGGCATAATAGCACTAGAGATCTGCCATGAGGATGATAAACTAATGATCATAAATGCATATAGTCCACCGCCAAGCAGCTCATGGTCAAAGGAGGAGCTAGAGAGTAAACGAGAAGGTCTTATAACAATAATGAGAGAGATTATAGCGAGAGCGGATAACGATAGATCACGACTGTTGATAGTTGGTGACTTCAACTTGAAATACATAGACTGGGAAGCATACGAAGCTAAAACAGAAGATTTTTGTACCTGTAGATATGTAGACCTCATCCTGGAAACATTCTTGTATCAACATGTTAAACAAGCTACGAGGATGAGGGAAAGGGATGTTCCCTCCGTGCTAGATTTGATATTTACCAGGAAGGAGGAAGAAATATTTGACATTCAGTACCTTCCTCCCTTGGGTAAAAGTGACTATGTCTTTTTTGGGAATAAAGTATGCAATGCATTATAATCTGGAAGAAAATAAGGAGGTTGAAGCAGTTGAAAAACCTGACTTCAGGAGAGGACATTATGGCAACCTTAGAATTTTTTTTAGTGAGTATAATTGGACAGACTTGATGCTAGGCAAGGAAGTGAATGAAATGTATGTCAAGTTTTGTGAAATATATGATAAAGGCACAAAAAAATTTATACCAAAACAGAGATGCAGAACTAGGAAACAAGATTGGTTCAATAGAAATTGCGAGAGGGCCAGAGACCAAAAGACACAAAAATGGAGTCAATACAAGAAGAGGCCAAACCCCCAAACATACCAGCAATACAAAGATGCGAGAAACAAATACACGGCAGTGAGGAGAGAAGCAGAAAGAAATTTTGAAAAAGAGATTGCAGACAAATGTAAAACAGAACCAGGTCTATTCTATAAATTCATAAACAACAAATTGCAGGTAAAGGATAATATTCAGAGGTTGAAAATGGGAAATAGATTCATGGAAAATGAAAACGACATGTGTGAAACACTAAACGAAAAGTTCCAAAGTGTGTTTGTACAAAATGAAATCTTTAGGGAACCAGAACAATAAGAATTCCAGAGAATAACATAGAGCACATAGAGGTGTCTAGAGACGAAGTGGAAAAAAGGCTCAAGGAGCTAAGTAAGAACAAAGCAGTTGGTCCAGATGGAGTTTCACCATGGGTTCTGAGAGGATGTGCACCTGAGCTCAGCATTCCACTTCAACTGATTTTTCAGGCATCCCTGTGTACAGGAGTTGTAGCTGATGTGTGGAAAAAGGCTAACATAGTTCCAATCTACAAAAGTGGAAGCAGGGAAGACCCCCTTAATTATAGACCTGTATCATTGACAAGTGTAATAGTCAAAATATTGGAAAAAATAATTAAAACTAAATGGGTAGAACACCTGGAGGAAATTGATATAATATCAGACAGATAGTATGGTTTTCGATCTGGAAGATCCTGTGTAACAAACTTACTCAGTTTTTATAATCGAGCCACAGAGATATTACAGGAAAGAGATGGCTGGGTTGACTGCATCTATCTGGACCTAAAAAAGGCTTTCGACAGAGTTCCCCATAAGAGGTTGTTCTGGAAACTGGAACATATTGGAGGAGTGACAGGTAAGCTTCTAACACAAATGAAAAATTTCATAACTGACGGAAAAATGAGGGCCGTAATCAGAGGCAAGGTATCGGATTGGAGGAATGTCACGAGTGGAGTACCACAGGGTTCAGTTCTTGCACCGGTAATGTTCATTGTCTACATAAACGATCCGCCAGTGGGAATACAGAATTACATGAACATGTTTGCTGATGATGCTAAGATAATAGGGAAGATAAGAAACCTAGATGATTGTTATGCCCTTCAAGAAGACCTGGACAAAATAAGTATATGGAGCAACACTTGGCAAATGGAATTTAATGTGAATAAATGCCATGTTATGGAATGTGGAATTGGAGAACATAGACCCCACACAACCTATAAATTATGTGAGAAATCTCTGAAGAATTCTGACAAAGAAAGGGATCTAGGGGTGGTTCTAGATAGAAAACTGTCACCTGAGGACCACATTAAGAACATTGTGCCCGGAGCCTATGCTACACTTTCAAACCTCAGAATTGCTTTTAAATACATGGATGGAGAAATACTAAAGAAATTGTTCACTACTTTTATTAGACCAAAGCTGGAATATGCAGCGGTTGTATGGTGCCCATATCTTAAGAAGCACATCAACAAACTGGAAAAGGTGCAACGACATGCCACTAAGTGGCTCCCAGAACTGGAGGACAAGAGCTACGAGGAGAGGTTAGAGGCATTAAATATGCAAAAACTAGAAGATAGAAGAAAAAGAGGCGATATGATCACTACGTTCAAAATAGTAATAGGAATCGATAAAATTGATAGGGAAAAATTCCTGAGACCCGGAACTTCAAGAACAAGAGGTCATAGATTTAAACTAACGAAACAAAGCTGCCGGAGAAATATACGAAAATTCACTTTTGTAAACAGAGCGGTAGACGGTTGGAACAAGTTAAGTGAGAAGGTGGTGGAGGCCAAAACCGTCAGTTATTTCAAAGCATTATATGACAAAGAGTGCTGGGGAGACGGAACACCACGAGCGTAGCTCTCATCCTGTAACTACACTTAGGTAATTACCCAGGAAGCAGCCCGTAACAGCTGTCTAACTCCTAGGTACCTATTTACTGCTTGGTAACAGGGGCATCAGGGTGAAAAACTCTGCCCATTTTGTTTTTGCCATTACTGGGGATCAAACCTGGACCCTAGAATTATGAGTCCAGAGCACTGTCCACTTAGCTATCAGGCCCTCATGGCTTTACAAGAATGTAAACTTCAATGCTCTGTATTCTCATAAACCCAATGCACCTTCTTGTATATAAATAAATAAATAAGGGGCAAGAGACCAAAAGGAGATGATTTGTACCCCAGATTCTGGTTAACCTAATGGAGGCAGGAATGGCATGACTAAATCCCAAAGTGGAATGCAGTAAATATGACACAAAAAGCCCTGAAAGGACCAAGAATGAAAAACAAGGACTGCAAACTCTTCAAGGCACCAGACCATGGAGAATGAGGAAAAACAAGGGAGAAACATAGACCCAACCAGCCATATAAGCTGAAGGGACTGCCTCGAAGTGCAGATTAGGTCTCTCAAACCACAGTGCACCCCACCAGCCAAAACACTCTCAACCCAAGGAAAGACAGACAGTCCAAAACCACCAGCTTACCTGAAGGGCAACCCCAAGCGAGGAGACCCCCTAAGAGAGTGTATCCTGATCACACCAGGGAAGACAATTCTAACTGTGCAAAGACAACACTTAAAGGGAGCACAGGGAAGAAAACCATGAGCACATGTAGCTTCAAGCTCACTATAAGTCCTGGCTAACGGTACACAAACGTGTATAAGAATAGCCTCAAAGGCAAACTCACTTAGCAAAAACAGGAGACTGTAGCCAGGGTGAACTGGCAACCTGCATCATGATACATCATCTTAACCACCATGCTGCGCCGAGTTTATTATAAAATTCTCCCTGTGCGCATGAAATAAAGTGTTCTAAAAAAATTATTTTTTCTTTGTAAAATGATAAATTCCCTTCCCTGAACATGTCTATGTAAAAATAAATACCAAATTTCACTTACTTTAGCTGTGGGGATGTGGACAAGGTGTGCTGTGACGTCATCAGGGCCTGGTCGCCCGTGCACGACTTGCCCAGACATGGTCGTGCGGGTCATTCAAGCACTGGGTGTTGTCACAAATATATTTTCAATTATTTGTTCTATGTATTTCCAATGCAGTTTTATTTGTTTTTTATTGAATATGGTGCATATTTGTGTCCTTTACAATATGTATACAGTAGAATGTTCGTAATGTTCCATGGAACTGTGATACATGTGTCCACAACAAATGTTTATTGTCGCAATATTACTTGTTAAAAATTCACTAAAATTACAATATTTACAGTTTCACACACTATTTACACAGTAACACACTGTATTACACACTCAGTACTTCGGAAGTGAGTAATAATCAACAAAGTAGTCCATGGTGCACAGCGCGACTTCGCTCTCGTTCCACCAGGTACAGATAGATTTTCGCTTCCTGTTTCTTCATTCTGTGTGCTTGCAAATAATGCACTCACATACACCCTTGTCTTTAATACTTGTAGGTTGTATGTAGCCAAGTTTATAAAGCATAAGGTAATATTGAAAAGATTATAGGAGAAGATCAATTTGTAAGGTAGTCTTGAAAAGATCGCTTTGTATGGCCCCACACAGGAAGAGATTCAGCTTGCCACAAAGAGTGTCCATCAGTCAGAAAGAGATTCGGCTAGCCTCAAAGAGTGTCCGTCAGTCAGGAAGAGATTCAGCTATTCTTGAAAATATCTATGGAAAACACCACCATGGAAGTCTCTAACACTGTACATCTATGCTACTTGTATCAGATGCATCATCACTGAATGCAGAAAACGATTCATCTATGTATCATCTAAGTAAATTGGAGATAGCATAGGATTGCAAGGGTGGCGCTCAGAGCTACAACTGGATACGCTTACTGTATCGTCCTCGTAAGTGCTGTATCACTTGCATCCAACCTTTGTGTTAGGTCCTTATTGCACCTAGCTTCACCAATATTATGACCCTTATGTTCTTCAAACAATAAGGTTTGAATTTCACCAACAGGGCGTTATCTTTCGACACCGTGATGGACAGGTGTTTGGGAGCCAGAGGTGCGTTCGCTACCCACAGTTGCTCACTCGGTACTTACCCAGCCAGCAGCCCTAGGGGCATTCTGGGATTTTTTTCCAAGATGGCTGCCTTTCACTGGAGGTCCTAAGAGTCCATTTTGTACACAACCAACCTTGCACACATTTAGAATGGGTACGCAAAATCAAAAAGAGTTTTCTTGGTTGGCGCAGTTTCCCGCTGACTGAGAATACTTGGTTGGTGCAGTTAAGTGATTAAAAACTGGTAGTAGAGGCAGCCACCTAACTCGGCCTGCCTCCATTGTTTCCCCAAACAAGGGGGGGTGGATGAGGTGGTGCATTCTAGTGCACACTAGTTTCATTAACACTTTCATGCCCCGGGTGTGCGCTCCGCACGTCTGTACGAACTACCTCTTGCGTATGCACAAACTACTCCTTGTGGTGCGGGCGAGCGCTCAGCAACACTAAATGTGTATACTCGTTTCAGTTTTCTCACCTTAATTCTCGTGCTACGTCGTTTGTTTTGGTATCATTGTGATCGCAACAGAATTCCCTACAGATGTATATGCATATAAGGTCCAAAAGCCAAGCGTGACTCCCCACAGCAAAGCCTAAATTCAGCAAAAGTTACCTGTGAGCACACAAAATCAGTATAATGTGTGTACACGTTTCAGTTTCTCAGCTTAATTCTCGTGCTACATGGCCCGTTCTGGTATCATTGTGTTGGCAATTAAATTCCCTGCAGGGGTTTTATATGCATATATTGTCCAAAAGCCAAGCATGACTCCCTTTAGCAAAGCCTAAAGTTACCAGTGAACGAGCACCAATTTGCACATCGCAGCCAAATGTGTATACTCGTTCAGTTTAATAATATCAATTTTCGTGTTTCGTCTTTCATTTTGGTATCAAATTGTTCACAATAAAAAGGCACGTATTTTAAAACTAGTCTCATAATAATAGATCAATAAATGTAATTTTAACAAATATTTTAATTTTGGACGCTCATCATCACAAAATTATTTATATCTTTCCAGTGTTCTGACATAAATTTTCGTGTTACATCTTTCATTTTGGTATCAAATTGTTCGCAATCTAAAGATACGCATTTTTAAACTAGTCCCATAATAATAGTACAATAAATAGAATTTTAACAAATATTTTACAATTTTGACCAAAACCGCATTTATAATCTTTCAAGTGTTCTGACATCGTTTGGTGCTACATCTTTTATTTTGGTATCAAATTGTGCACACTCTAAAGGCGCTCATTTTGAAACTATCCTGAAGTCGATCGGATAATTAATGAATTTTATACAAATATTTTTTTATCGGATGCACATCATGTCCGATGCTCGGACTCGAGAGAAAAAATCAAACACAAGTTGCGATTGAAGAGTGCTATAGTGTTAATTATTGATAGTTTGTGTGCATTGTTGGGGGGAGTTTTGAGGCTGTCTCTTTTCTGATCATGCAGTGGTCTGTTTTGTTTTGCTGACTTTATGGGTGCTTCCCTGATGGTGGCAGACATAAATAACTTTAAATGCAAGGTTTCACAAGGTCACTGCTCCCCCATGCCTCTCTAAGGGAACCAGGTTCTGGCTCATGGTCCTTGGTAGGCCAATAAGAACTCCGCAACTGATGACACCTAGTAGTATGGCCTGGATCAGCATAATAGCTTCAGGGAGCCTCAAGGGGCTCCTCCTAGAAAGAGGTGATATGATCACTATGCACAAAGTAGTAACAGTCATAGAGAAAATTAACAAAGAAGAATGTTTGAAAACTGTATTTTCACGAACAAGGGTACATAGGCTCAAACTAGAGAAACAAAGCTGCCAAAATAACTTTAGATAGTTCACTTTTGCGGTTGGAACAAGTGGGAAGGCGGAGGAGGCCAAAATCGTCAATAGTTTCTAAGCATCATATGACAAAGAGTACTGGGAAGATGGGACACCATGAGCATAGCTCTCATCCTGTAACTACACTTTGGTAATTATATTTAGGTAATTATAGAGTTTTCAACATTCTAATCTAATTTCAATTTTATTCCAGATAATAAGTTGCTGAAATCCCTCATTGCATGTGAACCAGATTCCCTTTATGCTCTGCCTGACATGACTGTCTCCGATGCAGACTTCCTGACCATATCCACCTTGGCTGACCTATATGACAGGGAACTGGTCTCCACCATTGGATGGGCCAAACAGATTCCAGGTATTACTTTTTATAATTGTTTTTTACAGACAGTAAGTCACAATAGAGTGGCTGAAAATTAGATACCCAACCCACACTCTTAGTCTGGGTCCATAGACTTACCCAAATCTACTCAAATCCACCCAAATTTACCCAAATCCTCCTAGCATTATGTAAGTAATGAAGAAATATGGTATATTTACTCACTATAATGTTGGTGCTGAATGCAGAACATAATCAAACTTATTTTTACTCTGAAATAATCTAATTTCATAACGAAATTAGAAGTAAATATGTAGCAGGTGATGTCATAGGAAGTCGACGGTCCAAGCGACAATATTGTGGAGCGACTTATCCAAGATATATGGTCGCCAGGAGAGTGTTTGCTGGCATATCAGCCTCCTGTTCACGGTGATCCAGTCGTCGCACTTCTTTCGTCAAATTGTTGCAAATTTAATTGGTGATATTAACAAGTACAATGGGTATTTGTAATAATATCTTTCATAAATAGCCACAAAACATTTAATATTTATTTAAAAAATGTGTCTGGAAGTTATGTCAACTCCAAAGGATAATAATTTTGTTATATAGATACTAACGTTATTCATTGGTATGCGTTCGCTACTCTAACTACTCGTCTTTTTCGCTCATAAAACACGAACCCTACGCGCTCTCTGATATATTGCTTTAATAATAGAGATTCACAAATAAAGCTTATATTTGTATATATTATCAGAAAGGCAGAGATAAAACAGTTTTTGTGAATCCATCACAGAGATTATACCTTATTAGACAGGAAAGATATTCATATTTTAAACCAGGATTCTTGGCTGATGCTCTCCCAACCAATGGGAACTATGACCTTTTGAAGATCAATGTTAATTTAATTTAGATATTGTAATAAATGAAGTTTTCTATATCATTATAAGGACAGAAATATAAGCTGCATGCTAATACTTTAGCATAAATATAACTGAAGTGAAAGTGAAGATATATGCCTTTTTATAGTTATGTGATGACTACCTCAGGGGGTGTGACGGTCTGCAAACAAGCCAATCAATTGTGTAAATAATTTGCATATATGGATATAAACCACGTACAAAACTCAGGCAAATCATAACATAGAACGAAAAGGCAATGTAAAGGATCTGGGTGTACTCATGTCGGACGACCTTACCTTTAAAGAACACAATAAAGATTGCAATTCAGCTTCAGCTGAATTGCAATCATTGAATGCAATTCAGCTTCAGATAGATAATGTAAACATTAGCAATAAAAATGATGGAAAGTTCCTTGGCCTATACCTAGACAAGAGACTCAACTTCAGCACCTACATTCAACACATAACTAAAAAGGTTTCTAAAACTGTTGGTATATTCTCTAAGATCAGATATTATGTACCCTACTCTGCTCTCCTCTCACTCTATTATGCACTTATCTATCTCTATCTTACTTATGGTATCTGTGCTTGGGGCTCAACCTCTGCAAACTACCTCAAACCCATCATCACCCATCAGAAATCTGCTATAAGGATAATAACAAACTCTGCTTTCAGACAACACACAGCTCCCCTGTTTAAATCCCTAAACATGCTAAACATAAATTTACTCCATACATTCTCTTGTGCTAATTACATTTATAAAACCCTTTTCTTAAGTGCAAACCCTGTTCTGAAACTCTTCCTGGACAGATGTAATAGAACACATAATCACCACACCAGACATAAATATCTCTTTGATATCCCCAGAGTCAAACTAAATCTGTGTAAACACTCTATGCAAATAAAGGGACTTAGTCTATGGAACTTACTCCCTAATGAACTGAAAAGCTGTCCAACTTTTGCCTTATTCCAAAAAAAAAAAAAAGTACCTAATTTCATCTTCATAGTTTTCTACTTAGAGCTTTATCTTCACACTGTTTCTAGTGCTACCCAATCCCCCATTCATTGTACCTAAGCCATATTCTTCACCATTGTAATCTTAGATCATCTGTTATCATGGTTGTTGTATTGAGTACATATTCTACTGCACTACTTGTAATGCTCCTCATATTGTGCTTCAGTGAGCCAATGTATGACTGATATGTTTTCCTAATTGTACTTAGGATTCCTTGTTCATTATTGTGTATTGTTCTGATCTGCTTTTGTGTCAAAAATTTGTGCATTGTACCTGTAAACATTTTTTTTGACAGTTTTCTGTAATTATCCTACTTAAAATCATCTGTACTTGTAAAGTAAAGCTGTAATGTACCTGTTAAACATTTTTTATAAATTTTACTCTTATTTCTCTAAAACTTTCTGTTAGTTTAAGGATTTGCTCTAAGGACTTGCCCAAAACGCTATGTGTGCTAGTGACTCTACAGGATTGTAATTTCAACTTAAACTCTATGTTCTCTCTTAACCCCCAATGTACTTTCTTGTATTTATATAAATAAGTAAATAAATAAATAATTATTAACTGCTTTATGTACAACATAAAGAATGATACCAGAAAAAAAGAAATCACAGTGGTTCTGCCACAAATCACTGCTTCTGGAATCCTTCCTCAAATGTAGTTGTTGCAAGTTTCATTGAGTATGTAAGTGAACAATAAAGAACTAAGGGTAAAAATTAGATGTGTGGTATAAAATATGTGTATGTGACGTATATTCATATAAGCACAGACTTTGCGGTGTTCAGAGTGGGGATAGTGTTTCCAAAGACTCATGCACACAGTTCCTAGAAACCAGGACAATTTAGCTATCATCTGAAACTGCTGCATCTCTTTCCGAATACCTTTTGAACAAACTACAAATTTCTTGAACGTTTGTTAAAGAATTGTCTCTGAATTTACGTATCTTTTCACACTCCATCACATAGTGACGGAGGGTGTGCAAATAGTTTTGTTGACACAGTTTACATTTGGTTAGGTCTACATCAGCAGATAATGAGAATTCCCAGAGATACTTGTAACCGAGTCTAAGCCGAGCAGTAGTAACATCTAGAAGTCTGCTGATTTTACTAGATGAACCACAGATGTGTGACTCCTCTTGCATGATAGTATGATGATAGATGGAATTACTGGTGTCGATTTCACTTTGCCTCAGATCTACAAGGTTTTGTTGAAGTTCTTGGTGTACTATTGCTCTCTGCTCATAATCGTGAATTTCGGGTTTGAATTCACGTAGGGACAGAAATGGTTTGGCGAATTTCCTATTATCATATGCTCCCGTTCACCTAGCAGTAGGTATGTACCCGGTAGTTAGTAAGCTTGTTGTGGGGTTGCATCTTGGGTAGAGTCAGTAATTCGACCTTTAGGGAGGTGGGTGGGGGGGAGGACGTCGATATTGCTCTTTATCTACCTTTATCTTTATCCTCGTAACTCATGCCTTAGTTCTGGGACCAGCCTAGTGGCATACCTCTGAACTTTCTTTAGCTTCGTCTTGTGTTTGACATGGTATGGGCTCCATGGTTGGGGCCGCATACTCTAGGTTTGGTCTTACATATGTAGTATACAAGGTTCTGATTCCTTGCACAGGTCTCTGAAGGCAGTGCTGATGTTAGCCAGCCTTACATTCGCCGCTGATGTTATTCTTTTGATGTGGGTTTCAGGAGACAGGATTGGCATGATATCAACTCTAAGATCTTTCTCTCTGTCCGTTTCATGAAGGACTTCATCTCCCATTCCCATTAGGTCCCTTGTTCCCCGTTAGGAGCAAGGGAGAAATCACGATCATATGTGTCATTCTTCCAAGAAAGGGAGTTGGAAATGAATAGGTATAATCAGATCATTGTACACAACACATTGAGAAAGAATGAAGGTTAGATCCAAAAATAATTTTTTTAATACACTTAAACATTCATAGGGTCTTTCCTTCACCTTCATTCAAGCACTAGGGTATTACATTAAGTTTTCCATTATTATTTTGATTAATATTATTATTTAATTTTTATTATTATTAGTATTATTATTAACAAGAAGAGGGGAGTGAGTATTGGTTCACATGTCCACATTCCAATGCCCCCTTTCCCGGGCTGCAGGTGCGGGGGGTGTACAATAAACTACTGTATAAACTACCACCTCCGGCGGCAGTTTGTCGAAGGCGGAAGTGGAGCCTATAGTAGGCTATTTGTCATGATAATTAGTGATTGCTCTTATTTTGATTATGGATCCGTAAGCCAGTTGGGCCTTTATTCTTGATTTATATTATCATGCTGGTAAAATACACTTCTTGATGAATATAGAGTACAAATGAACTACTACACACGGATGGGTATAGGATATGCAATGAACTACCACTCACAGGATGAGTATGAGTTGCACAAGAAACTATCGCGCAGAGGATGAGCATGGAGAGCACAGTAAACAAAGATTCACACGACGAGAAAGGGTTGCACAATGTAATATGATTCACAGGATGAGTATGAGGTGCACAATAAACTACCACTCACAGGATGAGTATGGGTTGCACATTAAACTACAGGTCATAGGATGGGTATGGGTTGCACAAACTACTGGTAACGGGATGAGTATGAGTTGCACAATAAATTACCACACAGAGGATGAGTATGGGGTGCACGTAAACAAAGACTCACAGGATGTGTATGGGGTGCACAATAAACTACCACTCACAGGATGAGTATGATATTCATGTTCTATATTAGGGTAACTGAAATACACCTCTATATCAAAAATAAATGCTTTAATGACAAATATTTGAAAATATATTGTATGTTTCCGATTTTCTGATGATATAGATTATAGAACATATCACCATATATATATAGAGGTCCCAGTAGTACAGTTGTGTTCGTTCTTGATGCACAATCGAGAATTCCGGGTTCAAATCCTGGGCGGGACAGAAATGGTTGGGTACATTTCCTTTCACCTACTGCAACTGTTCACCTAGCAGTAAGTAGATACTCAGGAGTTTGTCAGCTTGTTGTGGGGTTGCATATTCTGGGCGGGGTCAGTAATTCGACCTTGGAGATGACTTTGATAAAAGCCTAACATGTATGAATATGCTCTGGCTTCCTGTCCCCTAACACAATGAATTAATTATAATGCTGTATTATGGTATATAATTAAGTTCTTAAGAGCGATCCTGCGCAATAATTAACATACGTATATCTTTACTGCTGTTTTGTGTATTAAAGTGCCTACAATTTTATAAGTTATTTTCTGTCTGTATATAATGATGATCAGATACAATTAAGGTATCATTATAACTTTATAAGTTTATATCTGTATTTTCAATCAAATATAAAACAGAAACTTTTATCAACGCATCTGAATTACATAATTTATCGGATTTGTGAAGCTTGTATTGCCCGCCTGGCTGCACACTGAGGCATTGGAGGTTTTCATGTGTCCGGACACCGGCGATGGTGTGGTATTGTCTATTTATTTAACCATATCTTGGCTTTCATTTAAGATATATTTTCCTTGAAATGAAGCCACATTATTGTCTACATATAGCTTTATTCTGACATATAGACTTTTAATGTTACTTTTGCATATATGGAAATAAAATTGCACAATTGATTGGCTTGTGTGCAGGCCTTCACACTCAATGAAGTAGCCATCCAGTAACTATAAAAAGCCATATATCTTCACTTTCACTTCAGTTATATTTATGCTAAAGTATTAACATGCAGCTTATATTTCTGTCTTTATGATGACATAGAAAACTTCGTTTATTACAGTATCTAGATTAAATTAACATTGATCTTTGAAAGGTCTTAGTTCCCATCGATAGGTTCCCATTGTCGGCCAAGAAACCATGTTTAAAATATGAATATCTTTCCTCGCTAATAAGGTATAATCTCTGATGGATTCACAAAACCTATTTTATCTCTGCCTTTCTGATAATATATACAAATATAAGCTTTATTTGTGAATCTCTATTAATTAAGCAATATATCAGAGAGCGTGTAGGGTTCGGTGTTCTATGAGCGAAAAGGACTGGAGTAGTTTAAGAAGCGAACGGATACCAACGAATAACGTTAGTACTGTATCTTTATAACAAAATTATAGTCATATTGGGTTGATTTAACTTCCAGACACGCTTTTTTTTTAATAAGTATTAAATGTTTTGTGGTTATTTATGAAGGATATTTTTACAAATACCTATTCTACTTGTTAATATCACCAATTAAATTTGCGACAATTTGAGCAAAGAAGTACGACTACTGGATCACTGTGTACAGGAGGCTGATATGCCAGCAAACACTCTCCAGGCGACCATATATCTTGGATAAGTCGCTCCACAATATTGTCGCTTGGACCCTCGACTTCCTACGGCGTCACCTGCTACATATATACTTCTAATTTTATTATGAAATTAGATTATTTCAGAGTAAAAACAGGTGTGATCATGTTCTGAATTCAGCACCAACATTATAGTAAGTAAATATACCATATTTCTTCATTACTTACGTAATGCTAGATTGGGTAAATTTGGGTAGATTTTGGTAATTCTGTGGACCGCTTAGTCTTGCATCAGAGGAGTCAACACCTGCATCAGAGGAACTCCTGGATATTTCAAATGCCTTAGTATTGTAGAACAGGTTGATGACTGTTAATGGTGTCCCAAGAAACTTAAATGTGTAGTGTATTTGAAAGTAGGTGAGGTAAAACAAATGTGCAAGGGGAAGTGAAAAAATTGGATGAGAAAAACTGGCCATAGTGTAAACAGTGCAGACAACAAAATTCAAGATGTCTGCTAGCAAGAAAAAAAACAAAACAGGCTCCACCAATAATCACAACAATACCAGTTAGGATATAAACAATCTGTAGGGACTTCAAGAGTGCGATTCATGCAACTACATACTCTTCCACAATGTGCAAAGAGTTTGTTTACCCATGCCTCCAACTTCTTTGTGAACATTGATTGCACAGTTATGATATCTTTATCCAATTGGTCCCTGCGCATTGTGGTATACTACATAATGAACATGGAGACCATCTGGCCAAAGCGATGCAAACACCTTACATTACCCGTCATCTAATTCCCCATGTTGCACGTAAAGGAGCTTTCAAAGATACCATCAGCAAAGATTTGTATTCAAAATGAAAACATGTCAGATATAACAGCAGAGAAATTTATGTAGCAATGACCAGATTAAGGCTGGGATACACCAAACTGGCTGCACACAGCTCTAAATACAGAGCAGACAACAAATGCTGCATCCACTGTTATATGCCAGAAACAATCGAACACTACCTCTTTCACTGTTTCCGACATCATAGTGCCACAGTAAATTTCAAACAAGTACTTATCTCACTTAAAATATCTTTTACCGTCAAGCATGTATTAGGAGGAGGGGGGGGGTCCATCTAATTACCCAAAGCTACCCAGACTTACTCAAAGCTACACAAAGCTTCCTAGCATTACGTTAGTAATGAATAAATATGATATATTTATTTATTATAATGTTGGTGCTGAATTTAGAACACGAAAAATATATGCAGACAAGGAGTCACAATAACGTGGCTGAAATATGTTGACCAAACCACACACTAGAAAATGAAGGGACGACAACGTTTCAGTCCGTCCTGGACCATTCTCAAGTCGATTATGCACAATCACAATCGATTTGAGAATTAGATTAGATTAGATTAGATTATTTATTCAGGTAAAGGTCCATACATTGAGTTACATACATAATGTTGGATTTAAAGATAGACATAGTACATATAATACCTAAAGCCACTAGTACGCATAACATTTCGGGCAAGGTGAGGGGAAAAAAAACACTTAGACTAAAACTTAATAGTAATTGAGCTTAAAGTTAAGTTTAAAGTATAAATTGTGTTGAAAAAATAGAAAATAAAATAAGGGGGGGGGGGGAACAAGGCAGAGAATAGCAATTATACAAGTTGGTCAACAAACAGCATTGATTACAATAGTAAGACATGGGTTGACATTTAGGAGTAAGGTAGGTTACATGGAGTTTATTAGGTAGCTTTTAGTTTTTATCTTAAACTGGTTGAGAGAGGTACAGTCTTTGACATGATTGGGAAGGTCATTCCACATTATAGTTCCTTTGATTTGTAGAGCATTTCTAGTTTGATTAAGTCGTACTCTTAGGAAATCAAATAGGTATTTGTTTCTGGTGTGGTGCCCATGGGTTCTGTTTCAACCTTCTAAGAAGCTTTTAAGGTCATGATTGACATTACAGTTCAGAGTTTTGAATATATAGAGTACACATGAGAGAATGTGCAGTAACTTAATATCTAACATATTTAGAGATATGAGTAAGGGTATGGTCCAGGACGGTCCAGGATGGTCCAGGATGGTCCAGGATGGTCCAGGATGGTCCAGGACAGTCTAGGATGGTCCAGGATGGTCCAGGACGGTCCAGGACGGACCGAAATGTCATCGTCCCTTCACTTTCTAGTGTGTGGTTTGGTCAACATGAAAAACATATTTTTACTCTGAAAAAGTATCATTTAATAAAGAAATTAGACGAAAATAAGAAGCTGGTGACGCCAAAGCATTTAATGGTCCAAGCGACAATGTTTGCTGACTTATGAGCCTCCTGTATCTACCTAACCAAACCAACCTACCCAAACATAACCTAACTAAACCTAACCTTTCCAAACATAACTTAATATAACCTCTAGGCAACAATATATATTGAATAATTTGTTCATCTTGGATAAGTCGCTCCACAACATTTTCGCTTGGAGCGTCAACTTCCTATGGCCTCTCATACCACTTAGTTTCATCTAATTTCTTTATAAATTTATATTATTTCAGAGTAAAAATATGTTTATTCATAATAAATAATAAATAAATAAATTTTTATTCAGGAACAGTATATATATAGTTGATTTACAAACATAATGTAGGATTTATAGATAGAGCTAGTACATACAATACCTAGAGCCACTAATACGCATAGCGTTTCGGGCAAGGTGTGGGCGAACAAACCCACTTAGACTTAAAACTTAATTGTTATTGGGATTAGGTATAAATTGTGTTGAAAAAAGGAATAAAAAAAAGGGGGGGGAACATGGCAGAAATCAGTAATTGTACAAGTTGGAGAACAAACAATATTGTTTAACAAAAGCAAGACATGGTTGACATTTAGGGAGTAAGGTAGGTTACCTGGAGTTAATTAAGTAGCACTTGGTTTTACTCTTAAACTGGATGAGAGAGGTACAGCCTTTGACATGATTGGGGAGACCATTCTACATTCTGCGTCCCTTGATTTGTAGAGCATTTCTAGTTTGGTTAAGTCGCATTCTTGGAATATCAAATAGATATTTGTTTCTGGTGAGATGCCCATGAGTTCTGTTACAACCTTCTAGGAAGCTTCTAAGGTCAAGATTGACATTGCAGTTCAGAGTTTTAAATATATAGAGTATGCATGAGAGGATGTGCAGTGACTTAATATCTAACATATTCAAAGATTTGACTAAGGGTACCGAGTGCTGTCTGGGACCAGAGTTAGATATTGTTCTAATAGCAGCTTTGTGTTGAATTATTAGAGGACGTAAATGATTTTGTGTAGTTGAACCCCAAGCACAAATACCATAATTGAGATAAGGATAGATGAGAGAGTAATAGAGCGTCACCAGGGCAGGGTGAGGTACATAACATCTGATCTTAGAAAGAATGCCAACAGTTTCAGAAACTTTTCTGAGGGGAGCCCCTACGGCTCCCCGGAGCTATCCATGGCTGATATGGATACCTAACTATTTTGCATCAGTCGATGTGGGTGGAGTTCTAGCCTACCGAGGACCACAAGCCAGAACCTGGCCCCCCTCACAGAGGCACGGGGAGCAATGACCCATACCTTACCTTGAGGTTACCTTGAGGTGCTTCCGGGGCTTAGCGTCCCCGCGGCCCGGTCGTCGACCAGGCCTCCTGGTTGCTGGACTGATCAACCAGGCTGTTGGACACGGCTGTTCGCAGCCTGACGTATGAGTCACAGCTTGGTTGATCAAGTATCCTTTGGAGGTGCTTATCCAGTTCTCTCTTGAACACTGTGAGGGGATTGCCAGTTATGCCCCTTATGTGTAGCGGAAGCGTGTTGAACAGTCTCGGGCTTCTGATGTTGATAGAGTTCTCTCTCAGAGTACCTGTTGCACCTCCACTTTTCAACGGGGGCACATGTGATTTGGAGCATTCTATATCTGCCATCGACCGGGACAGGCACCCAGAAAGGTAAGACCACAAAACAAACCACTGTTCTGGTTATCAACAAAAATCGACAAACAAGTGGACAAAACTCCCCAAAAGAAAAACGAGCAAACAAGCATGACATCACACGAGTCGCGCCGCATGTCTGCGCAGCTCCCCCTTCCTGGGAGGGGAAAGGGGGAGTCCCAGACCCCTGAGCCAGCGATCCTCGTCCCAGTTCCTCGGCTGATGGGATCGTCCATGGACGTATGGCTCCAGCTCCAGTCTTGTCTCAGGGCTGTGACTTGTTTTCAGTGCTGCTCTTACGTTGGTAGTGTGAGCTGGAAGTAGTATTCTCAGGTACTCGGGCTGCATGTGCTTAGGGTCACCTTCCCTGAGTGCCCTGTAAGTACCGCCCTTGGGGCTTGGGGTTGCCTTCCACAAGTCTCCTTGGGTCTACCTCTGTTGGCCTCTCGCTGCTTGGCATTTAGCCGCCCCGAGTGTTTGGGGTTGGATAGAACTGATGGGTGGATAGCCAGCGTGAGAGGTCTGGGGCTCCCCCTTGCCCCTCCCAGGGAGGGGGGGAGCTGCACAGACAAAGGCGCGCTGACGTGTGACGTCATACTTGTTTGCTTGTTTTCTGTTGGGGAGTTCTATCCACTAGTTCGGCTTTTGGTAGCAATTTTTACCAGAATAGGGGTTTGTTTTGGGATGCTTACCTTTCTGGATGTTTACCTTTCTGGATGTTTGACCCGGTCGATGGCAGATATGGAATGCTTCCAACCACATGGGGGTTTCTATAGGCCATTGCTTCCCTTGCCTCTCTGAGGGGGCCAGGTTCTGGCCGTGGTCCCCGGTAGGCCCTTAGAACTCCATACACATGACTGATGCCAAAGTCTGACATTAGCATATCAGCCTGGTATAGGTCCGGGAAGCCTCCGGGTCTCACCCAGAAAATGGCGTTCCATTACATTCAATGCTGGTTTTTTGCCAGATTTCCCTACCCTATTGCAGCTAAAATATGCCATCTACAATTTTTTTGTGATTTTTTCTGTGATCAGGGAACACAAATAAACACTTTTATAAGATGAAAGAATTTTTTTTATTTTTTTTTTTTTGTAGCTCCTGTAGGTGTTGAAGCCATTTATGACCCTTAGTGGCCCAAGGGTTAAAGGTAAGGTCTTCCGACATGAGTACACCCAAATCTTTTACATTGCTTTTTCGTTCTATGTTATGATTTGACTGTTTTGTACGTGAGCTTCCGTTTTTATATTTTCATTTTTTCTGTTGCGCATGAGCTGAAACTTATCTTCGTTAAACACCAGATTATTTTCAGTAGCCCATAGAAAGACCTGATTTACTTCTGATTGGAGGTTTGACGTGTCCTATGTTGTCTACTCTCATAAAAATCCTAGTGTCATCTGTAAAGGATGATACAGTACTATAGATTGTGTCTTTGTGTATGTCTGATATGAGGATGAGAAAAAGTACTGGAGCAAGCACAGTACCCTGGGGGACTGAGCTCTTCATGGTTGATAGACCGGTTTTATTTTGTTGACTATTACACATTGGGTTCTGTTAGTCAGGAAATTGTAGATCCATCTGCCTATTTTTCTGGTAATTCCTTTTAAACACATTTTATGTGCAATAGCACCATGGTCACATTTGTCGAAGGCTTTTGTGAAATCTGTGTAGATTACATCAGCATTTTGTTTGTCTTCTATGGCATCTAATGCCATGTCATAGTGGTCCAGCAACTGTGACAGGCAAGAGCACCCTGTTCTGAAACCATGTTGTCCGGGGTTATGGAGATGATGTGATTCCATGTATTTTGTGATCCTACTTCTTAGCACTCTCTCAAAGAATTTTATGATGTGTGATGTTAGTGTTATCAGTCTGTAATTTTTTGCCTATGTCTTATTTCCGCCTTTATGGAGTGGTGCTATCTCTGCTGTTTTTAGTATGTCAGAGATAAAAAAAAAAATAAATAAAATGTTTATTTAGGTAAGGTACATACATAAAGTAAATTTTTACAAAGATTGGTTGACTTATAGGTAGAGCTAGTACATACAATGCCTAAAGCCACTATTACGCAAAGCGTTTCGGGCATAATGCCAGTATCTAGGTAGAAGATCCAGACAGTTTCTTTATAAATGACATCCAAGCTTTAGATAATATAACGGATATTAACACGAACTCAGAAGACTTTGAAAGAGAAATTGACAACATGTCCATGCACTTAGCCTCTGGTCCTGACGCATGGAATTCAATATTCATAAAGAAATGTAAAGTACCAGTAACGTGAGCACTTGATGTAATATGAAGAAAGGGTCTGGATACAGGGGAGATACCAGCAGCACTTAAATCTGCAGAGATAGCCCCTCTGCACAATTGAGGTAGTAAAGCTTTGGCAAAAAATTATAGACCAGTTGCACTAACTTGTCATCTTTTGCAGATGATACAAAAATCAGCATGGAAATTTCCTCTGTAGAAGACACTGAAAAACTGCTGGCAGATATTAATAATGTCTTTAATTGGGCAACTGAAAATAACATGATGTTTAACAGTTCCAAGTTCCAAGTACTTAGGTATGGTGAAAATGAGGAAGTTAAATGAAACACAGGGTACAGGACACCATCAGACACAATCGTAGAAGGAAAGCAACATGTAAAAGATGTGGGAATTATGTCTGACAACCTGACATTTAGTGAATATAACCGTGCAAATATAGCAGCGGCCAGGAAAATTATATGATGGAACATGAGACCGTTTAAATCCAGAGACCCCACAGCAATGCTAATACTATTTAAATCACTGGTGCTGTCCCATCTTGAGTATTGCTCAGTACGTACTTTCCCTTTCAGAGCGGGTGAGATCTCTGAATTAGAGGGAATACAGAAAGCATATACAGCATGCATAGAAATGATAAAACATCTTAATTATTGAGACCGTCTCAAAACTCTCAAAATGTACTCTTTGGAAAAGAGACGAGAGAGATATCAAATAATATGTACATGGAAGATACTTGAGGGCCAGTTCCCAAATTTGCACAATAGAATAACAACATACTGGAACAAAAGATATGGAAGGAAATGCAAAATTGAACCAGTGAAGAGTAGAGAGTGCTATCTGAACATCAGAGGTCTACAGCTGTTCAACACTTTCCCAGCAAGCATTAGAAATATTGCTGGAGCAAAGATGGATGTATTCAAGAGGCACTTAGATAAGTTTTTGCAAGAAGTTGCTGGACCAACCATGCTGTACTGGATAGGTGGGCCTGTGGGCCTCTCCAAGCAATAGCCTGTTGGACCAAGTAATCACAAGTTGAGCCTGGCCTCATGTTGGACCAAGTAATCACAAGTTGAGCCTGGCCTAGTAGAAGGGCTCCCAGAACCCTCTCTAGATATGCTCTAGGTATGCCAGCCTGATAACCCACTAGTTGCTAGCTTCTTCAACTGTACGAATTCTTGTATGCTATTACCCAAGATAAGAGTAATAGCATACCCAAGATTTGGGGGTCCCAGTAGTACAGTTGGGTTCCTTCTCGACTTACAATCAAGAATTACAGGTTCAAATCCTGAGTGGGACTGAAATGATTGGGCGCATTTCCTATCATCTAATGCCACTGTTCACCTAGCAGTAATTAGGTACCCAGGTGTTATTCAGCTTGTTGTGGGGCTGCATCCTGGGGAGGGTCAGTAATTTGACCCTGGGGGGGGGGGAACCTCGATATAAGTCTAACATGTACTGTCTGTATAAACTGGCTGCCTGTCCCCTGACACAATTAATTTTTATTATTAAGCTTGTATATTAGTCACCAGATTTTTTTCCACATTATGCCCAAAATGCTCTGCGTATTGATGTCTTTAGGCATTGTCTTGCCTAGCAGTCCTCCGCTGTTCTTGTCTCTTATTTATGTATGTATGTATGTATGTATGTACTTTTGCCTAAATAAATTATTATTATTATTATTATTAATGGTGATTTGAAGGTTAAATAGTAGAAGCTGCAGATTTTTATGTACTTGACAAGGAACATAAAAGTATTCCTTACTGATGTCTACAGGATTCACAGAGCTAGCATTGAATGACCAGATGCGACTGCTTCAAAGCACATGGGGAGAGATCCTAACCCTAGGACTAGCTTATCGCTCCATGCCCGCTCACGGCCACACACTTCACTTCGCTCCCGATTTCACCCTAGATGAGAAGCAAGCGAGAGAATGCAACGCCACAGAGCTCTTCACTCAGGTTAGTACTGTAATGTAACTATATAAATGTGAAATTTTGTATTTCCAGTGTGATAATATTTTACCCTTAACCACTGTGCTGCTCACCTTCCAAATACAGCACCCCTATCCCTGTGCACAGGAAATAAATTCTCATAATTTTTTTTAATGTGTTAAAAAACCCTTCTGTTGATTACAGAAATGTGAAAATAAACTAAAAATTGTACTTACTGTACTTTGGCCGCAGTGAGGTCCGTAAAATGGTGCGTGACATCATTAATCACAGGTTACCTGTGGCGTACGCTCCCCTGGGGCAGTAGTGCACCTGGTTCAAGATGCGCGAGTTGCCACAAATATATTTTTGTTCATTTTTGGCACACGGTTCCAGATGTATTTGTTTTGTTTTTTCTGCCAATCCTATGTATAATGAACATGTACACTATATTATGGCAGTAGAACTTCTGTACTGTCCGAAGACACTGTGTTACGTACATCACAAATGTGTTCACATATCTTGCACATATTTCCAATGTATCATGCTCATTTATGTATATATACAATTTATTTACCCACTGTACAGTATCACACACTATATACACACACCATCAACACACTCAGAACTCTGCAAGTATGTGATATGCTGCAAAACAGCCAATGGGGCATAGTGGAACCTTGCACTCAACGCATCAGGTGTTGATGCAAATTCGCTTTTGTTCTCGTCGGGTAGTGTTCTTGCATACTACACAGACACGTTTACCCATTTCACGTGATGCTGTGCCTGGCATATACTCGAGCATGTGGACACCGAACATCTCGTTACCCCTCAGCCTGTCTGGAACTGCGTGTGGCATTGTTGCTGGCACCCCATACAGTACAACAGAGCCCTCCTTGCCATACTTTACGAGCAGTTGTGACACAACAGCAACACTGAATGTCCGTATTGGCAGTTTCCTACCTGATTTTACCAGATACATATTGAAGCAGTTGAGCACTGCAACATCTATTAGGTGGAAAAAGAACTTTTTCGTTCACTTCACAGACTTCCGCACGCACTCGACGGCACCGAGAATCATGTCACAATTATCTACTAGGCACATGTTCACGTTGTAATCTATAACACAATCTGGCTTATTTATGGGGAAGTGCGTTTGAAAGTGGATTTTGCCACTGTCCAACATGGTACCGGTGTGAATTGTAGTCAGCATATTCACCCTGTGTCTGTCCCTCCACCGCACTGAGAGCATATTGTCACACTTGCACAGCTGGCAATCACCCACTGCAATACCTATGCCAAACACTGGCATTTCCTTCCTGTGGGCCTTCACAGTGCCACATATGCTGGTGTTGTGAGCAAGGAGGTATCTTGTCAACAAGGGACTGGTATAGTAGTTGTCGGTGAACAGTAAATGCCCCTTGTTCAGCAACGGTTCCATCAGGGTTTTGACAACACTGCCAGAGAACCCGTGTTCATCTTGAGCTGGTATGTTGATGTCTGTACCTAAATACAGTATCATGTCCATGACGATACCAGTTTCAGTCGCACAGCATGAAAAACTTTAGTCCAAATCGGTGGCGCTTTGATGGGATGTACTGCTTGAATGCCAGTCGCCCCTTGAACAGTACAAGTGATTCGTCGATCACCACATTCTGTCCAGGTACAAAATAGTCACGGAACTTGCCTCTCATGTCACTGTCCTTCCATCGTGTCAGGTGAGAGGCAGGTAAAATGCCGGCATCCATGAGGCTGTGAGCATATCTGTTTGTCTCAGTCACAAGATGGGTCATGAATTCATTATCAAAATATGCCAGGAAATTGTTTATTTCTGCCATATCCTCACCTGTATATGGAATAATGGTGTTACACCAACATTGGTACCATCAAACGTTGGTATTTGTGGAACAAATGTGGCACAATCTTCCCACACAAGTACACCCGGGGGTTTGATTTTGATGCCAACACTATGGCTAACACCACCACGAGCCCCAAAAACACGGCTCCGTCGTCTGGTGCTGGAGCTGCGTGTGGGGGGTATGATAGGAGATGAGACTGATCTGCGTATTGTAGGCCTACCACGAACACCTGATGTAGAGGGGCCACTGTCGTCATTGTCCTCTAGCTGTGTGACACGCTGCCGCTTGCTGCGACGTGTTGCTGGGGCAGCAAAACCCTGCCTAGTAACACTCTCGCTACTCGTACTCAGGTCTCATCAACACTACTCGTATTGGAGCCTATGTCACTGAAGCCTGAGAAAGATTCATCACAAGTACTATCACAGAATAAATAATCAGGGGACATACATGGTGGTGGTGACTCTAATGGTGTTGACCCAGGGCGGCGAGGCAGGCCAGGTGAGCCGGTGTACTGTACACACTCGTTCGTTAGAACGTTCTAACAAACGTGACCTAACATAAGCTTACCCTCCCATTTATCTTTCTTTCTCTTTCCTTTTCTTTCTCTCTTTTTTCTGTTCATTGTCTTCTCCTACGTTCCCTTCCTATCCTTTTCTTATTCCTATTACTATCTCCTTCTCATTCGGTGGTTATAATAGGAGCTGCCTTGTATGGGTCAATAGGCCCTCTGCAGTTCTTATTCCTACTACTATCCCCTTTACTACACATTACTTTGTTCTTCACCTCTCTCTTACCTATTTATTGCCTGTCTCTACTTCCTCATCACAATCAACTTGAGAATGGTCCAGGACAAACTGAAACATCGTCGTCCCTTCACCTTCTAGTGTGTGGTTTAGTCAACATACTTTAGCCACGTTATTGTGACTCATCGCCTGCATTTATTACCTTTGTCATCCATGTAGCTAACTTTCTTTTTCTTTCTCCTTTCTGGTACATATCTTTGAATGACTTCAGAGATGACTTTCTTGAAATTTTCCCCATAATGTTTCCATGCCATATTCCTCTATCAGCTCCCTACAGGAAGTGTTTTGCAATTCCTCTCTCATTCCTTGATGGTCTCCTCAAGGGTAATCTAGAAAGGCATCATCATGGATTTTTACTAATCCAAATTTTCACTCACTTTAGCATATTTGTTTTATCTCAGCTATTTTTTAAATTCCCTGTACTGTTATGTTGCCTGGAACACCACTCAGTCATCAAACTATTTTACAATACTTAGGTAATTGAGTTTTCCTGGAGCTCTTGAATGTAGCAGCTGGCTGACTGGCTGAGAGAAAGAATGAGTGTTGGGCTTTTTCTTTGTGGTAACAGAGATAAGTTTGAAGAGCAACTGAGGAATACATTTCAAACTGTACAAAATCCACATACTGTATTACATTCTTTGTGTCATCCAGGTTTTGGGTGTCGTGGAGCGACTTGAGCAATGTGGAATTAACAGGGAGGAATTCCTTCTCCTCAAAGCCTTGGTGCTGACTAATTCAGATGTACGACTTCAGGACAATCAGGCCCTCCACCGCCTCAGGCAAAACATCCTTCAGGCCTTGCATGACGCTGTTGCTACTATCAGGTCAGTCTTCATTATGTCCTATGAATAACCTAGTTATATCTCTCTATCTTTATGCTTTAATAGCATTTTGTTTATTCATCAACCTTTTTATAAAGTTGTATTAATCATACATCATCCACCCTATTTATTTATTTATATACAAAAAGGTACATTGGGTTTGTGAGGATACATAGCATGGTATTTACAATCTTGTAAAGCCACTAGTACGCGCAGCGTTTCGGGCAGGTCCTTAACCTTCAAACCGCGCATATCATATATAAATGATATCAGTGACAAAACCGAAACAGCGCACATCATTTATATATGATTTCGTGTCTAGCGCTATAATTTAAATGCCCCGTCTGGGATAGGGGCAGCTATAGTACAGCCACGACCGATAGTTGCCAGATGCCACCTAGAAAAAAATCCAGGCCAACATTCTTGGGTGTTATAGCGTCAGTATTGAGCAAGCCACCAAGGCTGGCGCACGCAGCACGAGCTCACAGCCCCGCTGTTCAGCTTGTGACCACAGCATCACCTACAAATACCATAATATAAATGATACTGCTATTATTTAGCAGTGATAGTATTACTGAAGCCCCCTGACTGTGATAAAACTGACCAGGATTCTGATAATAGCAGGATTGTGGTGATATTTAGTGCTGTGCTCCATGGAGGGAGGAGTAAGGCTGTGGAGGGAGGGTTGTGGCGTCGTCTTCTGACTGTGTGTGGCCACCATTTATTGACTGCATTCACCATACCAGCTTAGTGGTTCGCTATATGGTGAACACAAATGTAGATACTTATATATAACGTGTGTATAGTGTGAGATAACAGCGAGAGGAGTAGGTTGGGAGCCACCATTTTGGTGAGGGAGGAGCGTCGTCTGCACGACTTGGCATGTTGTTTACTGATGGCCACTATAGTCTTTGGGCACCATACCAGCTTATTTGTACAGGTATGGTGAATAAAACAGGTAGATACTTATATATAATGTGTGTATATATAGCGTAATAACACCACAAACAATATTGTTGGAGGAGAAATATTAGTGCGTCTGGCCTTGAGGGCGGCCGCCTATCAGCTGACTGTGTGAGTAGCTACGTCTTTGTGCCTTTACTCACCATACAAGCTCAGATGTACAGTTATGGTGAACAAAACATGTAATTACGTATATATAACGTCTGTGTATAGTGAATAAATGCAAAAACAGTATTGTGGGAGGAGAATGTGGGTGAGTGAGGTGGTGTTGAGGGAGGGAGTGGCAGCGAGTGGCTTGCTGGTGTTTGGCGGTCACTCCTCGTTGTTTTTTGACTCACAAGACCAACTTAGTAGTTCGTTATGGTGAACAAAACATGTAGATACTGTACTTATATATAACCTGTATATATACTGTAACAACAGCAAAACTATTTGTTTATTGTATTATGAACATAATAATTGAATCACTAATATGCACACCATAATTTTGAGTACAGCGATGGTTCACACATTTTATAATATAAATATACCACAATTCACTGTATGGAATAATATTACTGCAAAAAAACTAAGACAAAATCAATCAGAGACATTGAAATAATTAGGTAATAATATATTTGTGGCAACTGACGTCTGACAGCTCGGGCGGAGTAAACCTCGTCTGGCGAAGGCTCTGCCAACGCCCCTTTTTTGCCACACTTCCCTACCCTATTGCGGCTAAAATATGCCACCTACGATTTTTTGGTTATTTTTTCCGTGATCAGGGAACAAAAATGAACACTTCTATAAGACGAAAGAATTTTTTGGATTTTTTTTTTGTTGCGCCTGTGGGTGTGAATTCCATTTGGGCCCCCTAGCAGTTTGAGGGTTAATCAAACAGATAATTTTAAGTATGTAAATTCTAGCAGAATTAATAAAATGATAACAGATACATTACAAGAAAAAAATGAGATGAGAGAGATTAGTAGGTATATTAAAGCACATTGGTAGCTCTGATTGATTGCATTGACAGCTTGATTGGTAATGTAAACAAAGATTAATATACACCATACAGCAAATTGATAGCACATATAAGAAGACAGCGATGATCACAATGGTAAAGTCGTTTGGATTAGGTACATAAAGATTGGGTAGCACGAGATACAGTGCAATTTAAAGCAACAAGGTAGGAAACTATGAAGATGAAATTAGGTAGACCACACACTAGAAGGTGAAGGGATGACGACGTTTCGGTCCGTCCTGGACCATTCTCAAGTCAATCAATTGATTTGAGAATGGTCCAGGATAGACCGAAACGTCGTTGTCCCTTCACCTTTTAGTGTGGTCTGGTCAACATACTTTAGCCACGTTATCATCGCCTGCACATGAAATTAGGTACAGGGTACTTTTTAGTTTTGTTTTTGAATGATGCAAAAGCTGTTTGACAGCTTTTCAATTCATTAGGGAGTGAGTTCCATAGACTAGGTCCCTTTATTTGCATAGAGTGTTTACAGTGTTTACACAGATTAAGCTTGATTCTGGGGATATCAAAGATATTTATTTCTGGTGTGGTGACAATGGGTCGTATTACATCTGTCCAGGGAGAGTTTCAGAGCAGGATTTGCATTTAAAAACAAGGTTTTGTAAGTGTAGTTGACACGAGAGAATGTGTGGAGTGAGTATGTTTAGCTTGTTTAGGGATTTAAACAAGGAGGCCGAGTGTTGTCTGAAATTTGTTATTATTCTGATAGCAGATTTTTGCTGGGTGATGATGGACTTGAGGTGGTTTGCAGTGGTTGAACCCCGTACATAGATACCATAATTAAGATAGGGATAGATTAGTGCATAATATAGTGAGATGAGAGCAGAGTTAGCTACATAATATCTGATTTTGGAGAGTATACCAACTGTTTTAGTGAAAGGTAGTCTTGAAAAGATTATAGGAAAAGATCAATTTGTAAGGTAGTCTTGAAAAGATCACTTTGTAAGGTATTCTGGAAGAAATTCAGGTATTCTGGTAGAGATTCAGCTATCCTTGAAAAGATCTATGGAAAACACCACCATAGAAGCTGCTAACACTGTTCATCTATGCTATTTGTATCAGATGCATCATCACTGAACCCATAAAACAATTCATTTATGTATCTATAAAAAATTGGAGATACACGAGTGAGTATAGGTGGCGCTCAGTTACAACTGAATACGCTCGTTGTATCATCCTCATCGGTGCTGTAGCACTTGCATCCAACCCTTGTGCTAGGTCCTTATTGTGCCTAGCTTCATCAATATTATGACCCTTATGTTATTCAAACAATAAGGTCTGAATTTCACTGATGGAGAGTGATCTTTCAACACCACATCCCACAGGGGGTTGGGAGCTAGAAGTGCGTGTGCCACCCTTGGTTGCTCATTCATAACTGATTCTGCCAGCAGCCCTAAGGAAATCTGGGATTTTTTTCAAGATGGCTGCTTCTCACTGGAGGTCCCTGGAGTCCATTTCATACTCAATCTACCGTGAGTGCCTTTCAACTGTGTATGAAAAAATAAAAGTGTTTTCTTGGTTGGAGCAGTAATGGGCAAATTAAGATTTCTTGGCCGGTGCAGCACAGTGATTAAGGTCTTCCAACGGGTTCCTCATGATTCGTTGAAATTTAGTGACATCACGGAGGATGACGCTGGTTTTGTTCATATATTCTTGGATAGGACTCAACACATATGCTGTTGTCTTGTCGACTTTTCTTATTGTTACACCTTCCAGATTTCTCCTTTGTTTTGCTGCTTCTCTGAGCCGTGGGAATAAGATTTTTTATGAATATGTTTCTTGTTTTTTCCCCGCCTTTGTTATAATAATAATAATAATAATAATAATAATAATTTATTTAGGAATAGTACATACATAGTTGCAGCATTACAGTACAAACATTCTGTTAGATTTAAAGATAGAGGTAGTACATACAATACCTAAAGCCACTAGTACGCATAGCGTTTCGGGCAATCGACTGTTAGTAGTTCAGCCTGAAGTGTGCCAGTGGTGATTACATTTTTGTTGTCTTCTAACTTGTGGATGTCATCCATAAGTTAGAAGACAGCAAATAATCAGCCAAATACCAACTCCAACCTACCACCTGGCAATCAGCCAAATACCAACTCCAACATACCACCTGGCAGAAAGACTCAATGAACTCCTAACTCCATACACTCCTAGCAACTATAGTCTACAATCATCAGCAGATTTTCTAGAAATAATCAAACCTACACAGCCCAAAGGAATTATTGCTTCACTAGACATCAACACCACCATAGAATTGACTGAACTGATAAGAGAGAAGAAATCTTGATACCTGGAACTTCAAGAACAAGAGGTAATAGATTTAAGCTAACTTAACTTAAAGCTGCTGTAGAAATATAAGAAAATTCACTTTCACAAACAGTGGTAGACGGTTGGAACATGTTCAGTGAGAAAGTCGTGGAGGCCAAAACTATCAGTAGTTTCAAAATGTTATGTGACAAAGAGTGCTGGGAAGTTGGGACACCAGGAGCATAGCTCTCATCCTGTAACTGCTCTTAAATAATTACTTTGGTAATTACCATGGCTGCCACCAGGCCAGGTGCCGCTGGGAGACTATTCAGCACCTGTGATTTGTGAAACTTCCTTACTGCATCACAACCAAACTAAGTCACATATATTTTTTTTTTAAGTTTCCTGTGATTAAAAAATGCATTTTAACAATATTAGAAAGAAAAAAAATTGGGTGAATAATTTTTGTGTGTACACCACAGGGTTGTCACATTAAATGGGTGCACAGTACCCATTAATTTCAGTTAATGTTATCTGAAATTCAGTGTTAGTTTTGCTGAACATTTTGTTAATTTATGGCTAGAAAAAGATACTGTATTGTGAGTTTTAAGTCTCTCATTTATGTTTCAGACTACGGGATGCAGTTGTACAGATGCAGTCATTGCTACTATGTTTGCCCTCATTAAGAGCAGCAGATGCAGCTCTTCGAAGGTACTGGCTCTCTGTACGTCACCAGGGTAGTGTGCCCATGAACAAGCTCTTTGTTGAGATGTTAGAGTCACACATGCGGTGAATGGCAACTAAGCTTATATCATAATTAAACATATATGGCAAACATTGATTACAATAGTAGAACATTAATTGTGGCAGGAAAGTGAAAGTTGGAATTGCACATAAATGGTGTTTTGCAAAATTGAAAAAACAAATTTGTACAGAATTTATAATTCTTTGCCAGGTGGTTACAGGGTCCAGTAGAGACCAAAATGTTATCTTGGTTTTATGTCTTCCAAGTTAAAATTGGTGTTTAAGTAGTGGTTGCTAAGTCAAGAGCTTTTCATCTTTCCATGACTTGACCATAAGTGGTCCAGTCTGTGAGGTCAACACTTTGACTGGTGCTGCCTGGAAAAGCTCTATGTGGAATGATGTTAGCAGGAAAAGGAACCCAGGAAGAAAGTTGCAATACTCCAAAACGAATGCCTGCCATGTTGCCATACACTCAGGTATTGTTGGCAATTGTGTTCAGTTCCAAGAAACAATAAATTACATAGATCATTAGGAGAATTTGAACCTATTGTGAGTTTTGATCCTGTGTATATAACTATTGTCAATGCTACTCCCACCGAGCAACATGATTGGTGATGTTGCTGCTGAATGCAATCAGCTGACATGGTCAGTGAATTTGAACAATGGACAGTATATTTAACAAATTCAAAATTTTTCTTAAGAAATGGAGTTGTACCAAGATAGGATCCAAGGCTCATGTTTGCTGATCTCGCCCCACTTGTTGGCAGTTGACTCAGGACAAGCACCAATCCAGTTGTGGGTCTCAATACAGTCACTGCTAGAAAAATATGTTAATAAATTGTAAATATTCACTTTCTTTGTATCTCAAAGGCATAGGCCTGTGTAACAGTACAACTGCTTAAGTAAGAGAAATCAATAAAAATGTGTGTTGTTTGTTTCTAATTCAATGTGAAAGTTGTGATGTCCTGATACATTATTACCATCAACTCTACAGTCATCCGAGCAAATATATATGTCCGACCCAGATGCAGAGTACACGCAAGGTTGACTTTAGCATTGGAAATCCTTAAGCTATCAGGTGTTCGTGTTCCATGTGAAAATATCTCTTTTTTTTATTTGCCCAGAAAGTAACTATTTGTTACACTGTCAAAGTATGATGTGCTATACAAAAGACAAGTTATGACACATGTAACCCATCAAGTTTCCCTGTCATATCTAGTGGCCCATACTATGAGCACTATTATAATGCTAACATAAACTGAACTATGAATCCAAGAAATCAAATAGTGTTTGACATTTGTCTTCCTATTTTCCTGCTCTCATGGTGACATTGTGTTTAATGTTTTGTGGGTGTCTTCCTTCATTTGTCATTAAACTAGGGGTATAGACACATGTATGTAAATGGCTACAATTACATACCTGAAATCATATTACAAGTTTAGTTGCACATGTGCTGCTGAGTCAAATTGACTCACACCATTTAGTTTCATTATGACAGAAGCAATACAGAATGTACTACCATTTATTTATACAATAACTTGCATAAAGCATCTTCTCCCTGCCATACCTGACTGGTCATGACTGCAAGTGTTGAAGAGCAGTATAATTAACTCTTACACTGCTCCAATTTTGTTAACCCTTACATGGCTTCAATCACCATATGCAATTTTTTTCCCATTTCAGTTGTTAACTATTTTTAATCATGCACACCTTGATGTAATACTTTTGAATAGCTGCACATTTCACAGGTTAATATTTGGTATTGCTGCATGTATAAATGGTAATTTAACTCTTTAACTGCTAAGCTTTAAGTCTTACATCCAGAATCGTGTAGAAAAAGTATTGAAAATCCATAAGAAACAATTGCATATAGCGATATGAACACATGAGGGAATCGTAGATAGTGATTAGAGCAGTGAAAGGGTTAAAAACATTCCAAACCACAGTCAGCAAGTAACATTATTGCCTGAAAATTGTGTCATAAACAGTTTTTTTATTAAATTTGCTCTATAAATTTAACATCATCTAACATCTATCAATTTAACATTTATAACATCAAAATTGGCTTTAGGCTTATAGCTCAATAAGTGGTGCTGATAGATGCACTTCAAAATTACGGTAATATTTAATCTTCAGTAAAAGATTACTGAAGATTACTTATTTTTCAGTTACAAATATAGTGCATACTTATCCTACAAAAGCCATTATTCAACTGTGCTACTAAATGGTCCACTATGTATTTTTATTTCTGAATCTTAGTTTAAAACCAAACTGGTACTTTTTTAATTTAATTTAATTTTTCATTAGGGCTGTTGCATATAAAAATACTCAAGAGGGCAGCTGTCATGACAGTAATCTATGTTAATATTGGACTGACAAACAATTTTTGTAATAATTTATACAAGTAACCTACCTTAATCTGTACTGCTTATTTCTATCATGGAGATTTGTTCAATTTTGTGGATGTAAGTTCCTGTTATATATTGTTTTCAGTTCATAATGCAGGTGTGCTTGCATTGTGGAATATGTATGTAAATGAGACTTCTTTTATGATGTTAACCTGGCAGCATAATATTCAACATATAGATATTTATTATTTATTTATATTTTCAATCACATCATTTAAAACATAAAATTCTATACATAAAGTGCTTTAAATGCGTAAACTAGATAAAGAATGTAATATTTAGCTACATTGTTAAGTTTGTAGTACATGTATTATTTATTATACAGTAGCTTTGCATTCTTCCTGCATCACATTCTAGTATTCTTCTTCATTATTCTCCCATTAGGTAAGAATGTTTAATTTGGTATTATGTGTTTCTTTTAATATTGTAGACACTACTGTTGAGCTTTCATGTTGCATGTTACAAAACAGGTAGAGATGACACAACCACCTTGTGAGTGTAACGAGCACATCATACTGTACATAGACAGTTGGTTCACTATACTAGGCTATTTGCTGTGTCTACATCACTAAACCATAGATATCTGTGTAACTGCATCACTGTGCAATAGATGAGGCTATTCATATTAATGTATTTATCACTATCAAAATAGAGTATTACCCAAATGAATGTGGGTGCTGGAACTTGCTCGAGATGTTAGATGTCTAGTGCTTGCGAGGTTACTTCTTCCCCCCCCCCCACCCCCAAAAAGTAATAAATAGCTTTGACATCACCTTAAAATCACTAGTAAACTAGCAAGGTGATCCTAAATAAAATTTCAATTATTCAAGACTAAAATTTCAGCTATAAATTTGCATGTAAAGCAGTTTTGTCTAACCATAACATTTTCAGAGACTGCAGTTGCTTCCTTCCCATTAGGTTTAGTTAATGCTGCCCATGTAGAAGATAGCAACCAGCTCTCAGTACAGTATATAACTAATAGGACCACACTGCTCTAGTAGGCATGCAGACTCCAACTTATTCAAATGTGATTGCAATGCACTGCCTTTATACCGTAGTGACTCCTGCTTATGGGTGAATTTAAAAAATAAAAATAAATTATGTATCTTTGGTTGTTTTACACATTAGAATGTACTGAGAGCAGTAACATTACTGGTCTGCAGTCTATTCTTCTGTTTAGGTGGTACTTATAGTAATGATAAGAACCTTCGTAAAAGGACCAGGGTGTTGGCGTAAAAGGCAATTAGAAAATAGAAATCATGACTATTTAATTTGGGCAAACTGGAAAAGTTTTTGTACTGATGTTGCAAAGAAAACTTAACCTAACATTTCTAGGAGTAATACACACTAACTGAGGCCTAATATAGTACATACATACACTGAGAAATCAGAGTAACATGATGTATCATTGAGAAAATTCATTGGATCCTTGATGAGGCTTCAAACTTCTGCTCTGGGTATTCCCAAGTACACACCTTAGACAACTAGGCCATGACATGGTCAAAAGGATTGCAACTTGGGATCCTACTGAATCCATGAGGGTTCCTGAGGCTTCCACTGAAGCTGCACCAGGGTTTCACACTATCCCCCCATGCTCTCTGGTTCTGTTGTCCAGGAAATTCTACCTCTGGTGCTCCTCTTTCAATACACAAGTTGCAATCCTTTTGACCATGTCGTGGCCTAGTTGTCTAAGGCGTGTGCTTGGGAATACCCAGAGCATAGGTCGAATCCTCATCATGACGTACGGATTTTCTCATAGTACATATATATATATACTATACTTGGCCTTGGTATATTCAAGTTTGGTTTGTATCTTTATTTTTTTTTGGACTATAAAGTGAATACCTGTAGTATTAAATCCTACTGTCTAATTGTCCATTATGTCTATGTATGTATGATGGTCCACATAATTACAAAAGTACTATGAAAACAGGAGGATGGGTTGTGGTCTGGGATTAATGATATGGTAAAATACTAAGTCTGCTGCAATTTAAATAATTTTTGTAAAAGGAAGGAGAGTGGGAGGGTGGTACCAACTTTGATTGTGATACACAGTGATATATTCATACTGCTTGTGCAATATTCATCTTAAATGTTGCTTTATACTGGCAAAACATGGAAAACATCATGAATAATCCACTCTTCTTGGGCATTACAATATTTATAAATCATAGATTAAATAATAAAATTAAACTAGATTTACCTCTTAAATAAAAAAGTTACAGGGCAAAGTTTAAATTGTGATTAATAAGAGTTCAAAGGAATGTTATATTTTTTGGCATATATTTACTATAGACAGTACAGTATTCCTCTTTGGTATGAGAGAAGGTTACATTTTGGTTTTGCAAAGGCTTTTAGGCAAACAAAGATGGCCATGATGACCATAAGATGGACATGTGCTGTCCAAGGATTTCTTAAGGTACCTTACTGTATTGTGCATCTTGTACATCCAATGTGCATACTTTCTCATATATGTTGTTCAGTGTTGCATAGGGTGAGGTGCAGAAGTTACTACACCTTTCCTCTATGTGTAGCCTTTAGGAGATCTAATTAAGTGTTACATGTGTTACACAGCTACACTGACTGTAATTCCGTCCGTCACAGGTGTAGTGGGTTTGGCAAGGCCCCAGCTCGCCCAGGTCCCCAATTTCATAGGTGGCACATTTATAGCATGTTTGTTACACTTATCCTCAAATATTGCCTATCATTGTGGGTTGAAATATGTAATTCTTATATCAGCAGAGATTTAAAATATTGATCTTACAGACGGTCATTCATGTTATGATCAGTAATGAATCTTCAAGGTAACCAATTATTTTGAGTGTAAAACACTCAGGTACTCACTGACCACTGAGTGTTCAACACACAATGGGTTGCCTTCTAGAGGACAGAAAGGGTATGAGTAACTTAATCTCACCAAAGATAAGATATATAATATCTCTGGTAGAA
The DNA here is from genome assembly GCF_040958095.1 of Procambarus clarkii. NCBI lineage: Eukaryota > Metazoa > Arthropoda > Malacostraca > Decapoda > Cambaridae > Procambarus > Procambarus clarkii. Next base: position 24,895,393 of record NC_091192.1, on the reverse strand, counting down.
AATCTAAATTGAAAGATCTTAACTGTATCATAAAGATACTTATTTCGTTGTTAGTAGTGCATCACAAACATACAAATTAACCTGTCAGTACAGTATAGTACATGAGTTGCATCTTATTGTTATATATTTGAAGGGACATTTCTCAGTTACCTAACTGGTTACATTTTTGACATTCCACTATGAAGACAAATATGTGAGGTTATTATAAATATGTTAAATGAGGATAAGTTAAAATGGTTTTGAAAGTTTTTTCAAATACTGTACTAGAAAAAGCAGACTAAGATTTTAAGTGTTGAAATATTAAAATCTTTATTAATTTATTGTAAAAGAAAATTTCACTCATTCTCATTAACGTATAAACTGTTATGGGTAGCTTGGGCATGTATGGCTGCCAATGTATATAATGTAACTCGTCTTGGGCACAACCCAATAAATATAGGTAATGTTATTGTTAACTTTTGCCGTTTTTGGATGTTCGTGGATGAGGATAGGTTGAGATTATTTAACAAACATAAAAATCTGGCAAAGGATGCATATCACCGTGCTTCACTTGTGTTGTTATATGCTCAGCATGTGAGTCTGAGAATAGGCTATATTTTTTTATACAGTTTTCTACCTAAATCTACCTAATGGAGCATCACTATTTTGGAATTTTGTCATTGTTTAAGCCAAAATGTATAGTATTGTGGAACAAGCCCCCCGAAGACATGTCCACAGTGGTACTAATTACTGTCCTCAGACTACTAATTCTACAACTGTTTATGAACATGACTCCTCTATACAGAAAACAACTATAGTATGTAATAAGATGACTATAAAGTACTATTACACAACCATGTGAATTAGATTAACACAAAACCATAGTAAAAGTCTAACAGTTAAAATTATATTTGGTTACTGAGCAATGATATGTTACACTAAGTTTTTATACTGTCGCTCACTAAATGACAAACTTATTGTATAGATTTAGACCACACTGTAGATGTGGCAAAATTTAATTTACTTGTGTAAATGTATATTACAGTCTCTTGATGTAATACCAGTAGCCTCATCACAAGATCTGACTGGTACAATATCGTCGCAAACCTAGATATAACTGAATCACTCGAGATGTAAAGCTCTCATGTTTACTTGTCCACCGTGGACCAATTTCTTGTGGTAGAGCTGCCCACAACCTACTGATGTCATAGTTGCAGGACTCAGCACAAGAAGTACAAGTATTTTTTAAATAAAAGACTCCAGGTATCACCTTATTTCTACCTGAATATGTCAAGATTAAATGACTTTATAGTGAATGCTGACATAGCGGAACAATACAGTAAATACTAAGTAAATTCAAATTGAAAAAATAAAATGTCAGTCAATAAATTTTTGAAACTTAATATATAGTATATACATAGTAAAGTATAAAGTATATACTGAATATTTTTTAGTTATTCACTTTAAATACATTTTAAGTTCTGCATGTGCTGACATTCAGGGCAGGTTCAACATTTATTTCCCATGGGCATTGATATTCATGAGTGTTCTTATACACGTCATACTATGCTTCTTGAGAGGTGACAGTTCCTACCACAGTGCAGACCAACTTGTGGTAGTAGAGTACTGCTTGTGATAGTACAGTACTGCTTGTGTTGTTCAGGTTTTCCTGCTAAAGTGTGATAGTACTTGCCATGGTAAGCATGTACTTGCTGAGGTGTGATTTTATGATACTTGCCATCCTACAGTTTACTTGTTGAAGTGTGATGGTACGTCATAGTGCATATACAATTGCTAAATGGTGATAGTACATGTGTTATGTACTTGTTGAGGGGAAAATGGTACAGTACATGTGTAATTGTGAAATTACCTAAATTACTTAGGTAATTTAACAATTACACATATATCATCACCCATTCAACAAGTACTAGTTAAATGGGTGATAGTAAATGTGTACTTTTTAAATGGGTAATAGCACATGCCACAGTACAGTATGTGTAAATTTGTTAAATGAGTGACAGTACATGTAAACTTGTTAATGGGTTTTTATATACATGCCACAGTATGTGTGTGCTTGTTAATGGGTGATAGTACTTTATTTACTAAAGGTTAACTTCTTAAAGTATGATAGTATTTTTTACAGTAAATTTGTATTTTTTGAAGTGTGACTGTATATAATTCTACAGTTATGTTAAACCAAATTACTGTACATAATACTGTACAGTGAAAATATATGTTAACATTAAACAGTATCTGACTAAACTGTTGTGTATTTGTGAATGAAAGACAGATTATAGTGACTGATGATGAGAGTTTGGGGCGATTGTTGATAGTGACAATTCACAGCAAGGCAGTAGTTGTGACAGTCACAGAGTGCTGCCAATGATTCAAGTCTCACAATGCAGTAGAACTGGGATTTGCTATAGCATCTAGTTCATTGCCATCATTATCACCTAAGACACAGATACTTACTGTTAAGGCACAAATGTACTCTCCCCAGTTATATCCAGCAAATTAGAATCAAATCCCAAGTAAACTTAGTTCCCAATTTTTTTTTTTTTTTTTGCCAGAATCACCATGCTCCATAATTAAAAATTCTAGAATATTGTACTTCTACTGGTCCAATGAGAAAACCCTAACAGTAGTTAGTTATGCTTGTGGATAATGTGGACATTAGTACTGTACAAGTAATTAATTAGACAAAGCCTTGGCTAGTTGTTCACTACCAATATCAACTAACTCTTAATTATGTACAAAAATGTGATATTCAAAATAATTTTCTTTGATAGTTGATTCACTGGTGATATCTAGCCCAACTACTGTTGAATCACTTGGTCATGCCCTCCATATAATTCATATGTATATGCCCATATAGCTCAAAATCAACATGATCTGCAGCTACTGTCCTCTCCCATTTACATCCTACCTAATTCTGTCAAGCTGTATGTGACTCGTGCGTGTTTTGGTAACCTGTGTTCTATGTATGATTTTAAGTTCTGTGTCTAATTAAAAAATAAACAGTTCCTGTAATATTTTGTTTTCGTTTTTATTGATAGATGAAGCTGGTTGGGGCATGACCAAGGGTACCACATTGTATTAGGAAACCTACTTAAAGTTAGTTGGCTCTAAACTCGTCCTAATTAAAAACTATGTGAATAGTTGGTGGTAGGCATGAAAGTATTTTATTATTGTAAAATTAGAATCGACATATTCCTCATTTGTTGTAGATAAAATGAGAAACTTGGATAGTGTACAAATGTGGTGCACACATGGATGGGGAACACAGTCACAACTGTATCACTGGTCCAGTTGTCCTTGTGTATTATTGCATTAGTCTATGCAACAGAATATCCAAAAGAGAAAAAATGTTCACACAACTGCCAAAATACATTATTGTTATGAATGTTTTGTTTTAGTTTGTCACTGTCATCATTCATTATCAGAATATCATGTTTCATTTCATAAGTTGTATCAGTAAGGCAGATTTTGACAGGTGTTGTAGCCTGAAAGTTGGCCTTCCAAGTTGTCATGTCTCTGGTCTAGGGTTAGTGAAATGTTGCTGTTAACAGAGCAATAAATGGTCGAGGTTAATGGTTATTTTTTATTTACCATCCAAATGGTTGATTATTGACCATATTTTAATTACCCTGTATACCCAAATAGGCATAGTTAGTGGTCGCCCAAATGGTCAAGTTTGTATGTCATCTTTTTATTTATATGTAAACAGATGCTTTCTGTGGAGAGCCCCTTTGGCTCCCCGGAGCTATACCGAGCTGATGTGTATATATTAGATCATGGCAACAGTCAATCGATGGAGTTTTATGCCTACCGGCGACCATGAGCCAGAACTTGGCCCCCTCACAGAGGGTCCGTAGAGTTACCCAAATCTACCCCAAATCCTCCTTGCATTACGTAAGTAATGAAGAAATATGGTATATAAATATAAATAAATAAATAAATGTTTATTCAGGTAAAGTACATACATACAAGAGGTTATACAAAAATTGATAGATTTATAGATAGAGCTAGTACATACAATGCCTAAAGCCACTATTACGCAAAGCGTTTCGAGCAGGAAAAACATTAATGATTAAAACTTAATACTAATTGAGATTAAAGTATAAAATGTGTTGAGAACAAATAAAAATAAAAAAGGGGGGGAACATGGCAGAAATAGCAGCACAAATACAATTAGGTCGACAAACAGCGTTGTTTAAAAAAACAGACAAGGGTTGACAATATAGGGGTAAGGTAGGTTATAGGGAATTTATTAGGTAGTGCTTAGTTTTTATTTTAAACTGGTTGGGAGAGGTACAGTCTTTAACATGATTGGGAAGGTCATTCCACATTCTGGGTCCCTTGATTTGTAGAGCATTTCTAGTTTGATTAAGTCGTACTCTTGGAATTTTTTTTTTTTTTTTGAGATATATACAAAAGTTGTTACATTCTTGTACAGCCACTAGTACGCATAGCGTGTCGGGCAGGTCCCTGGAATACGATCCCCTGCCGCGAAGAATCGTTTTTTCATCCAAGTACACATTTTACTGTTGCGTTAAACAGAGGCTACAGTTAAGGAATTGCGCCCAGTAAATCCTCCCAGGCCAGGATACGAACCCATGACATAGCGCTCGCGGAACGCCAGGCGAGTGTCTTACCACTACACCATGGAGACTGTTAACTGAATATCAAAACTGTATTTGTTTCTGGTGTGGTGCTCATGGGTTCTGTTACAACCATCAATGAAGCTTTTGAGGTCAGGATTGGCATTACAGTTCAGCGTTTTATATATGTATAATACACATGAGAGAATGTGCAGTGACTTAATATCCAACATATTCAGAGATTTGAGTAGGGGTACCGAGTGATGTCTGGGACCAGAGTTGGATATTGTCCTAATAGCAGCTTTGTGTTGAGTAATTAGAGGATGTAAATGATTTTGGGTAGTAGAACTCCAAGCACAAATACCATAGTTGAGATATGGATAGATGAGGGAGTAATAAAGCGTCACCAGGGCAGGGCGAGGTACATAATATCTGATCTTAGAAAGAATGCCAACAGTTTTTGAAACTTTTTTTGATATATTTAGAATGTGTCCCTGGAAATTCAGCTTGTGGACAATGAGAACGCCAAGGAATTTGCCATCTATTTTGTTACAAATTTGGGGTTTGTTTATCCTGAGATTTATTTGATTAGAAGATTTATTGCCAAACAGAATATAGAAAATTTTGTCAATGTTAAGGGTGAGTTTGTTGGCAGTTAGCCAAAGATGGACTTTATTTAGCTCAGTATTCTTTGTGACATTTAGAGCAAGGGGGTCAGGACTGGAGTAAATGTAGGTTGTGTCGTCAGCAAATAGAATTGGTTTGAGGTGTTGGGAGGCATTTGGAAGGTCATTAATGTAGATGAGAAAGAGGAGAGGGCCAAGTATGCTGCCCTGAGGAACACCGATGTTGATGGGTAGGGTGGGAAAAATTGAATTATTCACAGAAACATACTGGAGCCTGTCAGTAAGGTAAGATTTGAGGTATTGCAGGGAGTGTCCTCTGACTCCATAATGATGTAATTTAAGAAGAAGGTTTTGGTGGTTGACAGTGTCAAAAGCCTTATGCAGGTCCACAAATAACCCAACAGGGAACTCATTTTTATCAAGAGCTGCATGAATCAAGTTAATCATACTAATAAGTGCATCGTTAGTGTTTTTTTTTTGGTTTGAAGCCATATTGACAAGAGCTAAGTATATTGTGTTTGGCTAGATAAGAGTAAAGCTGCTTGTAGATTAGTTTTTCAAATATTTTTGACAAGTTAGGCAGGATTGATATAGGTCTGTAGTTGTTGACATCTGTGAAATCACCACATTTGTGGACAGGGGTTACTCTCACTTTTTTTAGAATAACTAGAAAGGTTTGGAGTTCAAGTGACTTGTTGAAGAGCTATGCAATAGCAGGGGCTAAAGATCTGCAAGCTTTTTTGTAAATTAAAGTTGGTATCTCCTCAAGGGCACTAGACTTGGTTTTAAGGGAAAGGATTATCTCAGTAACATCAGTGGAATTTGTAGGCTTTATGTACATAGACTGTGGATAGTTACCTGTAAGATAGTCCTGAACATCAGTACTGGAAGATGGAATATCATTTGCAAGGGATGACCCAATGGAAGAGAAGAACTTACTGAACTCAATAGCAGTATCAGAGGCTGAAAGATGACCATCGTTATTGGACAGGAGTATTGGTTTGTTATTTAAAATCTTCTTTGATCCTAATATTTGTGAAATTGTGCTCCATGTTTTTTAATGTTGCCCTTTGTTTGGGTAAATTTATCTTCGTAGTATTTAGTTTTGGCTCTTCTAATTATTTTAGATAGCAATAATGAGTAATTCTTTGAAAATTCTTTGGAGACGGTTCCTAACCTATACTTCTTCTCAAGGTCATGTTTTTTATTAATGGACTTAGGTATTCCCTTTGTAAGCCAAGGATTGTTTAGCCTTTTGGTTGTGACTTGTTTCGTTAGCATAGGACAGTGGGTGTTATAAAGGCTGAGAGTTTTTTGAAGAAAAGATTGCACTGCTAGGTTGATGTCCCCTATGTTACCTAACTCGGACTCCCAGTTGACATTAGCAACAGCAGCTATAAAATTGCCTATAGCAGTTTCATTGTGCAGCCTAAAGCTTAACTCCCTTGTCTCTAGAGGTGGTTTGTTAATGTTAGTTAAGAGAAATGTGGGGTAATGGTTTATAGTGCTATCGATGATTATACCTGAAGTAAGCGGAGAGGTTATGTTGGTCCGGATGTGATCTAGAGTCGTGGCAGTACTATCAGTGATTCTAGTAGGTCTAGTGATTAAGGGTATGAGGAAGCAGGAATTCATGCAGTTGAGGAAGCTGGCAGCAGTAGGGTTTTCAGGCTCGCAGAGGTTAATATTAAAGTCCCCTGCGATAATTAGATGGGTTTTGTTCAGTCTGTTATCTAGTATTAGATTTCTAAGGTTTGAGTTGAATTCGGACACATCAGTGTTAGGAATTCTATGGACTGCACCCACAGACAGGACAGACTCAGCACCCTTAACTCTGAAACTGGCAAAAATATACTCCCCACAGCAGTCTCTAGTTCTAATTACTTTTAAGCATGTTAGTTCTTGGTGGTAGTAAAGATCAGTACCACTACCTCTCTGAATTTGACGACAGTTGTGAATTGCTGAGTAGTTAAGCATGTTAAAGAGTTGAGTAGTATCCTCTTTTAACCACGTTTCAGTATATATAATAAAAGAGAATTTGTTGTCAATAGTTTCAATGAAGGCACTAACATCATCAAAGTGTTTACCTAGAGATCTAACGTACAAGTTGATTACAGATATTTTGTGATTATGTGTTAATACATTGTTTACATCATGTGCTGTAAAATATCTACAATTTTGATCATTAAAGTGATGATTGTCATAGATAGTGGATAAGAGGTTTAGTTCTGGGTCTATACTTGTCTGCATAAAAAGGCTGGTTGTAGGAAAATTAGGCAAGAATGGCAATTACAAAATACAATTTTGATATAAAAGGGGAAAAAAATATATATATATAAACAAAACTATACAAAACAAACACAAAATGAACAAAAAAAGAAAAATGAGGTAGATTGCTTAAAAGTACTCTCAGGTACACTGTAAGTAATAATTTGCATTTTGAGACACAGGCAAAGCCAGGGGTACAATGGAGTAAGGGAGTATGGCGAGGCTAGGCAACCTAGGTAATAAATGAAATAAAAAAAAAAAGTTGAATAATAAACATGGGCAAATTTAAGCTAATGATTATTAACTATAAATAGTTTAGTTATGATCGTATAATTAATAAGAACTAAAGAAATATTAATGCACTCAATTAAGTCCAATAAATGACTAGTAAAAAGTAAATTAAAGATTATTTTAAAAAGTGTAACAAAGAGACTTAGGATACCTAGCCCTAAGGGCTATAGGTGACAAGGGGGTTAATTATGTTAGACTCATTGCGAGTGATAATAAGGCGAGACAAACCACATTGGAAGAGGAAAGTGTCGAGATTTTCCTCATTAGCAATTGTAAACATTTTACCTTCCGAGGTCTTTCTCACTTTAATCATGCCATCTCTAACGAAGCACTGATGAATCGCATCTGGGTTTTGATAACGGATTTGACGCAGGCGGTAGAGGAGTTGCTGTCTTTTTCTAGTGAAGCACTCGTTATAGATTCCCTTTCGTTGGGATGCAGCTGTCCGGACAAGATGCGATTTCATGGACTGGGAAGCCAGCTTGGGGCGAATTTTCCGCTGGTTTTGTCCTGATGGATTCTTTTTACCTACTCTGTAGGCAGCAATAATGTCTATTTTGTTTAGAGAGACACGCAATTCGTTTTTTATGAGAGCATGAACTATTTCAATACACTTTTCACCTTCACTTTCCACAGGAATATCTTGGGACGACACAATAACAGTCAAGCAGCTTTTGCTGGTCTTGTTCATCGCGGGAGATGGAATGTTGGGCGGATAATTCAGATTCAGATTCAGATTCAGATGTTTATTCAGGTAAGGTATATACATACAAGTGATGTTACATTAATGGATTGATATATAGATAGAGCTAGTACATACAATGCCTAAAGCCACTATTACGCAATGCGTTTCGGGCAAGAAAAACATTAATATCTAGAACTTAATACTAATTGAGCATAAAGAATAAAAGATGTTGAGAACAAATACAAATAAAGATAAAAAAAAGGGGGAACATGACAGAAAAAGCAGCACAAATACAATAGGTTGACAAACAGTGTTTATTAAAAAAAAAGAAAAAAAAAAAAAAAAAGAAAAAAAAAAAAGAAAATAACAGACATGGGTTGACAATAGAGGAGTGAGGTAGATTACAGGGAATTTATTAGGTAGTGTTTAGTTTTTATCTTAAACTGGTTGAGAGAGGTACAGTCTTTAACATGGTTGGGAAGGTCATTCCACATTCTGGGCCCCTTGATTTGCAGAGCATTTCTAGTTTGATTAAGACGTACTCTAGGAATATCAAAACTGTATTTATTTCTGGTGTGGTGCTCATGGGTTCTGTTACAACCTTCTATGAAGCTTTTAAGATCAGGATTGGCATTATAGTTTAGCGTTTTATATATGTATAATACACATGAGAGAATGTGCAGTGACTTAATATCTAACATATTAAGAGATTTGAGTAGGGGTACCGAGTGATGTCTGGGGCCAGAGTTGGATATTGTTCTAATAGCGGCTTTGTGTTGGGTAATTAGAGGACGTAAGTGATTTTGGGTAGTAGAACCCCAAGCACACATACCATAGTTGAGATAAGGATAGATAAGGGAGTAATAGAGAGTCACCAGAGCAGGGCGTGGTACATAATATCTGATCTTAGAAAGAATGCCCACAGTTTTTGAAACTTTTTTTGATATATTTAGAATGTGTCCCTGGAAATTCAGCTTGTGGTCAATGAGAATGCCAAGGAATTTGCCATCTAATTTGTTACAAATTTGGGTATTGTTTATTTTGAGATTTATAAGACTAGAGGATTTATTGCCAAACAGAATATAGAAGGTTTTGTCAATGTTAAGGGTGAGTTTGTTGGCAGTTAGCCAAAGATGGACTTTATTTAGCTCAGTATTTACTGTGGCATTTAGAGCAAGAGGGTCAGGACTGGAGTAAATGAAGGTTGTGTCGTCAGCAAATAGAATTGGTTTGAGGTGTTGGGAGGCATTTGGAAGGTCATTAATGTAGATGAGAAAGAGGAGAGGGCCAAGTATGCTGCCCTGAGGAACACCAATGTTGATGGGTAGGGTGGGAGAAATTGTATTATTCACAGAAACATATTGGAGCCTATCAGTAAGGTAGGACTCGAGGTATTGTAGGGAGTGTCCTCTGACTCCATAATGATGTAATTTAAGAAGAAGGTTTTGGTGGTTGACAGTATCAAAAGCTTTACGCAGGTCCACAAATAACCCAACAGGGAGCTCCTTTTTATCAAGAGCTGTATGAATCGAGTTAAGCATACTAATAAGTGCATCGTTAGTGCTTTTTTTGGGTCTGAAGCCATATTGGCAAGGGCTAAGTATATTGAGTTTGGCTAGATATGAGTAAAGCTGCTTGTATATAAGTTTTTCAAAAATTTTTGACAAGTTTGGCAGGATTGATATAGGTCTGTAGTTGTTAACATCTGTGGGGTCACCACATTTGTGGACAGGCGTTACTCTCGCTTTTTTTAGAATATCTGGGAAGGTTTGGAGTTCAAGTGACTTGTTGAAGAGCAAAGCAATAGCAGGGGCTAAAGATCTGGAGGCTTTTTTGTAAATTAAAGTTGGTATCTCCTCAAGGGCACCAGACTTGGTTTTAAGGGAAAGGATTATCTCGTTGACGTCAGTGGAGTTAATAGGCTTTAGGTACAGAGACTGTGGATAGTTACCTGTAAGATAGTCCTTAATGTCAGTACTGGAAGATGGAATATCATTTGCAAGGGATGAACCAATGGAAGAGAAGAACCTATTGAACTCAATAGCAGAATCCGAGGCTGAAAGCTGACCATCGTTATTAGACAGGAGAGTCGGTTTGTTAATTAAAGATTTCTTTGATCCCAATATTTGTGAAATTGTGTTCCAAGTTTGTTTAATGTTGCTCTTTATTTGAGTAAATTTATCTTCGTAGTAATTAGTTTTGGCTCGTCTAATTATCTTAGTTAGCAATAATGAGTAATTCTTTGAGAATTCTTTGGAGACAATTCCTAACCTATACTTCTTCTCAAGGTCGTGTTTTTTGTTAATGGATTTCAGTATTCCCTTTGTAAGCCAAGGATTGTTAAGCCTTTTGCTTGTGACTTGTTTTGTAAGCCTAGGACAGTGGGTGTTATAAAGGCTAAGAGTTGTTTGTAGAAAAGATTGCACTGCTAGGTTGATATGTCCCCTATGTTACCTAATTCGGACTCCCAGTTGACATTATCAGCAGCAGTTATAAAATTGTTTATAGCAGTTTCATTGTGCAGCCTAAAGCTTAACTCCCTTGTTTCTAGAGGTGGTTTGCTAATGTTAGTTAAGAGAAATGTGGGGTAGTGGTCTGTAGTGCTATCGGTGATTATACCTGAAGTAAGCGGAGAGGTTATGTTGGTCCAGATGTGATCTAGAGTCGTGGCAGTGCTATCAGTGATTCTAGTAGGTCTAGTGATTAAGGGTATGAGGAGGCAGGAATTCATACAGTTGAGGAAGCTAACAGCAGTAGGGTGTTCTGGCTCGCAGAGGTCAATATTAAAGTCCCCTGCGATAATTAGGTGGTTATAATGTACTGATACATTTTGTTGAGAGATTCCTCTTGTTTTTTTATGGCTTCATCAGTTTTCAGGAGAAAACTTTGTTTTCCTCACGGAGATCATTCAAGTCATGCTGGAGTTGATCTTGGCTAACCTTAAAGTTTCTAATATCCTCGCGGAGGAGGGTTATTTCTTGTTGTTGATGGAGGTTCGCGCGGTTCGCTTCATTCTCAGTTTGAAGGCTCTGGATGATCGTATTTTGAGCCTCAAGGACTAGGCACAACTTTTTGAACCACTGATTCTCGGCCCAGTTAGGGAAATCCGGTGAGGGACTAGAAGCACGCTTGAATTTCGTGTAGTGGAATGTAAGCGTGGAATTAGGAGAGGATTGAGAGGACACAGCTCCTTGGCTCAATGGGGTGGAAGGGAGAGCAGCACCGCCGCCACAGGCCCCAGAGCTTCCAGAGGGAGAAACACGATGGCTGTCAGAGTTTGTAGGGATGGATGCCTTGTTAGGGGCTTTGTTGCTCTTATTTACCTGCGCAGTCCTGTTTCTGGGAAACATGATAGGTCGAGAATGGACTGGAGTATATGTTGTAGCGGAAACTTGCGTCAGGCAGCGCGGTGGTAGGAAGAGGCGGGCAGCAGGCACTGGTACTCACAGCCAGAGAGGATTGTTTTGAATTTTTATTTATTTATTTATTTATTGATATATATACAAGAAGGTACATTGGGTTTGTGAGAATACATTGGATAGTACAGTATTTACATTCTTGTAAAGCCACTAGTACGCGCAGCGTTTCGGGCAGGTCCTTAATCTAGCAGATAATTTTAAGTAGGTAATTTCTATCAGAATTGATAAATGATAAAGATACATTGCAAGAGAAAAATGAGATGAGAGAGCTTAGTAAGTATATTAAAGCACATTGTTATATTAAAGCTCTGATTGATTACATTGACAGCTTGATTAGTAATTTAAACAAGATTAATTGACACCATACAGCAGATTGACAGCACATATAAGACAGCAATGATCACAATGGTAAAGATGTTCAGATTGGGTACATAAAGATTGGGAGACTGGGTAGCAAAAGATACAGATAAACAAGATTTATAAACACCATACAGCAGATTGGCAGCACATATAAGAAGACAGCAATGATCACAATGGTAAAGATGTTCAAATTGGGAACATAAAGGTTGGGAGATTGGGTAGCAATAGATACAGTGCAATTTTAAGGCAAAAAGTGAAAAACTATGAAGATGAAATTAGGTACTTTTTAGTATTGATTTTGAATGATGTAAATATTGATTTTGAATGATGTAAAAGTTGGACAGCTTTTCAATTCAGTAGGGAGTGAGTTCCATAAACTGGGTCCCTTTATTTGCATAGAGTGTTTACACAGATTAAGTTTAACTTTGGGGATAATTTTGTTTGAGATGGAATGAGTTAATTGAGTTGGTTACTTTGAATGTGCTATGACATGCTTGACTCCATGTACTTAGCTGCCTGTGGGTGGTGGTCTACATCATCTGGGGGTAGTTTGAGTGCTGAAATACAGCGTAGAGTGATATGAGTGGGTTTGACTTGGTATACGTAGGAGCTGCCCTGCAAGGGTTCAACATTTGACATTTATTATCAAAAAGATCCAGATCATCCATAGCATTATCTACTTTATTTGATGTACTTGCTATTTGTTCTGAATCAATTATCCTGTGTAAGTGCTCCAACCTGGCTTGAGTTTCTTCTTCATATTGTGCTAGGTCAGACAGGAATGGTTCCACATCTTCAACTACTATGTCGTCGTCGTCGTGGACTTGATTTTGATAAGATTTCCTATTTCCTTTCAATAGATGCAATTGGGTTTGAATCTGTAATAGTGGTATTTTCAACCGATACATAACCATATACATACACGTGTGATGGAACAACATATGTAATAAAACGTTCTATGGAACAAAATGTGCAATGGAGCAAGATATACATTGCGAACGTGTGATGGGAGAACGTCAGCCACCATAATTCGTATCCTTCGGGTTCCTTCGTAATTCATAATTCGTATCCTTCATAATTCGGGTTCGTATCCTGGCCGGGGAGGATTTACTGGGCGCAAATCCTTAACTGTAGCCTCTGTTTAACGCAACAGTAAAATGTGTACTTGGATGAAAAAACGATTCTTCGCGGCAGGGGATTGTATTCCAGGGACCATAGGATTAAGGACTTGCCCGAAACGCTACGCGTACTAGTGGCTGTACAAGAATGTAACAACTCTTGTATATATCTCAAAAAAAAAAAAAAAAAAAAAAAAAAAAAACACTATTCATATTGGTCGAGATCTCTTGTCAGTTGGCGTTTACGTGCTACTAAAGCATGCTTTGCTTTCTGTGGATTAGTCATGGTGACTTGTTAATTGGATAGTACTAGCTCATAAATTGTGAGCAAGTACTGATGGTAGCCTAAGATAAAATTCTGCAATCACTAGGCTATAATCCTACCTCTTCTAGAGGTTAGCACTTAAAATTAATACACATTATATATATAATCATACACACTAATGCTTTGAGTGATAAACCAGTGTCACTGGTAGTACCTTTAGGTTAGCTCCTCAATTATCACCCTAGGATGGTATAGACACTAATTAATCACTCAAAGGTGTAATGATCATAAGTAAATTATTATATATACACAACTCAACTCGAGTTGATAAAAATTACACCCAAAATAGGGCCTGTACCATTCATTAATGGTGCTTGGTTGTTCAATGTAGTACAACTAGACTATGGTAATAAATGGGACTAGTATGAACAATAAATAGTTCAACTAGTTAATGGTAATAGGGAACTAGGTTATCAATAAACACTAGTCAATGTATATCTTACCCTGTTGTGGGTTGGCAATTGGTAAATATTGTATTGTGAACACTAGTGCAATATATATTAAATAATTCTCTATTTTGGAGAAATAATATACAATTATTGATGATAGCCTCTTAATAGCCTCTATGAAACTTCTAATATTATCAAGAAGTATTAAATATTATTAGTGACCTCGCAAAATTACCACCACAAAATTCGTGGATAATCTCTCGCGAAATTAACACCACAAAATCCGTGAATAATCTTGCAAGGACACAGCCACCAATTTGGCTGGCTTTAAAATAAGCGCTGTCACTTCACATAAATAACACGCCACCAAATCGGTGAGTGCACGATGAAACTGCTGAGTAAGGCTGGGCTGGGCTGAGGGGCTCGTGAGCTCACTCAAGGCTACGCTGCCTGTCTTTGACTGGCGATGTATTGTTATTGTATAAATCGCACTAGTACCAGTGTATTTAATGAATCCACTGGTTAACTGGTTCATCCAGTACAAAGATGACCAAATAGTCTGTCATCCAGCACGAAGATGACCATATAATGTGGGCAGATTCGAACCGGTTCTGTACTATACGGTTCGAAGGACCATATAATGTGGGAACCGACCTGTGAGATTTATATTTATTTAATTTATATGAATTTATATAGAATTTATATTTATGTTTGGGGGGGCCCAAACCCCCCTGCAGTTTTCAAAATATCTGAAATGTTGGAAATTTGACTCCTGAGCGTGATTTTTTAGCCGAATTCTGACTCACTGCACCTATTTTCATATTACGACTTTTTATACCGAAAATATGCCAATTACTGTAAACGGCGATGGGTAATATTTTGCCCAAACCTCCCCCCCCCCCCCTGCAGTTTTCAATATATCTGAAATGTGGGAAATTTGACTCCTGAGCGTGACTTTTGAACCGAATTCTGACTCTGCACCTATTTTACTTTTCAAATTACGATTTTTTTTTTACCGAAAATATCCCAATTACTGAAAATGGCGATGGGTCATATTTTGCCCAAACCCCTCCTGCAATTTTAAAAATATCTGAAATGTGGGAAATTTGACTCCGGAGCATGATTTTTTAGCCAAATTCTGACTCTGCACCTATTTTCATTTTCAAATTACTACTTTTTATACCGAAAATATGCCAATTACTGCAAACGGCAATGAGTCATATTTTATATTTTTCTCAAACCCCTCCTGCAATTTCAAAATATCTGAACTGTCGAAATTTTACTCCTGAGCGTGATTTTTGAGCTGAATTCTCTCTGCACCTTTTTTTTATTTTCATATTGCGACATTTTATACCGAAAAAATGTCAATTACTGGAAAGGGTAATGGATCATTTTGCACAAACCCCCCTGCAGTTTTCAAAATATCTGAAATGTTGGAAATTTAACTCCTGAGCGTGATTTTTTATCCGAATTTTGACTCTCTGCACCTATTTTCATTTTCATATCACGACTTTTTATACCGAAAATATGCCAACTACTGTAAACGGGGATGGGTTATATTTTGCCCAAACCCCCCTGCAGTTTTCAAAATATCTGAAATGTCGGAAATTTGACTCCTGAGCGTGATTTTTGAGCCGAATTCTGACTCTCTGCATCTATTTTCATTTTCATATTACGACTTTTTATACCGAAAATATGCCAGTTACTGAAATAGTCCGGGCAGGAGAGTGGGGTTGGGGTTGATCTGGTACGTGTGGTGGGGTTGACTTGGTGTGTGTGTGGGGGGGGGGGGATCAGGCCGCCACATGAGGTCACCTGGACCAAAGACAGACCGAGTCGCTAGTCTTCAACTTCCCCACTAACGATGGTAAGGGTGAGGGACCTCCAACGTGCACTCATCAATTCATAGCAACATATGCAACTGTTAGCAACAGCTAACATAGCTGCTCGAAACGCTTTGCGTAATAGCGGCTTTAGGCATTGTATGTACTAGCTCTATCTATTAATCCAACAAACTTTGTAAAATCTCTTTATGTATGTACCTTACCTAAATGTTTATTTATTTATTTATTATATGTTGATATGAAGGCTGCCTACCTTGTGTAGCTTCCGGGGATCAATGGCCCCCGCGGCGCGGTCTCCTACCAGGTGTTACGGCCACTATGGGTAGCAACCGGGTTCTTTGATGGTAGAACCAAACTTATAGTATCCGACCCCAAGTCGGTAGTACGCTTTCAAGAAAGTGGCTATGTAGTGCATAAAGAGGGGATGAGCAAAACACTGTTCCTTTCGTCAATGTATTAAATATCTTTCCACCACCGTTAAGTACATATATGTACACCGTCACCATAAAAAATATATAAAGAAACGATAGGCTATTTCTACACCTCTGTACAATCCTTTCGATAAGGATATCAAACGTGTTCACGAGCAGAGTTCATCAATCCCCAGTATTTCTTCACTGTCCAGTAGCGTATCCAACCTTACTGGGAGAACACCGGCGAGTTCACCTGTACGTGGGCCAGCCCACTGACTGTCATGAGGTGCCTGTACCCCCACGACCGCTCTCCAGCTACTGGCTGGCAGAGTACCTCAGCCACACACTGAGCGGGGTCACAATACAGGGGTAGCGATCACCTGGCAGCAGTCTCTAGCGACCAGCAGCAGCACTACTCAACAGTCACCTCCCTGTCGTCCGTCTCTCCCCTAAGCCAGTCCCAAAGGTACGCCGATCTTTTCAACACTAAAGCACTAGCAGCTACCACACTGCTTCATCGGCGGCGGCTTCCTTGGTCGTTTCCAGGACCGTGTAGGGAGACTCTGGACTGCCCAAGATGAACTGCCTTCTCCAGTACCGCTGCCCCCCAGATTTCACTTCTGTGGACACAAAAACGTCAATGACCTAGCTGATACTGGTGAACTAGGAAATACCACTAACTCACTGGGGAGTTGACAGTGTGCTCTGTAGCACACACTAGGTGGCGCTGGTCTTGATGCGTCACCTCACCAGAGGTCACTCACAACGACCCCTCTGGCTGACCCAGGCAGGAATCTTTAGCCATTTGATAACTATTGCCAGATGGCATTGTCCACATTATGTACTATTCCCGGGGAGTTCGGGTGCAGACTCTTAGATGGCGCTGGAACTGCCACTCTACCTCCTGACAAGAGCGACGAGTCCGTAACACCAGGCCTCCGGTTGGTCGTCTGGTCAACCAGGCTGTTAGACGCGGCTGCTCGTAGCCTGACGTATGAGTCACAGCCTGGTTGATCAGGTATCCTTTGGAGGTGTCTATAGAGTTCTCTCTTGAACACTGCGAGGGGTCGGCCAGTTATGCCTCTTATGTGTAGTGGAAGCGTGTTGAACAGTCTCGGGCCTCTGATGTTGATAGAGTTCTCTCTCAGAGTACCTGTTGCACCTCTGCTCTTCAACGGGGGTACGCTGCACATCCTGCCATGCCTCCCGGTCTCATGTGGTGTTATTTCTGCGTGCAGATGTTGGAACCAGTCCCTCAAATATCTTCACGTGTAGATTAGTATGTATCTCTCTCGCTTGCGCTCTAGAGAAAACAGATTTAGAAGTTTTAATCGGTCCCAATAAATAAGATGAGTTATAGAGTAGATTCTAGCGGTAAAGGATCTTTGCACGCTCTCCAGGTCAGCAATTTCTCTGGCTCTGAATGGAGCTGTTAGAGTGCAATAATATTCCACACTAGAGAGCACTAATATTTAAAAATGTATCATCATTGGTATGGCATCCCTTGTTTGAAAGGTCCTTGAGGTCCAACCTATTTTTCTTGCTGTCGTGACAGCAACTTTATTGAATTATGTAAAGGTAAGGTTATGATTACTCTTAGACATGACATGATTACTCCTAGATCCTTTACATTACTTTTTTGGTCTATAGTGTGATTTGATTCCGTTTAATATATGATTTCCGTTTTTAAATTTTCAAGTTTTCCATAGCGCAGGAGCTGGAACTTATTTTCATTAAACATCATATTTTTATATTTGGCGCATTGAAATACCCGATTTACATCAGATTGGAGGTTTGCCGTGTCCTCTATATTGTCTACTGGCATGGAAATCCTCGTGTCATCAGCAAATGATGATACAGTGCTGTAGTTTTTGTATCCTTGTTTATAACTGATATTAGGATGAGAAAAAGTACTGGAGCAAGTACGATACCTTGGGGTTACAAGTACGGTACCTTGGGGTTACAAGTACGGTACCTTGGGGTTACAAGTACGGTACCTTGGGGGACTGAGCTTTTCACAGTAGATGATCCGGATTTTACTATGTTGACTACTACACTCTGCGTTCTGTTCATTAGGAAGTTGAAGATCCATCTTCCTACTTAGCCAGTAATTCCGTGTGCACGCATTTTGTGAACAATAACACCATTGCGCTATAATAAAGGATATTCCCATTATTTTCATAAAACAAGAGGAAGGTACGAGAGAGGGGCAAAGAAAGGCCACATGATCCTCATCAACTCATAGCTGTTACAGAGGACCAGTTCGAATAATATAATCAAATTTATTTCGGATTTGCATGAGTCAGCAGATACATAAATAGTCATGTCGTGATCTCATTGATCATTCATTATCAGATATGAGGGATGTTCTCGTCCATGCCTCATGCATCAGCCAGTTGGGCTTTATTAGGAGGTTATACTTGATCCTTATAAAAAAACAACCTGTATTAAGGGTTATGAAACACCCAGTGTAACCAATGTATGGTGCAGGAAATATGGGGAAAGAATGACAGAGTTGACCAATCCACACACTAGAAAATAAAGGGACGACGACGTTTCGACTTGAGAATGGTCCAGGACGGACCGAAACGTCGTCATCTCTTCATTTTCTAGTGTGTGGTTTGGTCAACATACTTCAGCCACGTTATTGTGACTCCTCGCCTGTAATGACAGTTATTTATTATAATAACTACAAAACTAATTTAGTGCTATATCTTTCAGTGTATTAAAGCACATAATTGTGCATTGTTGTGTTGAAGTTACAGTGATGGCAGTGCAGAGGAACAGCAATGGAGGGAGGCACCAGATTGCTATATCAACCCTCGTCCTCCTCACAGCCTTCTTTGCTAACGCCAAAGAAAACTTTCTCCTGGTTGAAAACAACAAATTACATCCTTCAAAGTTTAGTAATTCATTAACGCCAGAAAGCAATGTAAAGGTCCATAAAGATTCTTAAAATGATTGGAAATCTTGACAAATATAACATGTTGAGAAAAGTGAAAAGTTTACCGTCTTAACAGTAAAATGTATTATATAGATGAAGCTTATTTTATGGTTTTAAAGTATATGTAACCCTTTGGGTGTTACTGGGGTCTATGAGCATGTGTTTGGATCCTCTGAAAACGTGAGTGAACGAGGGATACAAGAAGGATACTCTTCTCACTACCAGCCCACAACACTTGGTGTACTAGCTTAATGCTGTGTCATGAATAATGCTGTGTCATGAATAATGCTGTGTCATGAATAATGCTGTGTCATGAATAATGCTGTGTCATGAATAATGCTGTGTCATGAATAATGCTGTGTCATGAATAATGCTGTGTCATGAATAATGCTGTGTCATGAATAATGCTGTGTCATGAATAATTTTAGGTCATTCTTTTAACTGGATTCAACTGATGATGAAATTAGGTCAAATATTTTAAGTGTGTCTGATTTAAGTGCAGCCTTTTAGCAATGACATATCTGCTGGGAGATTGCATGAAGGGAATAACAAATTAAATTCTTAGAAATGTTCTTAAGATCTTAATCATCATTTATTTTTGCTTAAAGCCCTGGAAAAAGCTGCTATTCATTTCATTTCCATATGTGAGTACGAATCCCTAATAAAATTAACAACTGAAAGATGACTAAAATATGGAATACTCACATCCTGGAGACTTAGTATCAGCTGATTAAAATAAGTTCGGAATGCGAACATTTAAAATACAACAAAAGCACATTCTTTGAAATGCAGTAGATAAGAGACATGTCATAAAAGCTGACTTTATGTTAGTACTCTGCGACAACAAATAATAACGTGTTTACGTGATATATATATATATATGACATGAATGATGAATAGATCACAACCCGATATCATTGTGATGCTCCTAGAAGTCACAACAAAAACACAAATCCCCCCAAATAACTACAAAAATATCTTCAAACCCCAAAGCCTCGAACGCCATTAATGAACCATAAATTGTAACTAGAGCCATGCAGCAGAGCGTAGTCATGTCCTGTTGATAAATATCCGGCTCTGTTGAGGACACACAACAGAACTCCGACCAGAAGACACTGTCCAGTCACAGGACCCCCACAGATAGACTGCTGCCGTGGAAGATCTGTAGGAGGGGGGGGGGGGGGAATAACTTACGTCCCAGTAACAAAGACCTGATCAGCTGCCCTGAAATGAGGTTGGAAACTTAAACGTGAAGTATTGTGGAATTTCAGGCATCAGTGGATTTTTTTTTTTGGGGGGGTGGGTGGGTGGGTGGGAGGGGGGGCAGGGGGGGGAGGGGGGGGCGACGTGGTTAAACAAGGGAAATTGGTATAAGTTTCTCTTGGTATAAAGTTGTGTGTGTATTCACCTATTTGTATTGAATGATTTGTCAGTATTATTGAGCTCTTAGCTCCTAGAATTCTTAGCTCTAGGGGCTCTTAGGAGCTCTTTCCTAAGAGCTCTAGGAGCTTTTTCCTTCCCTTCACTGGTACCCAACCTTTCTATCCGTTATTTGTATAATGAAATGACATCTGACCTATATTCTGTATCAAATCAACTATATTCGTGTGTGTGTACTCACCTAATTGTACTCACCTAATTGTGCTTGCGGGGGTTGAGCTCTGGCTCTTTGGTCCCGCCTCGACTACGGTAAATAAACCTCGCGTCGCTGGTAGACAGAAGAGTTAGGGGGACATGATCACCACATGCAAGATTCTCAAAGGAATTGGTAGGGGTAGATAAAGACAGGCTATTTAAGACAAGAGGCACACGCACTAGGGGACACAGGTGGAAACTAAGTGCCCAAATGAGCCACTAGAGATATTAGAAAGAACTTTTTTAGTGTCAGAGTGGTTGACAAATGGAATGCATTAGGCAGTGATGTGGTGGAGGCTGACTCCATACACAGTTTCAAGTGTAGATATGATAGAGCCCAGTAGGCTCAGGAACCTGTACTCCAGTTGATTGATAGTTGAGAGGCGGGACCAAGGGGCCAGAGCTCAACCCCCGCAAGCACAAATAGGTGAGTACACACACACACACACACACACACACACACACACACACACACACACACACACACACACACACACACACACACACACACACACACACCACAGAGATATTAGAAAGAACTTTTTTAGTGTCAGAGTGGTTGACAAATGGAATGCATTAGGGGGTGATGTGGTGGAGGCTGACTCCATACACAGTTTCAAGTGTAGATATGACAGAGCCCGATAGGCTCAGGAATCTGTACACCTGTTGATTGACGGTTGAGAGGCGGGACCAAAGAGCCAGAGCTCAACCCCCGCAAACACAACTAGGTGAGTACAACTAGGTGAGTACACACACACACACAGTGCTTCAGGAACCTGTACACCTGTTGATTGACGGTTGAGAGGCGGGACCAAAGAGCCAGAGCTCAACCCCCCGCAAGCACACCTAGGTGAGGACACACATGAAACACCCCAGTAAACCAAGTGGACTAGAACACGCACACAGGCTGGGTTCACTGTGCTCTCAGAGGTGCCGCTGTAATCTTATCAACATCAAACAAGTACTCTCCTCTGCCTGATCGAATGGCGATGGTGATGTTACCGACAAGCACTGCGCGTTTACCGTGAGTACATCAACTGCAGATGTTTTCAACCTCCGCCTTGTGTGTTCTGGCGTCTGGTCGACCAGTTGCCGGTGTCCTTGTTTGATCAGTTTATAAATCAGGGTGATGTTGGTCTGTCCGACCAGCGTTGGAGCGCATCTGGATCACGCTTTAGTCTCCCTTAGTCGTCTTCGTTGTTACTTCTCAAAAGTTTTGATCACTAGGAACCAGGGATACGGATTATTTTGATGAATACTTCCTCTGTCAGGTCGTTGACATATATGAGGAAGAGAATGGCTGCTAAGGTTGATCTTTCAGACGCGGTGCTTGTGACTTCTCCCAACTCCCACTTGTCTCATTGTTACCCTCTGTTTCCTACCAGAGAGATATCCCTTAGCCCATCCTAATGCTTCTTCAGTTATGTCAGACTGGTTTTTATAGTCCGTATAGGATCCGTCCATGCGAGACTATCTCAAACGTTCTTACAATCAAGGAAAACGCAGCTCACCCTTATCTCTCGTGATTTATAATTGTAGTTTCATCACTAAATGATGGATACGTTAGGCGGGATTTACCTTTACTGAATCCATACTGTGGCTCGAGACAGCCCAATTTCTGAGTGTTCCCGGATAATGACCAAATGTTCGTTAATCCTAACACCATACCTCTTGTTTATGAATGAAAAACTCGTTAAACACGAGTCATTTCCATGTGAGCATCTCTTGCACCTTACCTTGAGGTATTTTCGGGGCTTAGCGTCCCCGCGGCCCGGTCGTCGACCAGGCCTCCTCCACCTGCTTGAGCCAATATCCCCCTCTCCTGTCCCGCATGTGAGATCCTCTCTGGCTCTTCCGCAATAACTATTCACTCTGTTTTTAGGGCCAACTTCCGGCTATAGTTTCAGGCGCTGACGAGTCACTGCCGGCTTCACATAATTGGCACAACCTCTCAGAAGATTCTAATTAACATGCTGGTGTCCCAGACATTTCCTTTGTCTCAAGAAACCTTCTTCCATACTCGGCCCATTCTTCCACACACATGAACACTTCCGCCGCCTCACTCATAATTTTTTGAGTCACAACACCACCCCTTTCCCCTAGTGCATATGTCCCCCTGTACAGAAAATCTGTATTTCTCCTTTCATAAAAATCAAGGTGGTAAAGGATTGGAACTAAGTTAGTTCATTTATTTAGTATGGTTATAAATACTTGACCTTACTAGCTCCTTCCAACCTTCAAACGATAACTGCTCGTTGGATCCATACCGACTCGCACTCCCTCTATTTTGAGTCTACCTCAGAACCTCGGGTCAAGCCATGAGCAGTTGTGGTGTGGTTGCCTCCTTAGTAACATCGGAGACGCTCTGGTAAGTACTGACAACATGCGTCTATCGTCTCACTCACTCAGACTCACCACTAAAAGATGCCAATTATATTATCCTAAACGGGTTGCAGAACACACCAAAGTACAAGCTTCGTTGAGCATATTCCCGAAGGCTAATGCAGCCAAGTCTTAAAGCAATATTATTTAAGGTAAGTGCCAAGTAAATTAGGGCTTTTCTTTTTTATGCTTAAAAATGAATACTTTTGCCTTTGGACCCTTAAAAACTTATGTTCTTCCAATCTTATTTTTTTATTTGCATTTATGATAGATTAAGAAATTAAATTGAGTATTAACACTGGTTTCTATTGACATTGGCAGCCACACGGGAGTTACACCTTGCAGTTTTAATTTTTGTATTTAATGATAAGACTTTCAGTAGGCTATAATTTAATATAGAAGTTACCTTAGTGTATATAAATTCTATTTGCCCCTTTAACGGTCTAGGTTGGTTACCTGGTTGATACCTGGTTGATGGGGTTCTGGGAGTTCTTCTACTCCCCAAGCCCGGCCCGAGGCCAGGCTCGACTTGTGAGAGTTTGGTCCACCAGGCTGTTGCTTGGAGCGGCCCGCAGGCCCACATACCCACCACAGCCCGGTTGGTCCGGCACTCCTTGGAGGAATAAATCTAGTTTCCTCTTGAAAATGTCCACGGTTGTTCCAGCAATATTTCTTATGCTTGCTGGGAGGACGTTGAACAACCGCGGACCTCTGATGTTTATACAGTGTTCTCTGATTGTGCCTATGGCACCTCTGCTCTTCACTGGTTCTATTCTGCATTTTCTTCCATGTCGTTCACTCCAGTACGTTGTTATTTTACTGTGTAGATTTGGTGTTGTGGGTAGTATCACGGAACAAAGAAGTTTACTTAATTGCACGATTTTTCTTGTTCAAAAGGATAATGTAGTTGGGGGGCTGGAGAGGAAGGTGTCCCTGTTTGTGCAGACTGGGTCTTGGTTAGTGCTGGAGTCTGCGTGGCGATCGTCTTCGTAGGTGTCCGTATAGTTGTCCCCGAAGTGGAAGTGGAGGCGGTGAGGCTGGCTTCAGGAGCGATGATTGGGTCCAAGCAAGGTACAGGGTGTTAAGCTCAGCGACGAACCGGCGGTTATCTGGTCTGGCGAGCCCCTCGGCTAGGTAAATCAGATCGGGTATAATGCCGTCGCGTGAGGCGAGGGGCTGGGAGGGTGCTGATTGGTCCTTGGCTCCCCAATGGGAAGGACTGGTTGTCTGGTGAGTGGGACCCCGGTTTGGTAGAACTGGGGAAGATTTCTTGTTGGTCGGCGGGAGCTGGGGTGATGGAAGCGGTGCTGGAAGCGCCGACAGAAGTAGTGGATGGTTCATCTTGCTTCAGTTCAGCCTGTTTCTGGATGATTTCTTGTGTGCGGGGGGCAGCGGGATAGGTGCCTTTGCAGAGCAGGCAGCATAGAGCGTCCGATCTGCAGATTGAGTAGTGGTGGTCCCTGGTGCAGAGACTGCACTTCAGGACTGGATGCTGACACTTGTTAGTAGGGTGTGAGTACTCGTTGCACTATTGTATCTCATAGAAACGTTCCTTCTTTACACTGTAGGGTGAGACACTAGACGCCAAAGCAGTTGAGTCCTTGTGTGGTGGCTTGGGTAGCTACGGCCAGTGTGGCGAAGGTGATCTTCATGGATAGACGCTTGCCGTCGGCACCGCCGAGGAGGAAACCAGCGAATTGGACTCATGTTTTGGTTTTCTTCCCGTATGTTTTTGGCGATATCATCTACGCCCATGTCTGTGATGCATTTGCTGGTCTCGCTGATGAAGACTGTTCTTGCAGCGAGGAATGGGTATGGGAAGTGGGTACTGAGTTTTGCGTCGGAAATGCCGGCGTCGTGGTCCATTAGTCATTCAAGGTCCGTCTCTCTCTCGAAGTAGCATATAAGATCCTCTCCTTCTTGGCTGATGTTGATTGGTGTAACGCCTGTGAGGTCTTTGGGGATCCTGAGATAGTCGCTCCTGTTGAATGCGTGAGTCGACGATTGGGGTAGTTATGACCTTGAAAGCATTTGTGACGCATTGTATCCACCCCCCCCCCCCTCCCACCCTCCCCTCCTCAACGGGTCACAGTGGCGGTGGATATCTTGTGGAGTTAAGCTTGCTGATGCTCTACCTGACAATACACATAACATTAGGAGAGCCCTCCGTCTTCTCCCGTGTATGTAGAGGATAAGAGTGGGGCTGACCTAAGTAATGTGCCTCGTGGGAGCTGACACGTCCGCTCCGGTGGCGAGAGTGCAGTTTCAGTACTTGTGAATATTGATTAATTATTAGCTATGTTGATCTATTCCTTTCTGTGTGTTCCCTGCCAAACGGTAGACTCAATAGGAGTGACTAATGCATACAAACATAATGACTTTTAATATAATGAGATAATGAATATTTCAAAATTATAAACTGATATAGTAGTTACAGTATATGGTGGCAGCGGTGGGATCAATCCCCCAGATGAGATACTTCCACGGCTCGCTCGCCAACAGCTCGAGACAACGTGCAGAACAGAGCTGCCTGTCCCACAAGTTTGAGCCAATGGGACAGGAGATGCGCTTGACCCTATCTCTTGTACGCATCTTAGGCATTCTCTCTGGCTCTCCGCAACAACTCCTTGTTGTGCATTAGTTTTCAAGACCAAATTCCGGCTATGGTTTTCGGTGCCACTGGGTCATTGAAGAACCGCCAGCCTCACATAATTGGCAGACGTTCTCGGAGGATTCAGACGTACTTGTGTCTCAAATGTCTTCTCTATCTTAACAAACTTGCTCCCACTCAGCTCACCTATTCTTCTGCTGCCTCATAGTTCGAGAGCGCTTAACTAATTGAATCATATTTGGGTCACAACAAAATACACGAATGTGTGAAAATTTAAAGTATGTGTGACTTAAATTTGGGTCACAATCTCCCGATGAAACACCGCAGCGACACGCGTTTAGGTAATATATTTTTTATTGAAGAATGTTTACTGCCTTCCTTGCATCATCATGCTCCGGGGGCTGCATGCGAGCTTGCCGGCCGACACGACAGTCGGATGCACTGACAGATAAATGTGTCACAGGTGTTTTGTTCATAAGCATCCAGCTCTACTGCACGTCTGGTAAACACTGTTCCTATGGCTATCACTTGGAACAGTTCTTGTGGCCGTCACTGGGAACACGCTCCTGGTGTGACATCGGGCGAGAACAAGAGATCTGGACAGTGCTGGTGGCTGAGAGTATTTCGGAGCTGGCGGTGACAGCCGGCCATTGAAGATTGACACAGTGGTGGAGAGTGAGAGCCTCTCGGGACTGTCAGCTGCACAGCGGTGGTGGGAGGAAGGCTGTCGACGCTGACAGTGGCACAGTGGTGGAGGGTGAGGCAGCAGGCAAGGGTCCCACAAGAACATCACCGGAACGTGATGGCGACGGCGGTCTGGTTTGTTTTTAAGTACGTCCTCGCTCTCCTCGCCTCCAACACTGTGGTCAGCGGACAACGGGTAAGTCATATAGTTAGAGGAAAGGAAACTAAAGAAAACCATTAAATACTTTACTTACTAAAACAACTTGTCGGTAAACTCGTGAATTTACTAATTCCTCTCTGTACTGACAGAAGCCCCCTGTGTGCCCATATAAGTACTACAGGGATTATAGACAGGTTCGACAGTATAGGGACCAAAGAGAGAGAAATTCGACAGTATAGGGACAACAGAGAGAGAGATTCGACAGTATAGGGGACAACAGAGAGAGAGATTCGACAGTATAGGGGACAACAGAGAGAGAGAGATTCGACAGTATAGGGGACAACAGAGAGAGAGAGAGATTCGACAGTATAGGGGACAACAGAGAGAGAGAGAGATTCGACAGTATAGGGGACAACAGAGAGAGAGAGAGATTCGACAGTATAGGGGACAACAGAAAGAGAGAGAGATTCGACAGTATAGGGGACAACAGAAAGAGAGAGAGATTCGACAGTATAGGGGACAACAGAAAGAGAGAGAGATTCGACAGTATAGGGGACAACAGAAAGAGAGAGAGATTCGACAGTATAGGGGACAACAGAAAGAGAGAGAGATTCGACAGTATAGGGGACAACAGAAAGAGAGAGAGATTCGACAGTATAGGGGACAACAGAGAGAGAGAGATTCGACAGTATAAAGACCACAGAAACAGATGATCGACAGTATAGGGACCACATGACCCGCTAGTAAAAATAAATTATTAAATCAAACTTAGATCAAAATTAACTTTGATCTAAGAAGGAAGCAACTCGACTTCAACAGGGAAGCCATTATCAATCTTCAACAGCAATTACAAAGACCACCAACTGATGGAAAAATTGTGGCACCTGCAATAACATTAGAGAGGACATAGGCAGAGAACTTATGAACCTTAAAACCAGACACCACTAAGGCACAGAAATACAAACCACGAGAAAGTTAATAGCCCTCAATGGAGGTGCTCTCAAGACCTGAGATGATACTGGAGTGTTACCAGTTAGTAGCAGCCTAGGGTGCTGTACTGTAATATTATCCTTATATATTTCTTTGTATGTGTTTTTATGTAATAAATGTTTGTTGACAGCTGGTTTTTGCTCTTGTCCTGGTGAGGCTTCCTGGATAATGAGAAAGAGAGACAAGGTTGCAAATTGGTTGACAAAGGTCAGTAACATCATAAAGAGAATTTAGGAGATCATCCCATAATAAGGAGAGTGTGGGGGAGTCACGGCGGCTCGAGAGGGCGTGTATTCATGACCAATTGGCCAGTTTGGAGCAGCACCCTCCAAATAAAGGTGACGTTGAACCCCTCTCCAAGTGTAAGGTGATTACAGAGGTAATCTCCCAACTTATTATATGTACTCCAGTGTCCATTGCTGATTGATTGATGACAGCAGTAGTGTGGCTGCCGTGGTCGGTGTTATTTTATCAGGGAATGATTGGGCCTCTGTTCACCGGTATGTAAAGTATCAGTTAAGTTCAGTATCCAGTTTATAAAACCCCTCAACCCCTGATACATATCCTCAGACAGACTTCTCTGCCATGAGTTTGAGAACCTTTATAAGTAACTTCACAGAAGTTAGAAGTTGTCTTACGTTCCATGGAAAGATTGAAACGTGTACATTCTCTTGTGGTAGAGTTAGGAGCCCTTCTTCCATGACCTAATCTTACGTGGCAATTCCAGAACGCCACAACGTGTGTGTGTGTACTCACCTAGTTGTACTCACCTAGTTGTGCTTGCGGGGGTTGAGCTCTGGCTCTTTGGTCCCGCCTCTCAACCGTCAATCAACAGGTGTACAGGTTCCTGAGCCTATTGGGCTCTATCATATGTGTGTGTGTGTGTGTGGGGTCTGGGTGACTGTCTCTCCCCTCTTACAGGAGGAGCTCCAGACAGGAGGTGCGGGAGAGAGGTGCGGTACAGGGGGAGGTGTGTGTGTGTGGGGTCCGGCTGACTGTCTCTCCCCTCTTACAGGAGGTGCTCCAGACAGGAGGTGCGGGAGAGAGGTGCGGTACAGGGGGAGGTGTGTGTGTGTGGGGTCCGGCTGACTGCCTCACCTCACTCAATAACTACGATGACTGCCCCACCGGTGCTAGCTGCTGTCTCCGTGAGTATACTTCATTATATACACCGAGTTTACTCTTGCTCTCATAGTATTCTTACTTTGCCGACATGAGTATACACCTGATGCTTACCTACCTATACTCAAAGAGCCTATCTGAATATACTTCCAATGCCTGTGTGAATATTCTCATATTGTGTGTGGAAGTATATTGTCGACTCCCTCCATGACAGTTCTGTAGATCATTGACTTCCTTTGATCTTAGGCGCCACACATTCTCGTCTCATTTAGTTATCAAATTAACTTATTTCTTCATTTTTTGTCAGTAACACACAATGTTTCACGGAGGGTTCTCCCCATAACTACAGGGTTACCTTGACCTTGAGGTGCTTCCGGGGCTTAGCGTCCCTGCGGCCCGGTCGTCGACCAGGCCTCCACAGGGTGCATCAACAAATTATACTTTTCTGCGGGTAGAGCAAAGTTCACATAGTTTAGTCTAGTATTTGTCAATATAAACAGAACGTCACTTTATGTATTAAACTTGTGATACATACTGTTCATATAACGCACCTTTTAGTTAATTGTTTCTAATCTTGTTCATTGTGTACTGAAAAAGTACAAGAGTATGTACGAGTATGTATAATTAATGGTATAAGTATGCTTGGGCTAGCTCCTCTTAACCCTTGAACAAAGATCCTCCAGACTTTATTGAATGTCAACATTGTCCCTGGTTAATTACTATAACTACAATTAAACTCAAAATGTATCAGAATAATAATTTGTACCAAGAGTGACAACAATGGCGCTTTCCTTCACCGTGGGAGAGAATTCCCTTTTTTAAATTTCAATTCCACCCAAGAAGCAAATTAAAGACCAGTTCCTGCGCTACTTCCAGAAACTTTGCTTAATTAGGCATTAATCCTGCTCCCTGAACAACAATTAAACACAGAACTACAGTATTGGGGGTTCAGAACCAGTTAACTAATCGTCTCCACGTGGACAATTTAGGCAAACATTGTCAGGCTTTTATATAAAAAAAAAATTGTCCACATAAACCCATCTCCATATTAATATCACTCCAACTATAACTGTAAATATGCTCTAAACGTTAATGTTGCTGCCATCATGGTGTATGGATACATCTGCCGGGTAGACAGTTCTTCATGTCACTATATTTAACCACAGGTACCGGGTTGCCTGAGCTATCCGGACCAGGAAGGACTGAGAGAGACACCCAGGAAGGCCTCCCAGGTGATGATGCCAGCAGCAGAAGCCTCCAGGATGGTCGCAAGAGACTCAATAGCAGAAAACGACCCATCAGTGATGAACGACACGATGACTCGCTCAGTGGCAACAGAAAACAACACAAGGACTCGCTGGGAAACAACAGAAAACGACACAAGGACCCGCTGGGTAGCAACAGAAAACGACACAAGGACTCGCTGGGTAGCAACGGAAAACGACACAATGACTCGCTGGGTAGCAACAGAAAACGACACAAGGACTCGCTGGGAAGCAACGGAAAACGACCCAAGAAAACATATAATAACAGGCAAGGAAAGAGATACGAAAATGAGAAAGACAATCAATCAAGAAAGAGAGAAATTTACGAGAAAGATGACACTAAAATGTACAAGAATAAAGGTCATGTTAAGAGCAGAAACGAGACAGAACACAAGACAATGGTCAAGAGTAAAGAACGGGAGAAGAACACGAGCGATAAAGAGGTTAAAGAAGAACAAAATAACAAGAGTCGGAATAGAAATGACAAGAACGAAGACGACAAGTCAAAAACGAATGGAAATAAAAGGAAAACAAGAGCAAAACATCGGGAAGGAATAAACAAGAAAACGGCCAAAACAAAAGAAAACACAGAAAATGTCAAAACTAAGAGTAATAAAGAACACAACAACCAAACACAGAACAAGTCCATGAAAAATAAAGAGTTTCCTAAAGAGAAAAAGAATAAAAACAAAGGAATTGGCATTAAGAAAATTGAACAAGAAAAACATGAAGAGATTAGAGGAAAGAGCAGACGGAAAGGAGACAATAAGAAAAGACGTAAAGGAAAAAACAACAACACAAGAAAGATGAAACAAACAAATTACTTAAAGGACGAAGAGAAGATGAACCAAATACAAATGGAAAAGAAGAGAAACAAAGACATTACTCAGATAAAACGAAAGAGGAACAATAAAAAGGAAACAATAATAGAGAAGAGGAAGAGAGGCAGAGGAACAACTAACAACCACAAAGGAACAAACAAAAGCAGTAAACAAAGACAAAATGGAACAAAAAAAATAAACGCGTCTAAAACGAGGAAAAGGAAGAGGACAATCAAGAAGAATAACGGACGAAGTGAAGAGATCAAGAAATATATAAACAATAAGATATCGAAGGAAAGTGAGAGAAATAAGGAGAATAAGAGAAATAAAAAGGATAAGAGAAATAATAAATATAACAGAAAAAAAGCATATACAATAAATAAGAGAAATAACAATAAAGAAAATATTGGAAATAAAAATAATATGAAGTACAGCAGTGTTCAGGTGAATAAGGAAAAGAATAGTCAGAAGAACAAGCCTGGAACCTCCAGCGAAATGAGCAAGGCTGGAACTTCCAAGAATAAGAGCAAGGCTGTAACTTCCAGAAAGAAGAACAAGGTAGGAACCTCCAATGAGAAGAACAAGTCTGGAACCTCCAGTAAGAAATATAAGGCTGGAGCCTCCAGGAAGAAGACCAAGGCTGGAGCCTCCAGGGTGAAGAGTAATGCTGTAGCCTCTATGAAGAAGAGCAAGTCTGGGTCTTCCAAGAAGAAGAGCAAGACTGAAGCCTCCAATGAAATTAGCAAGGCTGGAGCCACTAGGAAGAAGAGCAAGTCTGGGGCCTCCAAGAAGAAGAACAAGGTTGCAGCCTCCAGGGAGAAGAGCAAGGCTGGATCCTCCAGGAAGAAGACCAAGGCTGGAGACTACAAAAAGAAGAGCAAGGCAGTAACTTCCAGGAAGAAGGGCAAGACTGGAAACCGCAATGAGAAAAACGAAACTGGATCGTCCAGGAAGAACATGGCTGGAACCTCCAGTAAGAAGACCAAGGCTGGAGCCTCCAGGAAGAAGAGCAAGGCTGGATACTCCAATGAGAGGAACAAGTCTGGAACCTCCAGTAAGAAACATAAGGCTGGAGCCTCCAGGGTGAAGAGTAAATCAGTAGCCTCTAGGAAGAAGAGCAAGTCTGAAGCTTCCAATAAAATTAGCAAGACTGGAGCCACTAGGAAGAAGAGCAAGGCTGCCACCTCCAATAAGAACACAAATGCTGGAGCCTCCAGGACGAAGAGTAAGGTTGAATCCTCCAGTAAGAAGACCAAGGCTGCAGCCTCCATAAAAAAGAGCAAGGCTGAATCCACCAGGAAGAAGAGCAAGGTTCGAGCCTACTGGAATAAGAACAAGGCTGGAACCTCCAGAAAGAAGAGCAAGGTTGTAGACTCCAATGAGAAGAACAAGGCTGGAACCTCCAGTAAGAAACGTAAGACTGGAACCTCCAGGAAAAAGAGTAAGGCTGGAGCCTCCAAGAAGATGAACAAGGCTGGAGCCTCCAGGAAGAAGACCAAGGCTGAGGCCTCCAGGAAGAAGAGTAAAGCTGGAGCCTCCTGGAAAAACAGCGAGGCTGTAAACTCCAGTATGAAGAGCAAAGCTCCAACCTCAAATGATAAGAGCAAGGCTTTAACTTCCAAGAAGAAGAGCAACGCTAGAGCCTTCAATAAGAAAAGTATGACTGGAACTTCCAGGACAAAGAATAAGTCTGGAGCCTCAGGGAATAAGAGCAAGGCTGGAGCCTTCAATAAAAAGAGCAATGCTGAAGGCTCTGGGAAGAAGAGGAAGGTTGGAGCTTCCAAGAAGAAGAACAAGGCCGGTGCCTCCAGGAAGTCTAAGAAGAACAGAAAGGGCAAGGCTGAGGCCTCCATGAAGTCTAAGAAGTACATGAAGGGCAAGACTGCAGCTTCTGTTAAGTCTAAGAAGGCCAGAAAGGGCAAGGGACGTGCCTCCAGAAAGTCTAAGGAGAAAATTAAGGGCAAGGCTGGGGCCTCCAGGAAGTCTAAGAAGGAGAGGAAGGGCAAGGCTGGGGCCTCCAGGAAGTCTAAAAAGGGCAGGAAGGGCAAGGCTGGAGCCTCTAGGAAGTCTAAGAAGGGCAAGGCTGGAGCCTCTACTAAGTCTAAGGACAGGAAGGGCAAGGCCGCAGCTTCCAGGAAGTCTAAGAAGGACAGGAAGGGCAAGGCTGCAGCTTCCAGGAAGTCTGAGAAGGACAGGAAGGGCAAGGCTGCAGCTTCCAGGAAGTCTAAGAAGGACAGGAAGGGCAAGGCTACAGCTTCCAGGAAGTCTAAGAAGGACAGGAAGGGCAAGGCTGCAGCTTCCAGGAAGTCTAAGAAGGACAGAAAGGGCAAGGCTGCAGCTTCCAGGAAGTCTAAGAAGGACAGGAAGGACAAGGTTGCAGCCTCCAGGAAGCCTAACGACAGAAAGGGCAAGACCACAACCTCCAGGAAGTCTAAAAAGGACAGGAAGGGCAAAGCCGCAGCTTCCAGGAAGTCTAAGAAGGACAAGGTTGCAGCCTCCAGGAAGCCTAACGACAGAAAGGGCAAGACCACAACCTCCAGGAAGTCTAAGAAGGACAGGAAGGGCAAGGCTGCAGCTTCCAGAAAGTCTAAGAAGGACAGGAAGGGCAAGGCTGCAGCTTCCAGAAAGTCTAAGAAGGACAGGAAGGGCAAGGCTGCAGCTTCCAGAAAGTCTAAGAAGGACAGGAAGGGCAAGGCTGTAGCTTCCAGGAAGTCTAAGAAGGACAGGAAGGGCAAGGCCGCAGCTTCCAGGAAGTCTAAGAAGGACAGGAAGGGCAAGGCCGCAGCTTCCAGGAAGTCTAAGAAGGACAGGAAGGGCAAGGCTGCAGCTTCCAGGAAGTCTAAGAAGGACAGGAAAGGCAAGGCTGCAGCTTCCAGGAAGTCTAAGAAGGACAAGAAGGGCAAGGCTGGAGCATCCAGTAGGAAGAACATGGCTGGAGCCTCTAGGAAGAATAAGAAGGGCAGGAAGAACGAGGCTAGAGCCTCTACTAGGAAGAACAAGAATGAAGCCTCCAGGAAGAATGAGAACGCCAGGAAAAACAAGGCTGGAGCCTCCAGGAAGAATAAGAAGGCCAAGAAAGGCAAAGCTGGAGCCTCCAGTAGGAAGAACAAGGCTGGAGCCTCCGTGAAGAATAAGAAGGGCAAGGCTGGAGCCTCCAGAAAGAATAAGAAGGACAAGGCTGGAGCCTCTAGAAAGAATAAGGCCTGGAAAGGCAAGACCTCCTGGAAAGGTAGGGCAGGAGGTCCCCTGTGTGTAAAGACCATGGAAGCTTGTAAGAGGTATGGCGGCTGGTGCGTCAGTCCGGACAAGGAGTGTCCATCGCTATACAAAACTTACTCCAGCAACACCTGCAAGACTTGTAAATGTTGTAAACAAGGTGAGTCGTGTCTCCTTTTGTTGAATTATTATCTAATACATAGACAATTATTTTCTGTTAAGTTTATGATGCCGAAACTATTGTTTTCTGGGAGTTTTTTTCTAACGCCCAGACTATTGTTGTCTTATTTTCTGTTACCCAAAAATATTATTTTCTACCCAGACTACTGTTTGCTGTTACTAACACACACTATAGTTCCTGCTATTTCAAACACTTAGACTAATATTTTATGGTGTTTCTAAAACCAAATTCAACTTTTCTATTGTGTTTGACATATGGACTTTAGTTTCCTTTTTATGTTTAAATCTTATATCGTTGTTTGCTGTTATTTATCATGAAGTTTGCAGGCTAGGCCGCCAGAGAGGGTGGTTGTTCCGTGGTATTACTCCACCAGTCGCCGGCTCCTGCATGGAAGTGGTGGTTGGGGAACAACATGAGCCACTGCTGCGGCCCGTGTGGTTCCCCGCGGTGCGGGGGACCGGTTTTCGCTTTAGGATGGGAGCTTCTATGCCTCCGTTGAAAAGAACACCTTGGCAGGGTTGAAATTTTCCGTGTCTGTTGACCACACCTTGGTTGGAGGTTGCCTTAATGGACGTTCTTCATGTTGAATTGGGGGCTCTGTTGGGCGTGCAGTTGCTAAACGATCGCCAGGCGATGGTTAAATTTCACCGGGCAGTTGTATTTCAAGAGTTCCTCCGTTAGTGTGAGGGGGGGGGGGGGGCCTCTTTCCCTCTGCCTGATGGTGTGGGTGTCGTTCGGGTGGTGAGCCTGAGTATGCCTCTGACCTACGTGGCGGTGCGGAGCGCACCGTTCGAGTTGAGGGTATGAGCTTTGACTAAGGTGCTCTGCTGGTTTGGAAAGGTCCTAAGTGTCCGGTGGAATACAGTCTATGCCGGAAACTGTGCTGGGATATTTGATAGGACCCGTACCCTGACGATGTCCTGGGCCCGTAGTGTAGTGTTCCGTCGTCCCTGTCCTTGATGGGGTTTACCCTCCGTTGCATGTATAAGAGGCAGCCCCGTACATGTTTTCGTTGTGGTTGGCAGGGGCACCTCGCAGCTGCGTGTGCCGTGGCTGCGACCGATCGTGAAAATATCTTCCGGGAGGATGATTTCCCTCCTCTTGCGACCCAGAATGTGTTGGAGGGAGGATCGGCTAGGGATATTGTGGTGCCTCTAGGGGTCTCGGATGGCGGGTCGTTGTGTATAGGGGTCGAGGATGATACTGTGGACGTGGTGCGCTCCGGTTCGCCGGTGTGTGTGTGTGTGGCTGCTCCTATTCCTGAGACGTATGTGGTGACAGGGGGTACCGGTGGAAGGCCACGCTGTGCCTGCTTCTGTGGAAGTGGTCCAGGCACCCTGGGAGCCGTCCTCGTCTGATGTGGTGCGTGTTCCGGAGGTGGGTGCTGCTCCGGCAGTACCTGTGGCAGTGGAAGCTTCCTCCTAGTCTCCTGAGGCGGCTGCCTTGTCTACTATGGATGTGCGTCCTTCTCGTCACCTTACAGAAGCGTTGTCTTCGGATGACCTGATTCCAACACAGAAACGTAGGAAAGGGTCTGCCAGGTTGCTTTCCCCTGGTGATATGGTCGCTTTGGTCCCTGTGTATGGAGAGGAAGAGGTGGGGGTGGTGAAGAATCGGGGTTGGGGGGGCCTCCTTGCCTGATTCTGCCTGCCCACCGCCCCCGGTTGTCGGTACCTCAGGTGGGGAATTGTTGACCCTGGTGGTGATAGTCGTGTGCAGCACGATTTGGTACTAATGATGGAGCCGGCTGGGTCTTCTCCTTGTCCGCTTTCAATCTCGTCGCGCTCCAGTGGTCCACAGGGGGGTGACCTTGATAAGTGGCAGAAGTTGGATGCTTACTGGGAATAATGGAGGGCTGCGTCCCATGTTGGGAGTGTGTGTCTGTGTCTTTTCTATGTTTTGTGTGCTGGTGTACCTGTGCGTTTCTTTGCCGTGAGGCATATTTGCTTTAGGTGGTCCGCGTCATTTGTTTCGCCATTAGGTTTTGCGATTAACCCTTTACAGGTACTCCGGGGCGCATCCAATCTCCCGATCGTCGTCGCCTCTTAATTCGACACGACAACATTTATCATGAAAATGACACCCAGACCATTGCACCTGTTATGTTGCTGACAACCATTATTTGCTCCTTTTTTGTTATCCTTCTGACACAACCCGTCCTCGACTCAAGTCCATTCAACCCATCCTCGACTCAAGTCCATTACATTCAGCGGTCAACACCACAGACGCATTCATAAATTTTAACATTCAAAACGGGAATTTTCTCAAATATAAATTTATATTATAATATATTGGCATATTGTGTATATATAGGCATAGATTAGGTTAGGTTAGGTGTTTAGGTTCTGTTGGCGATTATTTGTATTTGTAGTACGTGGGTGAAGCATTTATAGCGTTGTGATTCGAACAAAATTCGTCAGTGAAGCACTTGTTCCGGATATGTTCGAACGTCAGCAGTTGTGAGTCGTGTGTAAACCACTTTTCATTCATTAACAGGGGGTTTAGCGGGTGCATGGAATCACTTTTGGATCTTTGTTTGGAGGACGGGCTGTTTACAGCGTTGTGGTTCGAACAAAATTCGTCAGTGAAGCACTTGTTCCGGATATGTTCGAACGTCAGCAGTTGTGAGTCGAGTGTAAACCGCTTTTCATTCATTAACATGGGGTTTGGCGGGTGCATGGAATCACTTCTGGGTCTATGTTTGGAGGACGGACTGAGGAGGGTCGTCTCGTTTCTGCCGGTCGGCCGCAACTTGTTCGATTACCCAGAATTCACAGGACGCTTTACCGTCCGGGGTCACTTGGTGTCGATAGTCTTACTGCTGGTTCTATGTGCAGCCAGTTCTCATAAACAAAAGCCTAAGTGCAATAATCCAGCCGCCAAGCATCCTGTTTATGAATGAAAAGTGGTGTACACACGAACGACTCACAACTAATGACGTTCGAACATTTCCGGAACAGGTGCTTCGCTGACGTTTTCTATTCGAACCACAATTCTACAAATGCAGCCCGTCCTCCAAACAAAGATCCAAAAGTGATTCCATGCACCCGCCAAACCCCAGCTGTTTATGAATGAAAACCGGTTTACACACGACTCACAACTGCTGACGTTCGAACATATCCGGAACAAGTGCTTCACTGACGAATTTTGTTCGAACCACAACGCTGTAAATGCTTCACCCACGTACTACAAATACAAATAATCGCCAACAGAACCTAAACACCTGACCTAACCTAACCTATGCCTATTTATACACAATATGCTAATATATTATAATATTAATTTATACTTGAGAAAATTCCCGTTTTGAATGAACATCATGTTAAAATTTATGAATGCGTCTGTGGGGTCGACCGCTGAATGTAATGGACTTGAGTCGAGGACGGGTTGACAAATGTCACCCACGCATTTTAAATTTCAAATACAAATAATCGCCAACAGAATCTAACCTACGCCTAACTATTCATAAAATTTTAATGTATAATATTATTAATCTATAGATGAGAACAAAACAATTTTTAATACACAGTATTTTAAAATTGGTGAAAGCGTCTGGGGAGGATGGCCACTGCTTTAAACAGCCTAGTGGGAGGCCGGGTTGCTCTGTGCGGGTGTGGGGGTTCAGCGCTCGCTCTCTGGGGACTCCAAGGGTCTCCGAGGGGTCTTCCGGGGCTCCCCAAAGCTTAGTTAATCTGCCGCAATGTACAGTAATGTCCGGAGACAGATGACGTGTATGTTGCGACCAGGCTTTGTGATTTACCCCACCACGGGAACGCCTGGCCATATCCGAAAATCATGCCGTCGTGGCCACTAAATAAAAACAACAACCTATGGAGGGTTAATAAGACCGTGAAGCGTTCTTCCGGACCAACAGTAAGAATACTTTAATTTTGAACGTAATTAAGGGCTAAAGCAAATTTTTAACAATGAAGGCGACCCTAGTAACTAACTTCTCGACCCAGGTGTGTATATACATGTACTCTAATTGTATTTAATCCATCTCGATACTGTATTTTGATTTAGGAAAGTGTGAATTATAGATTTTTAGAGAAATTATGTGTTGTAAAACTGTTCAAGATTTACAGAATGCAACACCAATAGCAAGTGCAAGAAGCGTGGAGGATTCTGCAAGAAGACATGTTCAGAGGATGAAAGCGAATTTCTGAAGGATTGTAAAGAAAAGGGATGCAAGTGTTGTGTAGCGGGAAAAGGTAAGGATCACATGTTACATATATCCAATGATAAGAGTTCCATATAATTACACTAATCGGATACCAGACACACTCACGGTTGCCTCGTAGTACCCGCTGACTGTTGAGATGGTAGGTATCCCACAGCATAAATTGTGACCCAAGAAATGTCAAGCTCAAATTCATGCTAAAAGACAAAATAGTTTCATTCTGACATATTTCTTAAGTTGACTTATGAAACTATTGTTTTATAAGTATGAAACAATAGTTTCATTCTTTCATATTTGGCAAGTTTTTCAATTTCCTTATTATGCACCCCATACCCATCCCGTGGGCGGCAGTGGAAAGGATTACAGAGGTACATAATGGGTTCAGAAACTGAACCCCATAGTTCGTTTAGCTAAGCAAGTTACAATCTTTTGAAGCTAGTTACACAATTGTTAATGGCATATATACATGTACATATATATACAATCATTTACACGAATACATATACACATCGATAATCTTCTGTATCACAAGTAATTCAACAAGAGGCTCACAACAGTCACTATACAAGGCACTTTACATCTATTATGAGTCACACAGTTACTAGTCTTGCTCCACACCCACCCAACTGGGCGGCAGCTTTACAGTCATGTGCTCCACACCCACCCAACTGGGCGGCAGCTTTACAGTCATGTGCATGCATTACCTACAGTAAGCACATTTTGGGTGCTTCGCTAAGATTCCTGATAGTATATCATTATGAATGAAGTACTTGCACATTTCTTGGACTCCATTGATGGTGTTATCTCTGAATTCCGCGATTTTTCACATTACATAATATAATGACGCAAAGTATGCGAATAGTTCTGCTGACAGAGTTTACATTTTGTCAAATCTACATCAGCAGATGTTACAAATTCCCAGAGGTACTTGTAGCCGAGCCTAAGCCTAGCAGTGATGACATCTAGAAGTCTGCTAACCTTATTGGATGACCCATAGACGTGCGGTACTTCCTGTATAATAGAATGATGATAGATGGAGCAACTGTTGTGAATTTCACTTTGCCTCAAGCCTACGAGATTTTTTTGATGTTCCTGGAATATTGCGGCCCTCATTCTGCTCAAAGGCAGTGAAAGGGGAAGTATTAGTGTCTCAAGGAACATATTAAATGTACTATCAGGTAGAGATAAAACAAAAACCAATTCATAACGAATATGAAAATGATTTACTCTAGTTAATAAAAACTTAAAAAAGTGGGATTAACATACAGGTGACCAATTTTGGACAGAAGAGAATGGAGGTACAGTATATTGGGCTGAAATATCTCGACCAACTATAGGAAGAACAACTTATGCATTGTAGGTGACTTAAATATTAATAAAATAAACTGGAAGAATGTAACAGGAAAGCATACTATTTTTGGGAAAAGGTTGGCGACTGCTTTCTCAAGCAATACATTACAGTGTCAACTTGGAAATACGATAGATTTAATGGTAACAAACAGGGAGACAGTAGTTGATAATATGGATAATCGAGTGAGTTAGGGAACAATGATCAGAAAGAACAGGGCATTTGAAAGTTGTTTAAAAGACAACTCGGTTCGTGAACCAGTATTTTTGCAAGCTGCAAAGATTCCAGATTAATTGGTATTCAGCTCAAGAATTCATACTGATGTAGCGGGTCTTGACTCCCAATCAACCAGTCCGGCGGAATTCTTGGAGTACCTCAGAACCCTCCATTCAGAACTCCTCGCTGATGGGACCCTGCTCCCCCCCTCCCCCTTTGGGTGCCACTGGGGAGCATCTTAGTCACCAACGAGGCAGAGTTCCATCACCGAACCCGGCCTTACCCCACAGGGAGTGAGGTAACTTAATGACTCTCTAATTTCCTTGCTGGGGTGTCCGTGAACACGGAAACTCAAGGTTTACCCAGATCAAGCTGCCCGACATAAAGGTATTTATTCAAGGTCGTCAACTTGACTCGCTCTGCTCCGCGGCCATGTAATACTTTAACTCAGTGGTGTGTTTAAATCCCCCAGTCTAGTACCTTCACAATAATGGCGTGGTGCACAGTACTTTCTCAAAATATAATAACGAGAATGGAGGAGGAGTAAGTAAACACGCTAATAAAATCAATGGATTTACTCATTCTACACTGGCATAGGCAGAATCTGCCTCAGATCCATTTAATGGAAACACTTCTAAAAGTATTACATCTGGCAACTCTTCACTGTCGCCCCAAAACCGCCTGAGACTTTCGCAAACACTGCTATCACTTTACATAAATAGATGTAAAGCCTCTTAGACTTTAAACTACTGCCTAAGCCACTCTAAGATATAATCACTGGAACCTTCTATTTAATATATTACGGTAATAAGTCCAATGTCACCTCACACATAATTCAAGGTTATCACATTATTTATGTACAACCTTTC
Source organism: Procambarus clarkii (assembly GCF_040958095.1). Lineage (NCBI taxonomy): Eukaryota > Metazoa > Arthropoda > Malacostraca > Decapoda > Cambaridae > Procambarus > Procambarus clarkii. The sequence goes on along the minus strand of NC_091192.1, from coordinate 24,854,451 downwards.
CTAACACAAGGGGGAAAAATGGGAGGGCAAAATTATCTACCTTATCAACCGATACTCCAGGTCATAGATTCCACTTTGCGATGATAGGCTCTTTGTAGATCCACGATCGGGCCATCTGCTTGCTCGTGCCTCGTCGGACGTTGCTCCTTAACCAGATATTCCTCCTCGAATGACAAGTTGAGACTGCTGTAGCATGGCTAACCCAGACTAACACCCTCAACACACTGGTCCGATGCCTCACACGCAGCCTCGTCGCATGGGTAACCGATCGTTGAGTTTCCGCAGACCAGGACTGCTATCGATTCAGCCCCACGCAGATTCTGACGTGTGCAGCCTGCAGGAATGTCCAACACTTCTAGCGCCACTTCACGAAGTTCTCAGGTCACTGTCGGCACCTAGCCCCTGGTGTCATATTCACACCAGAAAAGCTCTGCCCAAAATACTCCCGCAACAGATGACAGGTCTTCCCCGTAATTGGTACATGTCAGCTGGCCGAATTGTACCCATTGGAGGCCTATACGTCTCCCTCATAGGTGAGCTCAGGATCGCACTTCAGCTCAGCTCGACACCCTGGTAGCCAGTCAGCTCTGCTTTCGCACTTTCGCGTAGGGGCGCCAGACGTCATGCAGCATCACGCCCGGGGCGCAACGCCACTGGTCAACATATCTTATGAATCTTTTTAAGGGTATCTATTATGTTAAGTATGTCACCTATGCACATATTTAATAAGTCAATATTGACTTATTAAATTTGCGAGAACGGGTTGCGCCAAGACCCCTGTAACCGACTAGTCACGTCACGGCTGGCGCCACTCCCATAATGCACCGGGATCCTCGCCCTCTGGGCGGCAAATCCCTCCTCTCTCTGAGTCCGCTCCGCCATATTTATCACGGAGGAGACTTGAAGCCTCATCCTAAATGAACAAAAATCGCGATTTCTCCCAAATGCCACGTAAATCTTCCTCCTAAGTGTATAAAATCAACCCAAAATTTCTTCTAGTTATATACAAAGAGGGAGTCATGACTCTTATATGCAGGAATAGGGGAATGCAGGACTACATTCCAAAACAATACACATTTCATGCCCACAGATTTGCTTTACACGCTCCATCACAGAAACATTGTGCTCCTCCGACAGAGTGTAAGATAAAGAAGAAGTGCGAGAAGCGTGGCGGGTCCTGCAAGAAGCAGTGTTCGCCCAGCGAGAAGGAGGTGAAGAAGGGCTGTCGAGGACGGAAGTGCAAGTGTTGCGTGGCCGGAGGTGGTAAGTGTTGTACACACTTTACTGGTTGTGTCGTGGTGGAAAGTGCTGTATACGCTTTACTGGTTGTATGGTGGGGATAAGTGTTGTACACACTTTGTTGGTTGTGTGATGGATATAATTTATTGGTCGCTTTCGTCCACTTGCATCCAGAGAGATTTTTAGGACCTTTTGAATATCCTGCGACACAGACGGTGCTAAGTAATGTTCCCTACTTGGTGCATTCTTTTGATACGCACGTCGCCGGGTTGTATACTTTAGTCATACCTCTTATTCTAAGCATTTGACGCGAATATAAGTTAAGTTTTCTTTATTATCGCTTTGGAGATTCCTCATGTTAAGGATTAACTTCAACAAATGCACCGAGAGATTTTTCCTAATATTTTATGTCTAACAAATATCTCACAGTAAGACCCAAAGACTGATTTTGATTGTTCTGTATTTTTACAAATCTTAGTTTTATTATTAGTTGCTTAAATCAGTAGTGTTCCTCCCTTTCTCTGTAAACAGTGTCTAGCCTCGTGTTCTGTCAAGGTCTTTTCTAGTGAGTACTTTCGTGAAATTCAGAATGTTGCACATTTCTTCCTCATTGTGAGTCAACTGACCTTAACTTTAGTAGTTTCCAAGGGTTGTCTCATTAAGGTACATTTTTAGGACAGAATTTGATTACCTTTTTGATCTAATCCTATGATCAACAAGGTAATGTAACAAGTAATTATTTTTCTTTTAATTTAATTGCAGTTATTGTTTGTCTCATAGATTTCGAATAGGTACCTCATCTCTCTTAATTCCTTTTATCGAGCAAATTATATATGTTATTCATATGGAAGAATTAAAATAAATATTCCAAAGATGATGGTCCCTAGGAATTGTAATTAATTTCCAATTTAGGGTTGAAAATATGCTTCTAATATTGTATTTTCCTTGTCACAAATTTACTATCATAGAAACACTGTGCTCCTCCGACAGAGTGTAAGATAAAGAAGAAGTGCGAGAAGCGTGGCGGGTCCTGCAAGAAGCAGTGTTCGCCTGGCGAGGAGGAGGTGAAGAAGGGCTGTCGAGGACGGAAGTGCAAGTGTTGCGTGTTGATCACAGGTGAGCTCCAATACGTTCATCAACGATCCACCTAACATGCAATGTATCCGCGACGTTTAGTTTACATTGTTTTTTACGTTGCTACAACTTTATTTTCACATTGTAATTACGTTCCTTTCACAACTTTAATTTTGCATTGTAACACAGTTGTTTGTACGTCCCTGGAATGTTAGTTTTACATTCTAACAATGTTTACCGTTTACCGTTCTAACAACGTGTTTTACGTTGTATCAACGTTCTTACGTCGCTCACAACGTGATTTTTACGTGAAAATAACGTTGTGCACCATAAAACGTTTTGCACAACTTAAAAAGTTGAAGAGACATTTTATGTTGTTATAACGCTGTAACAACGTAAAACTTTAGCAAACAAAATATGGTCGAGCAACATTAAATCAACGTAAGATCAATGTTATAAATGTGGATTTAATGTTATATTGACAGTACCCAGATTTGATGAGGGGGGGGGAGAGAGGGGGTGAATTTATAAACCAATTTGTTTAAATTGTGTGTTAGCAGGACATTTGACAAGCCGGCGGCTTCCTGTCTTCATCGAGGCCACTAGAATGTTAGTGGCCCCTCAGGTAAATTTTGGTAAAAAAAAACTTGTCTGGGTCTTTAATATCTTTCAGAGTAGAGTATGTATTATTTTTGTCTTACAACGTGTTAACGGTCGTTAAGAGGTAAGTAAGAGAAGCAGTTAAAAGTTCTTATAATAACACACACAGAGATCACACTAACGTGATGCATCAAATGAACAAATCCGAATCTGGTTCGAATGGTTCGAATCCTCGTCACGACCCTTGTGGATTTGTTCTTCAGCCCGTCCTCCAAACAAAGATCCAAAAGTGATTCCATCCACCCGCCAAACCCTCTGTTTATGAATGAAAAGCGGTTTACACACGACTCTCAACTGCTGACGTTCGAACATATCCGGAACAAGTGCTTCACTGACGAATTTTGTTCGAATCGCAACGCTATAAATGCTTCACCCACGTACTACAAATACAAATAATCGCCAACAGAACCTAAACACCTAACCTAACCTATCCTATGCCTATATATACACAATATGCCAATATATTATAATATTAATTTATACTTGAGAAAATTCCCGTTTTGAATGAACAGCATGTTACAATTTATGAATGCGTCTGTGGGGTCGACCGCTGAATGTAATGGACTTGAGTCGAGGACGGGTTGTTGTTCTTATAACAACCCGTCCTCGACTCAAGTCCATTACATTCAGCGGTCGACCCCACAGACGCATTCATAAATTTTAACATGCTGTTCATTTAAAACAGGAATTTTCTCAAATATAAATTAATATTATGATATATTAGCATATTGTGCATATATAGGCATAGGTTAGGTTAGGTTAGGTTAGGTGGTTGGGTTCTGTTGGCGATTATTTGTATTTGTAGTACGTGGGTGAAGTATTTATAGCGTTGTGGTTCGAACAAAATTCGTCAGTGAAACACTTGTTCCGGAAGTGTTCGAACGAAATGAGTTGTGAGTCGTGTGTAAACCGTTTTTCATTCATAAACGGGGTTTGGCGGGTGCATGGAATCACTTTTGGATCTTTGTTTGGAGGACGGGCTGTCTTATAATAAGATTGTCTCCTTAATGCTAGGACTTCACCGTTGATAAATCTAAACCTTTGGTATAGACCCTCGGTCACATTCAGGGACCTCCTGTTGTGTTGATCCCTTTGTTGACATTAACGATTCTTTGATGTCACCTTCGTCCCACGGGGATTTGTTTATGAGTTAATGTTATGTACAGTGTCTTGTGTCTATTCTCCTATATCACCTTCGGCCTCAGAAGGTCTGTTATTGAGGGCCGGGTAATGTTAAGTATTATATAGCATTTATTTCATCTGATTTGTGAAGATCTAAGCCAATCACAGTCACTGGGGGCCAGATATAGCACATAAACTCCAGCGAATTTCCGTGTCCAGTCCTCGTGGTGCAATGGTAAGACACTCGCCTGGCGTTCCGCGAGCGCTTTGTCATGGGTTCGTATCCTGGCCGGGGAGGATTTACTGGGCGCAAATCCTTAACTGTAGCCTCTGTTTAACTCGACAATAAAATGTGTATTTGGTTGTAACAACGATTCTTCGCGGCGGGGATCGTATTCCAGGGACCTGCCCGAAACTCTACGCGTACTAGTGGCTGTACAAGAATGTAACAACTCTTGTATATATCTCAAAAAAAAAAAATAGACTTTCGAGATTTGAATCTTGGGCTGAGGCAGACATCCTTGTCCATGGCGGCTCTGCGAACAGTTTAAGGCCGAATTATGCCATCAGTTTCCCTTACAAAACAAATATATTTGATAATTAGCGGTTATCAGGGCTTGTAGACATTTGTTTAGGCTACCTGGATACATGGGATCAGCGCTGCAGGTCTCCGCGTCACCTTGGGAGGTCAAGACGTCTTGAGACGCGAACACAACACGTTGAGACGTTGTCAGCTTGTGATGGTACTAGTTTGTTGTCAATGTGTGTATGTTTCTTTCTTATGTTTCCATCGGCGGTGAACAATGAATACAACAAATATTTTTTTTCTTTAGCGACGACTACTGGATCATCAACCACATTACCATCATCTCCTTCAGCACCGATAACATCTATAACAGCTTCAGCATCACCAACATTATCGACAGCTTCAGCATCACCAACATTATCGACAGCTTCAGCATCACCAACATTATCGACAGCTTCAGCATCACCAACATTATCGACAGCTTCAGCATCACCAACATTATCGACAGCTTCAGCACTGCCAACATTATCGACAGCTTCAGCACCACCAACACCACCAAGAACTCCACCACCAACACCACCAAGAACTCCACCACCAACACCACCAAGAACTCCACCACCAACACCACCAAGAACTCCACCACCAACACCACCAAGAACTCCACCACCAACACCACCAAGAACTCCACCACCACCACCAACACCACCAAGAACTCCACCACCACCACCAACACCACCAACACCACCAAGAACTCCACCACCACCACCACCAACACCACCAAGAACTCCACCACCACCACCAACACCACCAAGAACTCCAACACCACCACCAACACCACCAAGAACTCCAACACCACCACCAACACCACCAAGAACTCCAGCACCACCACCAACACCACCAAGAACTCCAACACCACCACCAACACCACCACCAACACCACCAAGAACCTCAACAACACCACCAACACCACCAAGAACTCCACCACCACCACCAACACCACCAAGAACTTCAGGGCCATCGACCTCAATAACAACAACAACATCAACAACCACACTCACCAGAACCAAAACACCCCAAAAGTGTCATTTCATTACTCACAACAACAAATGCATCAGCAAATGTTTTCCCAAATGGAAAGCCGCAATTAAATGTCAAAACAATTTCATAACATCAGCTTGTACACCTGGCTGTGCGTGTTGCATCAAGAAGCACACTACCACCATGACAACCACAGCATCTGTTACTGCTACCACTGTTACTACCACACCAACCTCCACTGCAAAAACCACACCAACCTTCTCCGCGACCACTACCACCATATCGACCTCCTCCAGAACAACTTCAACATCCACCTTCAAAACAGCTACAACATCGACTTCCACCAGAACAACCACAACATCTATCTCCGCTAAGATATCGACAACTACCATATCGACCTCTTCAACTAAAACTACCACATCGACTTCAACGACAACTTCCACATTGATCTCCACCACGATTAAAGTTTTCTCTACGACAACCAAAACCACCAAGATCGTAACTACCACCGTAACATCAACCCCAACAAATGCAACTGTTACCATTACACCAAAATTGACGACTACTCTCACCAGTTCCACAACTCACAAGAAATGTCATTTCATTACTCACAATAACAAATGCATCAGCAAATGTTTTCCCAAATTGAAAGCAGAAATTAAATGTCAAAACAATTTCATAACATCAGCGTGCTCACCAGGATGTGCGTGTTGCATTAGCCAACAAACTACCACATTGAAAACCACAATACAAGCTACCACTAACACTACCACTCCACCATCCACTGCAACTACCACAACAACCTCCACCACGACAAGTACTTCTACGAAGACAACTACATCAACCTTAACAACAACTACCACATCCACCTCTACGACAACTACCACATCCACCTCTACGACAACTACCACATCCACCTCTACGACAACTACCACATCCACCTCTACGACAACTACCACATCCACCTCTACGACAACTACCACCTCTACGACAACTACCACATCCACCTCAACGACAACTACCACATCCACCTCTACGACAACTACCACATCCACCTCTACGACAACTACCACCTCTACGACAACTACCACATCCACCTCAACGACAACTACCACATCCACCTCTACGACAACTACCACATCCACCTCAACGACAACTACCACATCCACCTCAACGACAACTACCACATCCACCTCAACGACAACTACCACATCCACCTCAACGACAACTACCACCTCTACGACAACTACCACCTCAACGACAACTACCACATCCACCTCTACGACAACTACCACCTCTACGACAACTACCACCTCAACGACAACTACCACATCCACCTCTACGACAACTACCACATCCACCTCAACGACAACTACCACATCCACCTCAACGACAACTACCACATCCACCTCAACGACAACTACCACATCCACCTCTACGACAACTACCACATCCACCTCTACGACAACTACCACATCCACCTCTACGACAACTACCACATCCACCTCAACGACAACTACCACATCCACCTCAACGACAACTACCACATCCACCTCAACGACAACTACCACATCCACCTCAACGACAACTACCACATCCACCTCTACGACAACTACCACATCTACCTCAACATTGACTTCCACTACAACAGCTCCCACTACAACACTTACAACATCGACCTCCACGACGACAAATAATACATCGACCTCAAAATTCACTTCTATTAGGACAACTACCACAACAGCTACCTCTACTATATTGACATCAACATCGACTTCATCCAAAACAACTACCATATCGACCTCCACCAGAAAAACTTCAACATCCACCTCCAAAATGGCTACAAAGTCGACTCCCACCAGAACAACCACAACATCTCTCTCCACTAAGATATCGACAACTACCAAATCGACCTCTTCAACTAAAACTACCACATCGACCTCAACATTGGCTTCCACTAAAACAGCTACCACTTCAACCACCACTGCAAGTTCAACCTCAACAAATATATCATCAGAGACCACCAAAATATCCACAACTTACACCTCGACCTCTGAAATGCCTACTACCACACCAACGACAACTACTACATCGACCACGATCATAACTATAATATCAAAAGAAACAACAACCACTGTCACCACAACAAGCACATCGACAACAACTCTCACCAGTACAACACCACACAAAAAGTGTCATTTCATTACTCACAACAGCAAATGCATCACCAAATGTTTTCCCAAATGGAAAGCAGCCATTAAATGTCAAAACAATTTCATAACATCAGCTTGCACACCTGGCTGTGCGTGTTGCACCAAGGAACAAACTACCACAATGAAAATCTCAACACAAGCTTCACCTACTACAACATCTACTGAAAATACGATATTGACATCCAACACAACTGCTATATCGACCTCAAAAACGACAACTACCACATCGACCTCCAGCACTACAATTACCACATCGACTACAACATTACTTTCAACTATGAAAATTACCACTACAACAAATTTCACCACAACATCGACCTTCAATACGACAATTCCTAAATCGACGTCCACAACGATAACAACATCGAACTCTATTACGAGAACTCCCAAATCGACTTCAACAACGACAACATCGACTTCCACTACAACAAAGTTAACCAAAACATCGACCTCCACCACGACAAGTACATCTACGATTACAACCACATCGACCTTAACGACAACTACAACATTGACCTCAACGCCAACTACCACATCGACCTCAACATTGACTTCCACTACAACAGCTACCACTACAACGTCGACCTCAACATTGACTTCGACTACCACAGCTAACACTACAACAACCACTGAAAGTTCAAACTCAACAAATATAACATCAGACACCACAAAGACATCCACAACTTACACATCGACATCTGAAACCCCTACTACCACATCAACGACTACTACTACATCGACCTCCACCACGACAAATAATACATCGACCTCAAAATTTACTTCTTCTAGAACAACTACCACAACAGCTACCACTACTACATTGACATCAACATCAACTTCATCCACAACAACTACCATATCGACCTCCACCAGAATAACTTCAACATCCACCTCCAAAACAGCTACAACATCGACTTCCACCAGAACAACCACAACATCTATCTCCGCTAAGATATCGACAACTACCATATCGACCTCTTCAACTAAAACTACCACATCGACTTCAACGACAACTTCCACATTGATCTCCACCACGATTAAAGTTTTCTCTACGACAACCGAAACCACCAAGATCGTAACTACGACCGTAACATCAACCCCAACAAATGCAACTGTTACCATTACACCAAAATTGACGACTACTCTCACCAGTTCCACAACTCACAAGAAATGTCATTTCATTACTCACAATAACAAATGCATCAGCAAATGTTTTCCCAAATTGAAAGCAGAAATTAAATGTCAAAACAATTTCATAACATCAGCGTGCTCACCAGGATGTGCGTGTTGCATTAGCCAACAAACTACCACATTGAAAACCACAATACAAGCTACCACTAACACTACCACTCCACCATCCACTGCAACTATCTCATCAACCCCCACCACGACAAGTACGACTTCAACTACATCTACCTTAACGACAACTACCACATCCACCTCAACATTAACTTCCACTACAACAGCTACAACTACAACTTCTAAAACATCTACCTCAACATTCACTTCCACTTCGAAAGCTAACACTACAACAAATACAATATTGACTTCCACTACAGCAGCTAGCACTTCAACGTCGACCTCAACATTGACTTCCACTACAACAGCTAACAGTACAACGTCGACCTCAACATTGACTTCTACTACCACAGCTAACACTACAACGTCGACCTCAACATTGACTTCCACTACAACAGCTACCACTACCACGTCGACCTCAAAATTGACTTCCACTACAACAGCTAACATTAAAACGTCGACCTCAACATTGACTTCCACTACCACAGCTAACACTACAACGTCGACCTCAACATTGACTTCCACTACAACAGCTACCACTACCACGTCGACCTCAACATTGACTTCCACTACGACAGCTAACACTACAACGTCGACCTCAACATTGACTTCCACTACAACAGCTACCACTACCACGTCTACCTCAACATTGACTTCCACTACGACAGCTAACACTACAACGTCGACCTCAACATTGACTTCCACTACCACAGCTAACACTACAACCACCACTGAAAGTTCAACCTCAACAAATACAACATCAAAGACCCCCAAGACATCCACAACTTACACATCGACCTCTGAAACGCCTACTACCACACCAACGACAACTACTACATCCACCACGATCATAACTATAATATTAACAGAAACAACAACCACTGTCACCACAACAAGCACATCGACAACAACTCTCACCAGTACAACACCACACAAAAAGTGTCATTTCATTACTCACAACAACAAATGCATCACCAAATGTTTTCCCAAATGGAAAGCAGCCATTAAATGTCAAAACAATTTCATAACATCAGCTTGCACACCTGGCTGTGCGTGTTGCACCAAGGAACAAACTACCACAATGAAAATCTCAACACAAGCTTCCGCTACTACACCATCCACTGAAAATACCATATTGACATCCAACACAACTGCTATATCGACCTCAAAAACGACAACTCATTCATTGTCCTCCACCACGACAACTACCAAATCCACCTCAACGACAACTACCACATCGACCTCAACATTGGCTTCCACTACAACAGCTACCACTACAACGTCGACCTCAACATTGACTTCGACTACCACAGCTAACACTACAACAACCACTGAAAGTTCAAACTCAACAAATATAACATCAGACACCACAAAGACATCCACAACTTACACATCGACATCTGAAACCCCTACTACCACATCAACGACTACTACTACATCGACCTCTACCACGACAAATAATACATCGACCTCAACATTCACTTCTACTAGGACAACTACCACAACAGCTACCACTACTATATTGACATCAACGTCGACTTCATCCACAACAACTAACATATCAACTTCCAACAGAATAACTTCAACATCCACCTCCAAAATAGCTACACCCTCGACTTCCACCAGAACAACCACAACATCTCTCTCCACAAAGATATCGACAACACCCAAATCGACCTCTTCAACTAAAACTACCACATCGACATCAACGACAACTTCCCCATCGACATCAACGACAACTTCCACATTGATCTCCACCACGATTAAAGTTTTCTCTACGACAACCGAAACCACCAAGATCGTAACTACGACCGTAACATCAACCCCAACAAATGCAACTGTTACCATTACACCAAAATTGACGACTACTCTCACCAGTTCCACAACTCACAAGAAATGTCATTTCATTACTCACAATAACAAATGCATCAGCAAATGTTTTCCCAAATTGAAAGCAGAAATTAAATGTCAAAACAATTTCATAACATCAGCGTGCTCACCGGGATGTGCGTGTTGCATTAGCCAACAAACTACTACATTGAAAACCACAGTACAAGCTACCACAAATACTACAACTCCACCATCCACTGCTGCTACCACATCAACCTCCACCACGACAAATATCTATACGAATACAAGCACATCGACCTTAACGACAACTACTACATCCACCTCAACGACAACTAACACATCCACTTCAACACTGACTTCCACTACAACAACTACACTATTGTCCTCAACATTGACTTCCACTACCACAACTAACACTTCAACAACCACTGAAAGTTCAACCTCAACAAATATAACATCAGAGACCACCAACACATCCACAACTTACACATCGACTTCTGAAACGCCTACTACCACGTCAAGGACAACTACTCCATCCACCACGATCATAACTATAACATCAACAGAAACAACAACCACTGTCACCACACCAAGAACATCGACAACAACTCTCACCAGTACAACACCACACAAAAAATGTCATTTCATTACTCACAACAACAAATGCATCACCAAATGTTTTCCCAAATGGAAAGCAGCCATTAAATGTCAAAACAATTTCATAACATCAGCTTGCACACCTGGCTGTGCGTGTTGCACCAAGGAACAAACTACCACAATGAAAATCTCAACACAAGCTTCCGCTACTACACCATCCACTGAAAATACCATATTGACATCCAACACAACTGCTATATCGACCTCAAAAACGACGACAACTACATCGACCTCCACCACGACAACTACCACATCGACCTCCAGCACTACAAGTATCTCTACGAGTACAAATACATCGACCTTAACGACAACTACCAAATCCACCTCAACGACAACTACCACATCGACCTCAACATTGGCTTCCACTACAACAGCTAACACTACAACCACCACTGCAAGTTCAATCTCAACAAATATAACATCAGAGACCACCGAAATATCCACAACTTACACATCGACCTCTGAAATGCCTACTACCACACAAACGACAACCACTACATCGACCTCTACCACGACAAGTACCACATCGACCTCCAGCACTACAACTACCACATCGACTACAGCATTACTTTCAACTATGAAAACTACCACTACAACAAATTTCACCACACCATCGACCTCCACTATGACAATTTCTAAATCGACGCCCACAACGATTACAACATCGAACTCTATTACGAGAACTCCCAAATCGACTTCCACAACTACAACAACTTCGACTTCCTCTACAACAAAGTTCACCAAAACATCGACCTCCACCACGACAAGTATATCTACGATTACAACCACATCTACCTTAACGACATCTACAACATCGACCTCAACCCAAACTACCACATCGACCTCAACATTGACTTCCACTACAACAGCTACCGCTACAACGTCGACCTCAACATTGACTTCGACTACCACAGCTAACACTACAACCACCACTGAAAGTTCAACCTCAACAAATATAACATCAAAGACCATCAAGACATCCACAACTTACACATCGACATCTGAAACGCCTACTACCACATCAACGACTACTACTACATCGACCTCCACCACGACAAATAATACATCGACCTCAAAATTCCCTTCTTCTAGGACAACTACCTCAACAGCTACCATTACTATATTGACATCAACATCAACTTCATCCACAACAACTACCATATCGACCTCCACCAGAATAACTTCAACATCCACCTCCAAAACAGCTACAACATCGACTTTCACCAGAACAACCACAACATCTATCTCCGCTAAGATATCGACAACTACCATATCGACCTCTTCAACTAAAACTACCACATCGACTTCTACGACAACTTCCACATTGATCTCCACCACGATTAAAGTTTTCTCTACGACAACCGAAACCACCAAGATCGTAACTACCACCGTAACATCAACCCCAACAAATGCAACTGTTACCATTACACCAAAATTGACGACTACTCTCACCAGTTCCACAACTCACAAAAAATGTCATTTCATTACTCACAATAACAAATGCATCAGCAAATGTTTTCCCAAATTGAAAGCAGAAATTAAATGTCAAAACAATTTCATAACATCAGCGTGCTCACCAGGATGTGCGTGTTGCATTAGCCAACAAACTACCACATTGAAAACCACAATACAAGCTACCACTAGTACTACCACTCCACCATCCACTGCAACTACCACATCAACCTCCACCACGACAAATATCTCTACAAATACAGCTACATCGACCTTAACCACAACTACTACATCCTCCTCAACGACAACTACCACATCCAGTTCAACGACAACTACCACATCTACCTCAACATCGACCTCAACAGTGACTTCGACTACCATAGCTAACACTACAACCACCACTGAAACTACAACCACCTCTACGATTAAAACCTCAACAAATATAACATCAGAGACCACCAAAATATCCACAACTTACACATCGACCTCTGAAACACCTACTACCACACCAACGACAACTACTACATCGACTGCAACATTACTTTCAACTGTCAAAACTACCACTCCACCATCCACTGCAACTACCTCATCAACCCCCACCACGGCAAGTACTTCTACGACTTCAACTACATCTACCTTAACGACAACTACCACATCCACCTCAACATTGACTTCCACTACAACAGCTACCACTACAACTTCAAAAACATCTACCTCAACATTCGCTTCCACTACCACAGCTAACACTACAACCACCACTGCAAATTCAACCTCAACAAATATAACTTCAAAGACCCCCAAGACATCAACAACTTACACATCGACCTCTGAAACGCCTACTACCACACCAACGACAACTACTCCATCCACCACGATCATAACTATAATATCAACAGAAACAACAACCACTGTCACCACAACAAGCACATCGACAACAACTCTCACCAGTACAACACCACACAAAAAGTGTCATTTCATTACTCACAACAGCAAATGCATCACCAAATGTTTTCCCAAATGGAAAGCAGCCATTAAATGTCAAAACAATTTCATAACATCAGCGTGCACACCTGGCTGTGTGTGTTGCACCAAGGAACAAACTACCACAATGAAAATCTCAACACAAGCTTCTGCTACTACACCATCCACTGAAAATACCATATTGACATCCAACACAACTGCTATATCGACCTCAAAAACGACAACTCCTACATCGACCTCCACTACTACAACTACCACATCGACCTCAACATCTGACGACTCATCGACGACTTCCACTACAACAGCTACCACTACAACGTCGACCTCAACATTGACTTCCACTACAACGTCGATCTCAACATTGACTTCGACTACCACAGCTAACACTACAACCACCACTGAAAGTTCAACCTCAACAAATATAACATCAAAGACCATCAAGACATCCACAACTTACACATCGACATCTGAAACGCCTACTACCACATCAACGACTACTACTACATCGACCTCCACCACGACAAATAATACATCGACCTCAACATTCATTTCTACAAGGACAACTACCGCAACAGCCACCACTACTATATTGATACCAACATCGACTTCATCCACAACAACTACCATATCGACCTCCACCAGAATAACTTCAACATCCACCTCCAAAACAGCTACAACATCGACTTCCACCAGAACAACCACAACATCTATCTCTGCTAAGATATCGACAACTACCAAATCGACCTCTTCAACTAAAACTACCACATCGACATCAACGACAACTTCCCCATCGACATCAACGACAACTTCCACATTGATCTCCACCACGATTAAAGTTTTCTCTACGACAACCAAAACCACCAAGATCGTAACTACCACCGTAACATCAACCCCAACAAATGCAACTGTTACCATTACACCAAAATTGACGACTACTCTCACCAGTTCCACAACTCACAAGAAATGTCATTTCATTACTCACAATAACAAATGCATCAGCAAATGTTTTCCCAAATTGAAAGCAGAAATTAAATGTCAAAACAATTTCATAACATCAGCGTGCTCACCAGGATGTGCGTGTTGCATTAGCCAACAAACTACCACATTGAAAACCACAATACAAGCTACCACTAACACTACCACTCCACCATCCACTGCAACTACCACATCAACCTCCACCACAACAAGTACCTCTACAATTACAATTACATCTTTCTTAACGACAACTACCACATCCACCTCAACGACAACAATCACATCTACCTTAACATTGCCTTCCACTACAACAGCTACCACTACAACATCGACCTCAACACTGACTTCCAGTACCACAGCTAACACTACAACCACCACTGAAAGTTCAACCTCAACAAATATATCATCAAACACCACCACGACATCCACAACTTACACATCGACCTCTGAAACGCCTACTACCACATCAACGACAACTACCACATCCACCTCAACATTGACTTCCAGTACAACAGCTCCCACTACAACTTCTAAAACATCTACCTCATCATTCACTTCCACTTCCAAAGCTAACACTACAACAACTACAACATTGACTTCCACTACCACAGCTAACACTACAACAACCACTGTAAATTCAACCTCAACAAATATAACATCAAACACCACCACGACATCCACAACTTACACATCGACCTCTGAAACACCTATTACCACATCAACGACAACTACCACGATGAAAACCACAAGACCAGCTACCACAGTCAAAACTACCACAATTGCCTCACCCCCTTCCACTACAACTACCACATCGACCTCCTCGCAAAGTACCTCTACTATTTAAACTACATCGACCTCCACCACGACCACTACAATATCTACCTTCATATCGACAACTACTACAACAACGTCCACTTCAAAAACTGCCAGTACCACATCGACTTCGCCCACAACAACTATACCACAGCAACTACCACATCGACTTCCACAGCAACTACCACATCGACTTCCACCACGACAACTACCACTTTGACAACAACATTGATTTCCACTGTGAAAACTACCACTACAACAAATTTTACCACAACATCATCCTCCACTACAACAACTTACAAATCGACTTCCACAATGACAACAACATCGACGTCAGCATTGATTATCAATACAACAGAGATCACCACAACATCGACCTCCATGACGACAACTAAACATGACATTAACTTCCACCACGACAACAACAAAAAATCAATTTAATTTCATTATATTATCAACATTAACTACTTCCTACATTAACTACAACATTAACCACAACAGTAACTACTTTCACGCCCACCATAACATCAACTACCACTACCACTAAGTACTTCCAGTACCCCAAATATCACCAGAACAGACAATTCATTATCGATGCCATTGACCACCAATACGCCTACCAACACCTCCACTACAACCACCACCACCACCACTACTACTCAAACTACCACAACTCCACTAAATTCTACCACAATATGAAACTCAACTCTACCACTATAACAATCACAGCAAAAACTACCATAGCAATTAAATGATTCTTTCCTAATAACCCCAACTTTTACAACAGCGCCAACCACTAGCACACTACCACTAGTTCCAACTTCCATTAATACAAGTTCCAAAGCTTTCAAATTACATCCAAGACATTAACAACCACCACGACCATAACAATGCCAATTTTCTCTATTACCACAAAGCCCTCTACCACAAATAAGCCAACTATCACATCTGTGATAGTTGTGATAGTGTGATGTGATGTGTTATTTAGTTTGCTTGTTCTCTGGGAGTCCTCGTAATGATGCCCTAATGGTTATGACTTTTCTCTGCAGATCTTAATTGCATCTTAGTGTTTTGATTTGTTTATGCACATTTATGCATGTTGAATATGTTGATAATATGCAATAAAATTGATGCAAATTCCTAATGACCTTTAAATTATTCTAAAACATTTTATTTTAGTAAATATTATGAAACTGGAAATAAACTTAAACAAGAATTGCGTATTTCTGGATTCCAGAAATGGATTCTGGAAACAAATTCCAGAATCCATTCAGACATCCCTGAACCAACGGTTCAGTCTTGCGAACCGTTGAGAGGAGGTTCCTATACAAGAGCTCTTAACAGATGGAGACACATTCTGAACCGTTGCTTGTTTCATCAGAGTCGAGGTTCTGATCAACAATAAACACTGTGCGGTCCCAGCGTAGATTATCAGATGATCGTGTGGGTTGTTAGTGGATAATGAGAGCAGACGTGTTGGTCATTGTAAGCTGTACAAGCGGTATAGTTCCCTGAGCAGCCCCTCAGGAACTTACAGTTACGTCATCTTTATTGATCAAATGCATATATATATGTACAGCTTGGCCTAATCTGGGTACTTACATCAGGCGTTATTGCAGTGAAGATATTGGACATATTCACTGGCACACAGGACAGTGAAGATGCTACTCACATTCACTGCCACACAGGACAGTGGATTATACACAAGACTATAGTCCTAGATTATAGTTTAAAACAAACACAGCTTCAGCAAACACACAGTACATCACACATTAAAACATATAATAGTTGATAAAACTGAATTGCAATTTTGTCTAACTTGAGAGTTTGGTCAGTTTTTTCATTAATGTTTATCGTTCTGTTTAGTGCCACACAAGGCATGAGATAGGCAGACTAGATTACAAGATTTATACGCATCAATATGGGCAAGTATCTCCAGTGTAGGTAAAATAATTGATTATATAGAATGGTTAAGTATACATAGTATGCCTGTATAACAAATGGAAGGTATAACGGGGAAAGGATAGAAACTCTGGGATAGGAGGACGGTGTGAAGGATCGGTGCCTATTTACTTGGATCATATAGGGGAATCGAACCTTGACCTGTAGAGAGAGAGAGTTCGTCTCTCTACCAACCAGTCCAAGACCAATGTCATAAGATCTTCTACAGCTTCACAGTTAGTACCGAAAGTGTTCAAGTGAACGTCTACCATATAATTACGGCTCGCCATATAATTGACAGAATAATAGAATCGTCACAACACTATGACATTGATGAGTTCTATAAACAGGTGCCCCGTATTAATGCTTAAAATGTTGTAAATACCTTTTGGATGCTGCAGTTTTCAGATCTTTCAAAATTTCTTAATTCTTCTAAATCTGAATTCACCGTTTGTATTTGTACATGCAGATCAGGGCCGGGATCCATGAAGCCTTTACGCAACCTCTTACGAAACCTCTACATCTTTCCACACTCATGACGGCTTTCTTTCCATTTATTGAGCTCCAAACACCTACAATGTTGTTTCTAACAATAATAACCTCAAGTTGTGACCTTTCGAAACTCACAAGCTGTTTAATGAATGTAAACAAAAGCTTCCGTGACTGATGAAAGATATACAGGTTTCACAAGAGGATGTGCAAATGCTTGGTCAATCCTGGCAGTGGATCAGAGTATTTGGGCATATTGTAAACATAAAGATATACCATCAGGGCTTGCTGGCTTGCGACAGAGACGAATCATCAGGGCTTGCTGGCTTGCCACAGAGACGAATCATCAGGGCTACTGGCTTGCCACAGAGACGAATCATCAGGGCTTGCTGGCTTGCCTCAGAGACGAATCATCAGGGCTACTGGCTTGCCACAGAGACGAATCATCAGGGCTTGCTGGCTTGCCACAGAGACGAATCATCAGGGCTACTGGCTTGCCACAGAGACGAATCATCAGGGCCTGCTGGCTTGCCACAGAGACGAATCATCAGGGCTACTGGCTTGCCACAGAGACGAATCATCAGGGCCTGCTGTCTTGCCACAGAGACGAATCATCAGGGCTACTGGCTTGCCACAGAGACGAATCATCAGGGCTTGCTGGCTTGCCTCAGAGACGAATCATCAGGGCCTGCTGGCTTGCCACAGAGACGAATCATCAGGGCTTGCTGGCTTGCCACAAAGACGAATCATCAGGGCTTGCTGGCTTGCCACAGAGACGAATCATCAGGGCTTGCTGGCTTGCCTCAGAGACGAATCATCAGGGCTTGCGAGGGCACGTCGGGAGCGACGCAGGTCTGATCATCATGGTGACGTCCTTAAGCCCTAGAGTTTCCCGCCAAGTCCTCCAGACGATGCCGTGGTGTCCGGTGACGTTGGGCGGGAGCGCCGTCCCCGTCAGGTGGGAGACGTAGCAGCTGAAGTACCACCACCCGCCGCCGTGGCGCTGGGCGCAGTGATCTACTGGCGCACAGTCAAGGTTAATGGAATATATAGTCTTGGTTATGGAGTCTATAGTCTAGGTAATGGAGCCTATAGTCTAGGTAATGGTTGTAACACCACTATATACTGGTTGTAACACCACTATATACTATGAACTAATAATGTAACACTACTACTTATCCTGCGTAACACTTCCTATCGGTTGCACTTGGTAACGCTGTTATTGAACACTGTAATATGAGCTGACATATGATGGTTACACCGGAACCAAAGGTACACTGCCAACAAGAAAATGCTACACAGGACTAAAAAACGCTGCCACCATCTGCCTTGACCATTGAGATTATATCAAGCAACGAGGCAAGAAACATTGCTTGACTTGGAGAGTACTTTCTATGACTGTCATTAATTATGGGACGGTTGTTAGCAAACTATAACCAGAGGCTAAGAGGATTCAACAATTGACACAGACGGGAAATTTAACACGAGTTTATTGAGAACAAAATTATGCTAATCACCACTATAACTCCTACTCTAACACTGGCCAATAGTTAAGAAATTTAGACATGGAACAAAACCCTCAGAGATCACACTTTACCTTAAGACCTCTGTCTCTCCCTCCGGTGGATTCACTCTGTCCCTCCCTGGCTGTGTGATGTTCTCACAGACCCTCTCTCGACCCTGGTGTCCGGCACTCTGTCTCCACTACGTCTGCTCCAAGACCAATATATACACCTCAAAAGGGGGGGGGGAGGGGGAGATTTGCTGTTGCTACCTACACCAAAAATGTAAGAGGTCGGCCACACGTGCACAAACACTCAAGAATTTTTCCATCAAGCTTGTTTGACATTCACCATACACTGTTCAAGAGAGGAATTATTAATTACGTGTGTGACTGACCTCTGACCTGGGCTAAAAGGGGGGGGGAGATCCATGGATGTTTACACATAAGAATCTGGGGGTCTAATTCCATTGCAATGTTTGACAAGAGTACCATGAAATATTACATACTTGAAACTAGCTGATTAAGACTAACCCAGGAATTTTTTAATCAACATACAAGATAATCCAGAGGTCATCTGGGCTGACCTCTTGGAGAAGGCTTCCCTGGGTGTGAACTCGAGGGGGGGGGGGTCATGGGTGTTACATGGAGCCTATAGTCTAGGTAATGTCTGGCTTCACGCAGACGGTGTCACAATAACGGGGCTCAAGATATGAAAATTAAACCAAAAATCAGAAGACGAAGAAACGACAACGTTTCGTTCCGTCGTTTCGGTCCGTCGTTTCGGTCCGTCGTTTCGGTCCGTTCTGGACCGAAACGTCGCCGTTTCTTGTTATTTCCTGATGAGCAACAACAAAAAATTCAAAAAATTATTCATCTAAAATTTAAAAATATAAATATATATATGAGGCACACCATGCAATTTCCCTTGACCGCGACGGGGACAGGAAGCCGGCGGGAGGCGGGAAGCATCTTAAAAGAATGTTTCTAATATTTAGAAGCATGTCTAAATGTGCTTAGATACATCCTACAGCAAACAGATTTATTAGCTATTCCTCATCCTATCCTCAGGCTAGGCTCCTTAAAGCGGCAGCCAAACCCTGATACGCATTGATTTATTTTAACAAATTATGTATTAAAAAATAGTTTTTTTTTGTCATATACTGTATGTATGTATAAATTAAATGTATTATATATATTAGAGTTATATGTATACTTAGGTGAAGGATAAGTTCGGTGTTTAGGTTCTACTGGCGATTATTTGTTTATATAATACGTGGTATTATATAAGCAAGAGAACAATAGCTGTGGCACCTACCAGGCAAGAGAACAAGACCAGGGGCACCTACCAGGCACCAGAACAAGACCAGGGACACCTACCAGGCTCCAGAACAAGACCAGGGACACCTACCAGGCACCAGAACAAGACCAGGAGCACCTACCAGGCACCAGAACAAGACCAGGAGCACCTACCAGGCACCAGAACAATACCAGGAGCACCTACCAAAGTGGTCAATGTCGTTGTCGTGGTCGTAGGTGGAGAAGGCCCGCTGGTTGTGGTGTGAGAGGGCGTCCCCTGCTGTACTCTCCGGCTGGTACTGACCAACACTCAGCTTGTATTGCTCCTGCTCGCTTCCCACCCTGTAACACAGTCAACACTGGCTATCACCACCTTGCAACACAGTCAACACTGGCTATCACCACCTTGCAACACAGTCAACACTGGCTATCACCACCTTGCAACACAGTCAACACTGGCTATCACCACCTTGCAACACAATCAACACTGGCTATCACCACCTTGCAACACAGTCAACACTGGCTATCACCACCTTGCAACACAATCAACACTGGCTATCACCACCTTGCAACACAATCAACACTGGCTATCACCACCTTGCAACACAGTCAACACTGGCTATCACCACCTTGCAACACAGTCAACACTGGCTATCACCACCTTGCAACACAATCAACACTGGCTATCACCACCTTGCAACACAGTCAACACTGGCTATCACCACCTTGCAACACAGTCAACACTGGCTATCACCACCTTGCAACACAGTCAACACTGGCTTTCACCACCTTGCAACACAGTCAACACTGGCTATCACCACCTTGCAACACAATCAACACTGGCTATCACCACCTTGCAACACAGTCAACACTGGCTATCACCACCTTGCAACACAATCAACACTGGCTATCACCACCTTGCAACACAGTCAACACTGGCTATCACCACTAATTGGATATTAATTATTATTATTATTCTACCAGAGACGCGGCCATTCATTTCCATTGGTAACCAGAATATGTACATTCTCTTCTGTCCTCCAAAACACAGTTAGGGATGGGTTAAAGATGTAGTTCAGTTATTTATTGAACATTTAACCACTGAAGGTGAGTGGAGTGCTTTTAAAATGTTAATGTAACCTGCATACATAAATACATAGATATATGTCTTTCTTGCATAAACAGTGTTCGAAGTGTGATTTTAATACATAATGTGTTTAATGTGCGTTTACAAACGTGTAATGCAATTCTGACCAGCTTACACATATACATATACATATTAGTATATGTATGTATATACATATATATATATATATATATATATATATATGTCGTACCTAGTAGCCAGAACTCACTTCTCAGCCTACTATTCAAGGCCCGATTTGCCTAATAAGCCAAGTTTTCCTGAATTAATATATTTACTATAATTTTTTTCTTATGAAATGATAAAGCAACCCTTTTCTCTATGTATGAGGTCAATTTTTTTTTATTGGAGTTAAAATTAACGTAGATATATGACCGAACCTAACCAACCCTACCTAACCTAACCTAACCTATATTTATAGGTAAGGTTAGGTTAGGTAGCCAAAAAAAGCTAGGTTAGGTTAGGTTAGGTAGGTTAGGTAGACGAAAAAACATTAATTCATGAAAACTTGGCTTATTAGGCAAATCGGACCTTGAATAGTAGGCTGAGAAGTGCGTTCTGGCTATTAGGTACGACATATATATATATATATATATATATATATATATATATATATATATATATATATATATATAGTGATTTTCTTTATTTTTCATCAATTGTTTCCAATTGGTTTATTTGAATTATTATTATTATTATATATTACTAGGAACGTAAATTATTGACTTAGTTATATTAGTTTAGGCTAGGTTAAGATAGGTTAGGTTAAATTAGGTAGGGTAGGTTAGGTTCGGTCACATATCTACGTTAGTTTTAACTCAAATTAAACAAAATGAACTCACAAATAATGAAATGTATAGCTTTATAATTTCATAAGGAAAAAATTAGAAAAATATATAAATTCAGGAAAACTTGGCTTATTAGGCAAATCGGACCTTGCATAGTAGGCCGAGTACTGCATTCTGGCTACTAGGTACATATATAGCTACTAGGTATATATATAGTTTGAGTTATATATATGTACACATATATTTTGCCTCTACAATTTTGACAGGTTAAGACATCTGTTATAGAAAACAGTGTGTTATTAAGCACAACCACAGAGGGTGAGTAAGATGCCTTTACAAACTCAAGTTTTAGTCACATCACATATATTACATAACTGATACATTACACAGTCAATCATGGGTACAAGTCCAGTACATCATCAAGTGTTCAGACAGTATTTACAGAGTTTAGCATATCCCATCCCAAAGGATATTATCCCTTGGGATAGACTATTTCAGGTAGGCTGTCAGTCCACCCGATTGACTGTCCTTCGCAGTCAATCGGGTGGACTGACTCAGACTGACAGCCTTCCTGAAATAGTCTTGGCACCAGTCCAGTAAGAGGGTGGACTACCTATTCTGAAGGTCATCCCTGGTAGCAGTAGAGTGAAATGGGTTGACTACTTACCTGAAGTAGTCCCAGGTGGAGACGGCACTGCGCCCTTTCCAGTCACTGAGCGTCACCCGGAGCTGGTTTGGGACATCGTGGGTCAGAGCGTGGAGGACATCATTACCTGTGGACACAAACACCTTTGTCCTAAGCAGATAAAATTCTGGTTATACCTTTATTATATTATAAACCATTTGTTTTAAATAATAAAAGTCTATGCATAACTCGTTTTCTTTGAAAGGGTTTGAAGAATTTGAATTCCTGTAAATAAAATTCTAGGGGATATTCAAATAGTTTTCGAATTTCATATTTCACATGTTTGAGACTAATGCACCATGTTAATATAACCAAACATAATGAAACCTAACCTAATGTAATCTAACCTAATGTAACCTTAACGTAAGGTAACCTTAACCTAACCTAACCATGAATAGGGAGTAAATAATAGTACTAATTACCTAGAATTTTTACAGGGAACAGGGAATGTAAATGTGTATATGTATATATATATATATATATATATATATATATATATATATATATATATATATATATATATATATATATATATATGTCGTACCTAGTAGCCAGAACTCACTTCTCAGCCTACTATTCAAGGCCCGATTTGCCTAATAAGCCAAGTTTTCCTGAATTAATATATTTACTATAATTTTTTTCTTATGACATGATAAAGCAACCCTTTTCTCTATGTATGAGGTCAATTTTTTTTATTGGAGTTAAAATTAACGTAGATATATGACCGAACCTAACCAACCCTACCTAACCTAACCTAACCTATATTTATAGGTAAGGTTAGGTTAGGTAGCCAAAAAAAGCTAGGTTAGGTTAGGTTAGGTAGGTTAGGTAGACGAAAAAACATTAATTCATGAAAACTTGGCTTATTAGGCAAATCGGGCCTTGAATAGTAGGCTGAGAAGTGCGTTCTGGCTATTAGGTACGACATATATATATATATATATATATATATATATATATATATATATATATATATATATATATATATATATATATATATATATATATATATATATGTATATATATATATATATATATATATATATATATATATATATATATATGTGTGTGTGTGTATATCACGAAAATAAACACGTGATTAAGAATGTGACAATGTCAGACCACGGAGGAAAAATGAAACAGGAATTTCCTTAAGTACTTTCGTATATTAAATACATCTTCAGAAGGTCCAAACCTTCTGAAGATGTATTTAATATACGAAAGTACTTAAGGAAATTCCTGTTTCATTTTTCCTCCGTGGTCTGACATTGTCATATATATATATATATATATATATATATATATATATATATATATATATATATATATATATATATATATATATATATATATATAATACATTCCCTGTTCCCTGTAAAAATGTGGTGTGGTGGAAAATTCTAGGAGATATTCAAATAGTTTTCGAATTTCATATTTCACATGTTTGAGACTAATGCACCATGTTCATATAACCAAACATAATGAAACCTAACCTAATGTAACGGTTCTATTGTTACGTAAAGTATGGTGACAAATAAACACAGACACTAAGATACTATATATATATTTGGTCGAATGTACAGAAGTACACAGGTGATACTTTGGTGTGAGTTGAGCGCACTGAGCGTCGGTACAGTATCTCGCAAGTGTCTGCTCTAGACCACACTCTAGACTCACTGAATCATGCAGTGGCCACCCTGAAGCCATCAACACAGCCACTCTCCTGGTCAACAAAGGTGTCCAGCAGCTGGACACCCTCATAAAGACTGTGAAGCAGTATCCTCCCCCGCGATAACACCTAATTGATGGTTAAATGCAACCTCAGAATACTGAGAAAAAAAAATTGTACCACTTACGGGCTATTCATGCCCGGGCCACCTCTTGGGTGGATTAATCTTTATCAATCAATGGTGCAAGTGTTGGGACCCATAGCCTTGGAGAAAGGTATACAGATCATTCTGATAAAACTTACCGATCAACTCTGAATACGTATGAATGTTCACTTCTCCTACTACCCCTTTTTTATGCTGTACTCTTTATTATACAAGTATACGCATTTACATATCTGATATTAATAATTATATTAATAAATTTATAAGAATTTTTTTCCCGAACAAAATGTTCTATCCATTAACAAACGTATTTACGAAGCCCCTCCTGTTATGTTTAGGAAGATTATACTGCCATCTAGGCACAGAAAACGACACTATCAAGTGGCAACAGTAGTCCATAAACCGGAGTGTTGTACTGTCCGTCACATTTATACAGAAAATACTATTTTTTAGTTTATTTTCCTACTTTTAAATATCTGTACATCTTATGTAGGCAAGAAGGATAAAGGTTACCAGCATAAAAGTTAAGTGGAAGGAACCCAGTGCTTGGTACTGTAAGTCCCTCTAGCCTAGTTAAACAAACTACCCAAATTGCAATCGTAACCTTCCTTCTGTTTACATATGACGGGGCGGAGCCTAGCGCAGCGGGCGTCCACCAGGACGTACATATCTTGTCTTCCTTCCTCCGCGATGATTACCGCAGAGACAGACAGACCCTCGTGTGTTGGTGTACATCTATATTTCTCTTCGAACTTTAATGAAGTTATATTCGAGTATTTGTGGTGTAAGTGCAGCGACCGACGTCAGTGAGTGCACTCATCTTCCTCTACCATACACAACAGCTTAAAATTTATATTGGGAAGTGTACCGATTTATTTTAGAGGAAATATTACATTCTCCTTTCCGGTATCGACTATGTCGCATTCATGAAGAAACTTTTAAAGAGCGAACATCAGTTGACCTTCCAACCTATCTTCAGCCAGAGGTCTCGGTGGCTGAGAGGATTATGTAAGTATTAAGCATTGGTTTAAGGAGGGTACTTATGCTTATAACGTAGTTCACTTCTGAGGGCCCTTCGTCTCATTATAAATTAATCCTCCTTGTCGCCATAATATCCGTCAAAACTTACAAGGGTTCGAATTGAAAGTTTAATTTGGTCTTTCCCGCCAGGAAAGCAGCCTTTCTACTTCCTAGTGATATATTTAAGTTATAAATCTTATGTTATGTTTATAAGTTAAGATACACAGTAAGAATATCGATCGGGAAGAAGGTTAAGGTGAATACCCTAATAACCCCTACATGATGTCTCCTTCAGCTGTTCTTATATAAATGATTAATGAAGTAAATATAGATTGGCAGCATGTTATTTGGGAGCCAATAACATCATTAGACGCAAATTTAAAGATTCAGCTTAACATTCCCGTGCTCTCATATGATGGTAGAAATGCTTTTGGATTTTGATACTGTCGTTTGGTGTTCCTATTCAACGGTCCGGATTGTTACGACGCCTGGCTTACATGTCGCCTTGGGTCACAGGATAGTTGATAGATCTTGAACGTTTTCTGGCGGGTTCTTCCGGCGGGGTGCCGGTGTCCGGCGCGGCTTGGCCAAGAGGTGCCGGGCGTTGGTGGGGTCTTGGTGGGCTCCTGGTGTGTCCTCAGCCGTGGTGGGCTCCTGGTGTGCCCTCAGCCGTGGTGGGCTCCTGGTGTGCCCTCAGCCGTGGTGGGCTCCTGGTGTGCCCTCAGCCGTGGTGGGCTCCTGGTGTGCCCTCAGCCGTGGTGGGCTCCTGGTGTGCCCTCAGCCGTGGTGGGCTCCTGGTGTGCCCTCAGCCGTGGTGGGCTCCTGGTGTGTCCTCAGCCGTGGTGGGCGGCTTCTGCTCTGCCGGGGGGGCACTGGATGAACTTTTGCGTTTTAGTTGGGGGCCGAGTTTTTGGTTTTGCCCCCCTGTGTTGGGGCGGCGCCGGTGCTTGTTACCCTGCGGGATTCCCAGGGCTCCCCAATCATCTGCGCATCTGTGCGATTATTTGCCGCGCGCACATAGGTTTACGCTGAAAAGTGACATTCCTTTTGCCATTAGGCTTCGCGATAAACCCATCACGGGTACGCCGGGGCGTATCCGATCCCACGATCATCGTCGCCTCTAAATCAACAACACCACAACAACCAATCACAAGAAGGGATTAGATAATGGCTCCGCCCTCTTTGCCCTTCTTATAGATTACCGCTTCATCCAGATCTAAATTGGATTTGGATTTTTCATCAAAATATTATTAAACAAATACAAAATTATGATATAATTATGAGATATATACTAAATAAAGCGACAGTTGCCTAACCTACATGTTACCAGTGATTGGCGAGTGGCGCCATCTAGCGGCACCAGAAGACGACACATCAAACCATCCGCCATGCCTGTTTTTCAACTTCTCCCACTGATCACATAACAGTTTAGGCAGATCGTGTAAAAACTGTTATTATATATTAAATTATTACTTATAATATTTTAAAATTGAGTTGAAACTTCACCTACGTCATTAGCCGTCATTGGTCGTGTGTTAAGCAACTGGATTGACGATTTGTTTGGCCTTGTTGATCAGGACCGACGACTGCTGCACATATTTGCACACGAGTTAAAACAGTATATCATAAGCTCAAGGAATATGAGTGTAGAAGGAAGGACGTGTACTCGCCTAGATACACAATTATACGTGTGTGTGTGTACTCACCTAGTTGTACTCACCTAGTTGTGTTTGCGGGGGTTGAGCTCTGGCTCTTTGGTCCCGCCTCTCAACCGTCAATCAACAGGTGTACAGATTCCTGAGCCTATCGGGCTCTGTCATATCTACACTTGAAACTGTGTATGGAGATAGCCTCCACCACATCACCCCCTAATGCATTCCATTTGTCAACCACTCTGACACTAAAAAAGTTCTTTCTAATATCTCTGTGGCTCATTTGGGCACTCAGTTTCCACCTGTGTCCCCTTGTGCGTGTTCCCCTTGTGTTAAATAGACTGTCTTTATCTACCCTATCAATCCCCTTCAGAATCTTGAATGTGGTGATCATGTCCCCCCTAACTCTTCTGTCTTCCAGCGAAGTGAGGTTTAATTCCCGTAGTCTCTCCTCGTAGCTCATACCCCTCAGCTCGGGTACTAGTCTGGTGGCAAACCTTTGAACCTTTTCCAGTTTAGTCTTATCCTTGATTAGATATGGACTCCATGCTGGGGCTGCATACTCCAGGATTGGCCTGACATATGTGGTATACAAAGTTCTGAATGATTCTTTACACAAGTTTCTGAATGCCGTTCGTATGTTGGCCAGCCTGGCATATGCCGCTGATGTTATCCGCTTGATATGTGCTGCAGGAGACAGGTCTGGCGTGATATCAACCCCCAAGTCTTTTTCCTTCTCTGACTCCTGAAGAATTTCCTCTCCCAGATGATACCTTGTATCTGGCCTCCTGCTCCCTACACCTATCTTCATTACATTACATTTGGTTGGGTTAAACTCTAACAACCATTTGTTCGACCATTCCTTCAGCTTGTCTAGGTCTTCTTGAAGCCTCAAACAGTCCTCTTCTGTTTTAATCCTTCTCATAATTTTAGCATCGTCCGCAAACATTGAGAGAAATGAATCGATACCCTCCGGGAGATCATTTACATATATCAGAAACAAGATAGGACCGAGTACAGAGCCCTGTGGGACTCCACTGGTGACTTCACGCCAATCGGAGGTCTCACCCCTCACCGTAACTCTCTGCTTCCTATTGCTTAGATACTCCCTTATCCACTGGAGCACCTTACCAGCTACACCTGCCTGTCTCTCCAGCTTATGTACCAGCCTCTTATGCGGTACTGTGTCAAAGGCTTTCCGACAATCCAAGAAAATGCAGTCCGCCTAGCCCTCTCTTTCTTGCTTAATCTGTGTCACCTGATCGTAGAATTCTATCAAGCCTGTAAGGCAAGATTTACCCTCCCTGAATCCATGTTGGCGATTTGTCACGAAGTCCCTTCTCTCCAGATGTGTTACCAGGTTTTTTCTCACGATCTTCTCCATCACCTTCCATGGTATACAAGTCAAGGACACTGGCCTGTAGTTCAGTGCCTCTTGTCTGTCGCCCTTTTTGTATATTGGGACCACATTCGCCGTCTTCCATATTTCTGGTAGGTCTCCCGTCTTTAGTGACTTACTATACACTATGGAGAGTGGCAAGCAAAGTGCCTCTGCACACTCTTTCAGTACCCATGGTGAGATCCCATCTGGACCAACAGCCTTTCTAACATCCAGATCCAGCAGGTGTCTCTTGACCTCCTCTCTCGTAATTTCGAACTCCTCCTAGGCCGCCTGGTTTACCTCCCTTTCTCCTAGCACAGTGACCTCACCCTGTTCTATTGTGAAGACCTCCTGTGTGTGTGTGTGTGTGTGTGTGTGTGTGTGTGTGTGTGTGTGTGTGTGTGTGTGTGTGTGTGTGTGTGTGTGTGTGTGTATGTGTGTGTATATGTGTGTAATTACCTAAGTGTAGTTACAAGATGAGAGCTACGCTCGTGGTGTCCCGTCTTCCCAGTACTCTTTGTCGTATATAACGCTCTGAAACTACTGACGGTTTTTGGCCTCCACCACCTTCTCACTTAACTTGTTCCAACCGTCTACCACTCTGTTTGCAAAAGAAATTTGCCTGATAATTTTCGGCATCTCTGTTTTCTTAGCTTGAATATGTGTCTTATTGTTCAGGAAATTGCTGGTTTCAGGAATTCCTCTTTGTCATTTTGGTCTATTTCTGTTTGTATTTTGTAAGTGGTGATCATATCACATCTCTTTTTTCTGTCTTCTAATTTCGGCATGTTTAACGTCTCTAGTCTCTCCTCGTAACTCTTGTTTTTCAGTTCCGGAAGCCATTTTGTAGCATGCCATTGCACCTTTTCCAATTTATGTTTCTTGAGATTTGGGCAGTGTGTGTGTGTGTGTGTGTGTGTGTGTGTGTGTGTGTGTGTGTGTGTGTGTGTGTGTGTGTGTGTGTGCGCGTGTGCGCGTGTGTGTGTGTGTGTGCGTGCGTGTGTGTGTACTCACCTAATTGTACTCACCTAATTGTGCTTGCGGGGGTTGAGCTCTGGCTCTTTGGTCCCGCCTCTCAACCGTCAATCAACTGGTGTACAGATTCCTGAGCCTATTGGGCTCTATCATATCTACATTTGAAACTGTGAATGGAGTCAGCCTCCACCACATCACTTCCTAATGCATTCCATTTGTTAACTACTCTGACACTGAAAAAGTTCTTTCTAACGTCTCTGTGGCTCATTTGGGTACTCAGCTTCCACCTGTGTCCCCTTGTTCGCGTCCCACCAGTGTTGAAAAGTTCGTCCTTGTTTACCCGGTCGATTCCCCTGAGGATTTTGTAGGTTGTGATCATGTCCCCCCTTACTCTTCTGTCTTCCAGTGTCGTGAGGTGCATTTCCCGCAGCCTTTCCTCATAACTCATGCCTCTTAGTTCTGGGACTAGTCTAGTAGCATACCTTTGGACTTTTTCCAGCTTCGTCTTGTGCTTGACAAGGTACGGGCTCCATGCTGGGGCCGCATACTCCAGGATTGGTCTTACATATGTGGTGTACAAGATTCTGAATGATTCCTTACACAGGTTCCTGAACGCCGTTCTGATGTTAGCCAGCCTCGCATATGCCGCAGACGTTATTCTCTTTATGTGGGCTTCAGGAGACAGGTTTGGTGTGATATCAACTCCTAGATCTTTCTCTCTGTCTGTTTCATTAAGTACTTCATCTCCTATTCTGTATCCTGTGCCTGGCCTCCTGTTTCCACTGCCTAGTTTCATTACTTTGCATTTACTCGGGTTGAACTTCAACAGCCATTTGTTGGACCATTCACTCAGTCTATCCAGGTCATCTTGTAGCCTCCTACTATCATCCTCTGTTTCAATCCTCCTCATAATTTTTGCATCGTCGGCAAACATTGAGAGGAACGAATCTATACCCTCTGGGAGATCATTTACATATACCAGAAACAGTATAGGTCCAAGGACTGACCCCTGCGGGACTCCACTTGTGACGTCTCGCCAATCTGAGACCTCACCCCTCACACAGACTCGTTGTCTCCTGTTGCTTAGGTATTCCTCTATCCACCGGAGTACCTTCCCTCTCACTCCAGCCTGCATCTCCAACTTTCGCACTAGCCTCTTGTGTGGCACTGTATCAAAGGCTTTCTGACAATCCAAAAATATGCAGTCTGCCCACCCTTCTCTTTCTTGCCTTATTTTTGTTGCCTGGTCGTAGAATTCAAGTAACCCTGTGAGGCAGGACCTGCCATCCCTGAACCCATGTTGATGCTGTGTTACAAAGTTCCTTCGCTCCAGATGCTCCACTAGTTTTTTTCGCACAATCTTCTCCATCAGCTTGCATGGTATGCAGGTTAGGGACACTGGCCTGTAGTTCAGTGCCTCCTGTCTATCCCCTTTCTTGTATATCGGGATATACAATATATGTGTATATTATATATAATATATAATATATGTGTGTGTGTGTGTGTGTGTGTGTGTGCGTGTGCGCGTGTGCGTGTGCGTGTGCGTGTGCGTGTGCGTGTGTGTGTGTGTGTGTGTGTGTGTGTGTGTGTGTGTGTGTACTGGTAACCGATACTCACCTATCCTCCACACAGCTGCCTCTGGTTAACTGGTACTCACCTATCCTCCACACAGCTGCCTCTGGTTAACCGGTACTCACCTATCCTCCACACAGCTGCCTCTGGTTAACCGGTACTCACCTATCCTCCACACAGCTGCCTCGGGTTAACCGGTACTCACCTATCCTCCACACAGCTGCCTCTGGTTAACCGGTACTCACCTATCCTCCACACAGCTGCCTCTGGTTAATCGGTACTCACCTATCCTCCACACAGCTGCCTCTGGTTAACCGGTACTCACCTATCCTCCACACAGCTGCCTCCGGTTAACTGGTACTCACCTATCCTCCACACAGCTGCCTCTGGTTAACCGGTACTCACCTATCCTCCACACAGCTGCCTCCCGGTACTCACCTATCCAGAACTCGCCGTTAATATCGCCGAAGCCTTCCTTGTACTGGTGCCAGGAGCGGTTGAAGTCATGTCTATCCTGCGGTTGCTGGTGGGTAGGCAGCCGCGCTAGGATGACTGTCCAGCCGCCTCCCGCAGTCTTCTGGTCGCACCGCACCTTCCGCGGCCCTAGCCCAGGCGGGCACACCTGCGGCACACCAGGCTGTTAGTGTTGGCATTGTGCTCGCCATTCCCCCCTCTCACTGTGGGTTTAAAAACCGTAAAGTTTAATTGTTTCCTCAACGATGTTTATAAAATAAGATCTGCTGAGGTAAATTGGTTCAGGACTTTATGCTGAACTAATTGTTTCATCTCGTCAGCATTGAAACGGATCCCAGGCCTCTGACATCAGTCAGACGCTGGACTGGACAGTCTTATCCAGTCTCTGGACAGCCCTGGAAACACAAACCGAAACTGTCTCTATTTTCCGCTTGTTACAACTTGTAATAAAGTTGTTACATCTTGGTTTAACGTGTTTATGACGTATTAGAACGTTGTTACAACTTGCTATATTGGTTGTTACAACTGGTTAGGTGTTAAAACTTGTTCGAACGTTGTAGCAACGTCGTAGTTTCGGTGTGTGTTTGGCGGGCTAGGACACCAGTCCAGACTACTACTGACAACCAGTCCAGAGCACTACTGACAACCAGTCCAGAGCACTACTGACAACCAGTCCAGAGCACTACTGACAACCAGTCCAGAGCACTACTGACAACCAGTCCAGAGTACTACTGACAACCAGTCCAGAGTACTACTGACAACCAGTCCAGAGCACTACTGACAACCAGTCCAGAGCACTACTGACAACCAGTCCAGAGTACTACTGACAACCAGTCCAGAGTACTACTGACAACCAGTCCAGAGTGCTACTGACAACCAGTCCAGAGTACTACTGACAACCAGTCCAGAGTACTACTGACAACCAGTCCAGAGTACTACTGACAACCAGTCCAGAGTACTACTGACAACCAGTCCAGAGTACTACTGACAACCAGTCCAGAGTACTACTGACAACCAGTCCAGAACACTACCTCACCTGTGTGACAGAGGACCAGGAGCCTCTAGCCTGCGCAACACTACAGTCCTCTGGAAGCATGCCGGAGACGAGAGCACTCAAGGTGGCGACGGTGTCCCTCAAGGCGGTGACCTCTCCCTGAAGCACCTCCTGAGTTTCCTGCAGCGTCCTTATCTCGCCCTGAAGGACGCCCTGTTCCTCACACCTTCGTCGTGATCCAGGGACCTGTTACACACACACACCAGGGGCTGGAATTAGCTGCACCAATGACGTCACAGTGACGGCATTTCGATCCATCTTCAACCAGAGTTTATATCAAGTATTTCCACAACCACTTGCGGAACCTGTATATCTTTTCAACAATCATGGTGGTTTTGTGTTCATTAACGGTTTACTAGCTTCGAAACTGACAACCTAAAGGTTATTATTGGTATAAATAAACTCGAAGGGCTTTGGAGCTCTTAAACCGTTTAATAAATGTAAACAACGTCACCATGATTAATTAGTGATGTATAGGTTTCGTAGGGGGGACATGTAAACTCTTGATGAATCCTGACCGGAGACCCTTCTTAAACCGTGTGGTTTAATACTTATATTACCCAACATACGCCTGTATATGTACACACACACACACACACACACACACACACACACACACACACACACACACACACACACACACACACACACACACACACAAAATTATGAGAAGGATTAAGACAGAGGAGGACAGCTTGAGGCTTCAAGAAGACCTGGACAGGCTGCAGGAATGGTCGAACAAATGGCTGTTAGAGTTTAACCCAAGCAAATGTAATGTAATGAAGATAGGGGTAGGAAGCAGGAGACCAGATACAAGGTATCACTTGGGAGATGAAATACTTCAAGAGTCAGAGAGAGAGAAAGACCTGGGGGTTGATATCACGCCAGACCTGTCCCCTGAAGCTCATATCAAGAGGATAACATCAGCAGCATATGCCAGGTTGGCTAACATAAGAACGGCCTTTAGAAACTTGTGTAAGGAATCTTTCAGAACATTATATACCACATATGTCAGACCAATCCTGGAGTATGCGGCTCCAGCATGGAGTCCATATCTAGTCAAGCATAAGACTAAACTCGAAAAGGTTCAAAGGTTTGCCACCAGACTAGTACCCGAGCTGAGAGGTATGAGCTACGAGGAGAGACTACGGGAATTGAACCTCACTTCGTTGGAAGACAGAAGAGTTAGGGGGGACATGATCACCACATTCAAGATTCTCAAGGGAATCGACAGGGTTGATAAAGACAGGCTATTTAACACAGGGGGCACACGCACTAGGGGACACAGGTGGAAATTGAGTGCCCAAATGAGCCACAGAGATATTAGAAAGAACTTTTTTAGTGTCAGAGTGGTTGACAAATGGAATGCATTAGGAAGCAATATGGTGGAGGCTGACTCCATACACAGTTTCAAGTGTAGATATGATAGAGCCCAGTAGGCTCAGGAACCTGTACACCTGTTGATTGACGGTTGAGAGGCGGGACCAAAGAGCCAGAGCTCAACCCCCGCAAGCACAACTAGGTGAGTACAACTAGGTGAGTACACACACACACACACACTTTCACAATTAAATTCAGCCGTTATTTTGAACATTAAATATCTACGAAATCTAGCCAGACTAATACAAAATTGACTTATACAATTTTGAAGAACTCAATAAACATCAAAATCAAAACAACAGCGGAGAAAAACTCATCAATCAGACAATATTGTAAACCGAAATGTAAATGTTAATCTTGCCCCCCATTGACTCTTCTATGTTATTGTTTTATATACTGTGCATATTTATGTCCTATTTTCTTGTACAAAAATATTTCCTGAATGAATATTAGCTATAATGGTGTTCAACATTATTTGAAAATCATCAGACGAATGTTACTAGATGTGGAGGAAGCTATGAATATATCTCATTTAACGAGATGTAATAAACTAAAAAGCCTATTTCTAAAAATACAAGTTATATATAATTTGACGTTCGTGTAAAATGAAATCATGTAAGGGCGTTCAATGTCCTATATGACCCAATGTGTTGTATTTCTCGTGAGAAATACAATAGGTCATATTGATCCCAGTTACTGGTAATGCTGCTTCAGCATTATCAGTATCTGTTGGGGCAAAGAAAGCAGAAAGATACAAAGCAAGTTACCTTGTTTGAGGCAGCATGGACGATAAGAATGGCTGCAGCATACAGCATCCCTTGTGTATGAAGCATGGTCTTGTGTCCGCCTCCTGGGACCTGACTCCCCAGTGGCGTTGTACAGTAGTAATTGGAACAAATTCACATGATTAAAACTTTTCTTTTACCAATTTTTTTCTTGTAAATTGGTACAACTTTTCCGGTGTTGGGATTTATAAAGTCGTTTAATCCTTTATTTATGCTTTTTTGTGCCTGTAGATATCTTGCATAAATTACAGAACAACAACATTATTTGTTACTACAAATTATTAGAGCATATTAATGAATAATTGAAGAGTATAATGTTCACAGTGAAGCAGTTTACCCTGGAAAGCTCAGAACCGTTCTCCCTCCATGTAAAATGGGAAGACATTTAGTATGTGACCCTCAAGTGTTTACATTTAGCGTGTTTGTGACCCCCCAAGTGTAGTGTAGACCTTCCAGCATGCACTACAGCCTCTGTGTGATCTACGAGACTCATACAAGGCTGTGCATCATTGCTGGAGCGGGAAGCAATACGTGTATGAACAGATATTTCACAAGGGGGATTGTGGCTTCGTCATAATGTATTAACTGACGTTGTTACTTGAGTGGATTCTATGACCGTGTGTATCTTTTGGTGACCCATTCCAGCTACTACTTTTGTGTAAACTGAAGTGGTACTTTTGTGTAAACTGAGGTGATACTTTTATGTAAACTGTGGTGGTACTCCAGCAGCCTCTGAAAATATATAACACAAATGTCTTTGAAACCCTTATTAATGAGGGTTCTGAAACGCTACAGGGAGGAGGGGGGAGGTCTCGAACTCCATGGAGACTTCTGAAACCACAAGGAGGTTTGCAGCTGCTTTTGGTTCATACGAGGCAGCTGCTTTTGGTTCATACGAGGCAGCTCCTATTGGTTCATACGAGGCAGCTGCTTTTGGTTCATACGAGGCAGCTCCTATTGGTTCATACGAGGCAGCTGCTATTGGTTCATACGAGGCAGCTCCTATTGGTTCATACGAGGCAGCTGCTATTGGTTCATACGAGGCAGCTGCTATTGGTTCATACGAGGCAGCTGCTATTGGTTCATACGAGGCAGCTGCTATTGGTTCATACGAGGCAGCTGCTATTGGTTCATACGAGGCAGCTGCTATTGGTTCATACGAGGCAGCTGCTATTGGTTCATACGAGGCAGCTGCTATTGGTTCATACGAGGCAGCTGCTATTGGTTCATACGAGGCAGCTGCTATTGGTTCATACGAGGCAGCTGCTATTGGTTCATACGAGGCAGCTGCTATTGGTTCATACGAGGCAGCTGCTATTGGTTCATACGAGGCAGCTCCTATTGGTTCATACGAGGCAGCTGCTATTGGTCCATATGAGGCAGCTGCTATTGGCCCATACGAGGCAGCTGCTATTGGTTCATACGAGGCAGCTGCTAATATTTTTTTTTTTTTTTTTTTTTGAGATATATACAAGAGTTGTTACATTCTTGTACAGCCACTAGTACGCGTAGCGTTTCGGGCAGGTCCCTGGAATACGATCCCCGCCGCGAAGAATCGTTTTTTCATCCAAGTACACATTTTACTGTTGCGTTAAACAGAGGCTACAGTTAAGGAATTGCGCCCAATAAATCCTCCCCGGCCAGGATACGAACCCATGACATAGCGCTCGCGGAACGCCAGGCGAGTGTCTTACCACTACACCACGGAGACTGTTAAATATTGGTTAAACTATTGGTTCATACGAGGCAGCTGCTATTGGTTCATATGAGGCAGCTCCTATTGGTTCATACGAGGCAGCTCCTATTGGTTCATACGAGGCAGCTCCTATTGGTTCATACGAGGCAGCTCCTATTGGTCCATACGAGGCAGATCATATTGGTTCATATGAGGCAGTTCCTATTGGTTCATACGAGGCAGCTCCTATTGGTTCATACGAGGCAGCTCCTATTGGTTCATACGAGGCAGCTCCTATTGGTTCATACCATGCAGCTCCTATTGGTTCATACGAGGCAGCTCCTATTGGTTCATACGAGGCAGCTCCTATTGGTTCATACGAGGCAGCTCCTATTGGTTCATACGAGGCAGCTCCTATTGACCCATACGAGGCAGCTCCTATTGACCCATACGAGGCAGCTCCTATGTATATCCTAACAAACGTATTCATATATATGTCTACTCTTAAAACAGTGCAGCCAGCCCAAGTCTAATATATCACCAGTAATTTGTTCCCTAAATCTCCAACCGCTTTCTCCTACCAGTATTTACCCACGTCTTTCCCGAGTCTAAATGTATCCAGTTTATATCCATTATTTCGTGTTCTTCTTTGTATTGATATATTTAATACCCCCCCATTACTCTCCCTCTTGTTCTTCCCGGGCTTGGTGCCATCTTTTGGACATTATATTATCCTATTTTGTTATGCCCATTCATCCACTTGTTCACTTCAGTCACGTCGCCCCTTAACTCTTCGCTCTCTGGAGGCTGTCACTTAAGGTTTCTTAATCTCTCGGCTGATGGGAGGTTGGTAATTGCTGGGGTTACCTATGTGTTCCCCCGCTGAACGCTTGCTCTCTTGCTATCTGTTATCTCTCTCTCTCTCTCTCTCTCTCTCTCTCTCTCTCTCTCTCTCTCTCTCTCTCTCTCTCTCTCTCTCTCTCTCTCTCTCTCTCTCTCTCTCATATATATATTTATAATGTATATATTCGTATATTTATGAAATCAATCCCAATATTCTATTTGAGTTATTACGAATATTTATGCATATATTTTATTGGTTTTAAATTCCTACTAATCCTGACCCTCAGATCTCTTTCACACTCAGACCTCGTAATGTGAGCACTATCCAGCTGATACCTGGCGACTATCATCATTCCTTGCCTCAGAACTTTGCATTTGTCAGTGTTCTACTTCAATCAATCGTTTATCAATCTTCTGTCCATCACAAAAAGCGTATCTAGTATTGTAATATCATTACTAGATACGATACTAAGTTTACAAGATTTTGTAGCATCACTCCAAAATCTTGTTTTGAGTTTAACCTTCTTCTTTATCTCCTGTGTAATTTTTGTATCATCCGCAAATTTGCAAATTTTCCTGTTCAGTACTGAACCTAAATTTTTTATATTGTAAACAAGAGAGGTCCCAGAACAGAGCCTTGAGGCACTCCACTTACAACCGTTTCCTACTCTGACTTAACTCCACTTATACTACATGCTTTCTTTTAAGTAACCCTTATCTGTCTTGAGATAGCACCATATAGTACTAATCAGTCCTTCGAGACGCTCGGTATCAAAAGCTTTGATAAAGTCAAGATACACAACGTCACAATCCTCTCCACTATCAACTGCCTCAAATATGCTTGAACAGAATGCGAGCAAATTTAACACGTAAGAGCAGCCCGTTGTAAGACCATGGTGAGAATACTTTGTTAATCCATGTCTTCAAGATGTCGACTAATGGCTTTTGCTATTACCCATAAAAGCAATTTTCAAACGAAAGACGTTACGTCAATTGGCCAATAATTCCATACAAGAATTCATTTTCTTAAAGATTTCTCTACAATTCCATTGCTTTGCTTAACTGTAATAATTTATTAAATATGTAAGTCAAGGGGTTACTTGGGTCTTCCTTACATTCCTTTAGTACCCTGGCGATAATCTCTTCAGGTCCTGGTATATATATGAGTCATATATATATTCACTGATAAACATGGGGTATATGTACACTGATACACATGGTCAGTATCCGCACTGGTATACATAGGTCCTTTGCACAATGGCATACATGAGTTATACACACACACCAAGTTACCGGGTATACATGGGACATGGCCACACTGTTATTTGTGCCGGTAATACATACAATCTCTTATCAAAGAACAATATCCCTCAGTCATACACACCGGTATACACATGTAAACACCGGTACACACAGGTCAACACCGGTACACACAGGCCGTAAACACCGGTACACACAGGTCGTAAACACTGGTACACACAGGTCGTAAACACTGGTACACACAGGCCGTAAACACCGGTACACACAGGTAAACACCGGTACACACAGGTCGTAAACACTGGTACACACAGGCCGTAAACACCGGTACACACAGGTCGTAAACACCGGTACACACAGGTCGTAAACACCGGTACACACAGGTCGTAAACACCGGTCCATACAGGTCGTAAACACCGGTACACACAGGTCGTAAACACCGGTACACACAGGTCGTAAACACCGGTACACACAGGTCGTAAACACCGGTACACACAGGTCGTAAACACCGGTACA
This sequence comes from Procambarus clarkii, assembly GCF_040958095.1. Taxonomy (NCBI): domain Eukaryota; kingdom Metazoa; phylum Arthropoda; class Malacostraca; order Decapoda; family Cambaridae; genus Procambarus; species Procambarus clarkii. Next base: position 24,814,288 of record NC_091192.1, on the reverse strand, counting down.
CACAGGCCGTAAACACCGGTACACACAGGTCGTAAACACCGGTACACACAGGCCGTAAACACCGGTACACACAGGTCGTAAACACCGGGACACACAGGTCGTAAACACCGGTACACACAGGCCGTAAACACCGGTACACACAGGCCGTAAACACCGGTACACACAGGTCGTAAACACCGGTACACACAGGTCGTAAACACCGGGACACACAGGTCGTAAACATCGGTACACACAGGTCGTAAACACCGGTACACACAGGCCGTAAACACCGGTACACACAGGTCGTAAACACCGGGACACACAGGTCGTAAACACCGGTACACACAGGCCGTAAACACCGGTACACACAGGCCGTAAACATCGGTATACAGAAGTCGTAAACACATTAATATTCACGAAGCAAACATGCGAAAACATTATATATATATACACACTATCACCATACGTGTTGTCATCACCCATCTTAAGAACCCTGTACAAAGCGGTATTCACTAAACACTGAGTCTTAAGATTTTCAATTCAACACCTCACAGTATTCATGGGTCGTGAACACCGAAGCTTATACACACACGGGTGTTACACAAAGTATCTCATACACTATCACATACACACAGGCCACCTTGGGGGGTACACACAAGGACTGGAGAGTGGTTGTGGTAGGGGCCCCCGCGGGCACACTGGGAGTATCTGGCACGGGGCCAGCGGCCAGCACAGACCTCTCACTGACTGGCACTCACACACCGGAGCCTGGCACTGTGGGCGGGGCCCTGGTGGCAGGGGAGGACCCGCCTGGGGAAGAGGTGCCAGGGTGGTTCTGTGTAGGGGAGGGTACAAGAGGCGTATATATGTGTGAGGGGTGAGGGTGAGGGCTCGGGTGATATGGCACAAAAGCTTTGGGTGAGGAGATAGAACACAAATTAATGGGGTATGGAAACATTTTGGGTCCCCACAAAATGTGTTGTTTTCTGTTTTCATGCCCGTTGATTCGTGTTCTGTCTCCTCACCTAAAACTATTGTGCCATATCACCTCACCCAAAACGGGTATAAGTATGATGTATGTTATGTGTAAACTAGTCTTTGGAAATGTAAGAAGCTTACGAAACGGGTTCAGGCGTCAGACCAAAAATAAAAATGTAAAGAATGAATTTTGGAGAGTAAATTTTTCAATTACCCTCGACAGTGATGAAAAACGTAAGAAATATTGAGAAGATTCGAGTTAGAATTATTAATCTTACCCTTTCGGTCATATTCAACAACATATGTTTACAAGAAAGACTGCTACCAAAATATACTTTATATATATCTATATAAATAAAAATATAAATGTTCGTTTGTTCAAACCTGCTAATCTCCGAAAGTTCTTCACCGATTGCTTTGAAATTTTGACACAACGTTGCATTCGAATAGGCGCGTGATATTATATATCTATTATTTACATGCCTTACCTGGGACAGGAAAAAAACATACTTTTTTGAAAAACAGCACCATTTGTTGGACGTAAAGACAACACATGCTGTAATCTCCGAAAGTTCTTCACCGATTGCTTTGAAATCTTGACACAACGTTCCATTCGAATATGCGCGTATTTTTATAAACCTACCATATAGATGCCACACCTGTGACAGGTAAAAACATACTTTTTTGAAAAACAGCACCATTTGTTACATGTAATAGCAACACACGCAATACTAAATATGTTATGATTTCCTTCCAAGGTTTCCGATTGCATTGATAAATTTAATTTTCATAGATTTTGATTTATTTTCATTTTGATTTACTTATTTTGAGTGACATTGCAGTGGAATTGAGCTGTGTTGTTTACCATACCGCTCATTTCGTGAGTATAGTTTATTTTTTTATTTTTTCATTTTTCATTTCATTTTTTAAACTGTTTTTCTTATATTTCAGTAATGGGAACATCAGATCATTTGATGATTCCAATTTTCTGATGGGAACATCAGATCATTTGAGAATGCATAGGACGAGGGAGTGGGGAATGGTGGGGAGGACGAGGGGATGGGAGTGGGGGATGGTGGGGACGAGGGGACAGGGGATTGGAGAATGGTGGGGCAGACAAGGGGACAGGAGAGTGGGGGATGGTGGGGAGGACGAGGGAACTGGGGAGGGGGGAATGGTAGGGAGGACTAGGGGACAGAGGAGTGGAAGATGGTGGACAGGACGAGGGGACGGTAGGGAGGGGAATGGTTAGGAGGACGAGGGGATGGTGGAGTGTAGGATGGAGGGAAAGAGAATGGGATGGGAGGAGGGGGAAATGGTGGGGAGGACAAGGACGGACATGTCCGAAGGTTCTTCACCGATAGGACAAAGGGTCGAGGGAGTGGGGAATGGTTGGGAGGACGAGGGGATGGGAGTGGGGGATGGTGGGGACGTGGGGACAGGGGAAGGTTGCTATGGCCCAGCAACGCACATGTGTTGCTGAGCCACAGCAACGCGTGGCCGGGTACAGCTAGTATATATATATATATATATATATATATATATATATATATATATATATATATATATATATATATATATAATGTACTCATATAATGTATGTAAATAATGTATATAATGTGTGTGTGTGCGTGTGTGTGTGTGAATATATGCATGTGTGTTTATGTGTGAGTCAATACGTGTGTTTATGTATTTCCGCGCATAATTTAAAAACAAAATGGAGAGAAAAGCTTTGTGGCAAAGTGTTTTCGTCCTGTGTGGGCGATAAGTCAGCGCGTGTGTCTGTGTGTCAGTGCATCCGGCACTCCTCTCCGGTGCACAGTGCCACCTCACACATCCGGCCCTCCTTTCTGGGTGCACAGTGCCATCTCTCACATCCGGCACTGCGGCTGGTTCTACTCTACTCTCTCCTTCAACAACAGTTCCCTCGACCTTCAACTCTAGTCGCCATATATCACTATCACAACATTTATACGTATTTAACAGTTGAACCATCTTACGAGGTCAGTTGTGCCATCTTACGAGGTCAGTTGTGCCATCTTACGAGGTCAGTTGTGCCATCTTACGAGGTCAGTTGAGCCATCTTACGAGGTCAGTTGAGCCATCTTACGAGGTCAGTTGTGCCATCTGACGAGGTCAGTTGAGCCATCTTACGAGGTCGGTTGTGCCATCTTACGAGGTCAGTTGAGCCATCTTACGAGGTCAGTTGTGCCATCTTACGAGGTCAGTTGAGCCATCTTACGAGGTCAGTTGTGCCATCTTACGAGGTCAGTTGAGCCATCTTACGAGGTCAGTTGTGCCATCTTACGAGGTCAGTTGTGCCATCTTACGAGGTCAGTTGTGCCATCTTACGAGGTCAGTTGAGCCATCTTACGAGGTCAGTTGAGCCATCTTACGAGGTCAGTTGTGCCATCTTACGAGGTCAGTTGTGCCATCTTACGAGGTCAGTTGAGCCATCTTACGAGGTCAGTTGAGCCATCTTACGAGGTCAGTTGAGCCATCTTACGAGGTCAGTTGTGCCATCTTACGAGGTCAGTTGTGCCATCTTACGAGGTCAGTTGTGCCATCTTACGAGGTCAGTTGTGCCATCTTACGAGGTCAGTTGAGCCATCTTACGAGGTCAGTTGAGCCATCTTACGAGGTCAGTTGAGCCATCTTACGAGGTCAGTTGTGCCATCTTACGAGGTCAGTTGTGCCATCTTACGAGGTCAGTTGAGCCATCTTACGAGGTCAGTTGAACCATCTTACGAGGTCAGTTGAACCATCTTACGAGGTCAGTTGAGCCATCTTACGAGGTCAGTTGAGCCATCTTACGAGGTCAGTTGTGCCATCTTACGAGGTCAGTTGTGCCATCTTACGAGGTCAGTTGAGCCATCTTACGAGGTCAGTTGAGCCACCTTACGAGGTCAGTTGTGCCATCTTACGAGGTCAGTTGTGCCATCTTACGAGGTCAGTTGTGCCATCTTACGAGGTCAGTTGAGCCATCTTACGAGGTCAGTTGTGCCATCTTACGAGGTCAGTTGTGCCATCTTACGAGGTCAGTTGAGCCATCTTACGAGGTCAGTTGAACCATCTTACGAGGTCAGTTGAACCATCTTACGAGGTCAGTTGAACCATCTTACGAGGTCAGTTGAACCATCTTACGAGGTCAGTTGAATTATCTTACGATGTGTTACGATGCTGAAGTCAAACAACCAAATGGAATTAAAAATCACTTAGTAGAATATACAAACTAGCAGTCAAATGAGGAAGTGTGTGCAGAACTGACTCAGGTTCGACATTCTAAAAAATTTTAGAAGGAGGGACTTCGATACAGAGCATATAAATATAGCTCTTGATTCATACAGCTCTTGATAAAAATGAGTTCCCTGTTGGGTTATTTGTGGACCTGCGTAAAGCTTTCGATACTGTCAACCACCAAAACCTTCTTCTTAAATTACATCATTATGGTGTCAGAGGACACTCCCTACAATACCTCAAATCCTACCTTACTGACAGGCTCCAATGTGTTTCTGTGAATAATACAATTTCTCCCACCCTACCCATCAACATTGGTGTTCCCCAGGGCAGCATACTTGGCCCTCTCCTCTTTCTCATCTACATTAATGACCTTCCAAATGCCTCCCAACACCTCAAACCAATCCTATTTGCTGACGACACAACCTTCATTTACTCCAGTCCTGATCCCCTTGCTCTAAATGCCACAGTAAATACTGAGCTAAATAAAGTCCATCTGTGGCTAACTGCCAACAAACTCACCCTTAACATTGACAAAACTTTCTATATTCTGTTTGGCAATAAATCCTCTAATCAAATAAATCTCAAAATAAACAATACCCAAATTTGTAACAAATTAGATGGCAAATTCCTTGGCATTCTCATTGACCACAAGCTGAATTTCCAGGGACACATTCTAAACATATCAAAAAAAGTTTCAAAAACTGTGGGCATTCTTTCTAAGATCAGATATTATGTACCACGCCCTGCCCTGGTGACTCTCTATTACTCCCTTATCTATCCATATCTCAACTATGGTATTTGTGCTTGGGGCTCTACTACCCAAAATCACTTACGTCCTCTAATTACTCAACACAAAGCTGCTATAAGGACAATATCCAATTCTGGCCCCAGACATCACTCGGTACCCCTATTCAAATCCCTGAATATGTTAGACATTAAGTCACTGCACATTCTCTCATGTGTACTATACATATACAAAACGCTAAATTGTAATGCCAATCCTGATCTCAAAAGCTTCATAGAAGGTTGTAACAGAACCCATGAGCACCACACCAGAAATAAATACAGTTTTGATATTCCAAGAGTACGACTTAATCAAACCAGAAATGCTCTACAAATCAAGGGGCCCAGAATGTGGAATGACCTTCCCAACCATGTTAAAGACTGTACCTCTCTCAACCAGTTTAAGATAAAAACGAAGCTATACCTAATAAATTCCCTGTAGCCTACCTTACCTCTCTGTTGTCAACCCATGTATGTTTTTTGTTTTGTTTTTTTGTTTTACAAATCAACGCTGTTTTAATGTAATTTTCTGTAATAATTTGTAATTGTATTTGTGCTGTTTTTTCAACAATGTTCCCCCCTCTTTTACCTCTATTTTTATTTGTACTCAACGCATTTTTTTCTTTTTACCCATTAGTTTTAAGCTTTAGTCAGTAGTGTTTCTCCTGCCCGAAACGCTTTGCGTAATAGTGGCTTTAGGCATTGTATGTACTAGCTCTTATCTATAAAGCCAACAAACTTTGTAAAATCTCTTTATGTATGTACCTTTGCCTAAATAAAAATTATTATTATTATTATTATTATTATAGATATAGCAACGGCCGTAATGGTGTCAAACACCTACAATCAACATATGTCGTTGGAGGGGAACCATGGAGCAAGCTCAGATGTGCAGTGGGTGCCAGGCAACACCCACCACCACACAATGGCCACCAACCAACACCCACCACCACACAGTGGCCACCAACCAACACCCACCACCACACAGTGGCCACCAACCAACACCCACCACCACACAGTGGCCACCAACCAACACCCACCACCACACAGTGGCCACCAACCAACACCCACCACCACACAGTGGCCACCAACCAACACCCACCACCACACAATGGCCACCAACCAACACCCACCACCACACAGTGGCCACCAACCAACACCCACCACCACACAGTGGCCACCAACCAACACCCACCACCACACAGTGGCTACCAACCAACACCCACCACCACACAGTGGCTACCAACCAACACCCACCACCACACAGTGGCTACCAACCAACACCCACCACCACACAATGGCCACCAACCAACACCCACCACCACACAGTGGCCACCAACCAACACCCACCACCACACAGTGGCCACCAACCAACACCCACCACCACACAGTGGCTACCAACCAACACTCACCACCACACAGTGGACACCAACCAACACCCACCACCACACAGTGGCTACCAACCAACACCCACCACCACACAATGACCACCAACCAACACCCACCACCACACAGTGGCTACCAACCAACACCCACCACCACACAGTGGCTACCAACCAACACCCATCACCACACAGTGGCTACCAACCAACACCCACCACCACACAGTGGCTACCAACCAACACCCACCACCACACAGTGGCTACCAACCAACACTCACCACCACACAGTGGACACCAACCAACACCCACCACCACACAGTGGCTACCAACCAACACCCACCACCACACAATGACCACCAACCAACACCCACCACTACACAGTGGCCACCAACCAACACCCACCACCACACAGTGGCTACCAACCAACACCCACCACCACACAGTGGCTACCAACCAACACCCACCACCACACAGTGGCTACCAACCAACACCCACCACCACACAATGACCACCAACTAACACCCACCACCACACAGTGGCCACCAACCAACACCCACCACCACACAGTGGCTACCAACCAACACCCACCACCACACAGTGGCTACCAACCAACACCCACCACCACACAGTGGCTACCAACCAATACCCACCACCACACAGTGGCTACCAACCAACACCCACCACCACACAGTGGCTACCAACCAACACCCACCACCACACAATGGCCACCAACCAACACCCACCACCACACAGTGGACACCAACCAACACCCACCACCACACAATGGCCACCAACCAACCAACAGAAGTAAGGGGAGACATGATAACCACCTACAAAATTCTCAGGGGAATTGACAGGGTGGACAAAGACAAACTCTTCAGCACGGGTGGGACACGAACAAGGGGACACAGGTGGAAACTTAGTACCCAGATGAGCCACAGAGACGTTAGAAAGAATTTTTTCAGTGTCAGAGTAGTTAATAAATGGAATGCACTAGGAAGTGATGTGGTGGAGGCTGACTCCATACACAGTTTCAAATGTAGATATGATAGAGCCCAGTAGGCTCAGGAATCTGTACACCAGTTGATTGACAGTTAGAGGCGGGACCAAAGAGCCAAAGCTCAACCCCCGCAAGCACAATTAGGTGAGTACACAGTGGCTACCAACCAACACCCACCACCACACAATGACCACCAACCAACACCCACCACCACACAGTGGACACCAACCAACACCCACCACCACACAATGACCACCAACCAACACCCACCACCACACAATGACCACCAACCAACACCCACCACCACACAGTGGCCACCAACCAACACCCACCACTACACAATGACCACCAACCAACACCCACCACCTCACAGTGGACACCAACCAACACCCACCACCACACAATGACCACCAACCAACACCCACCACCACATAGTGGACACCAACCAACACCCACCACCACACAGTGGACACCAACCAACACCCACCACCACACAGTGGCTACCAACCAACACCCACCACCACACAGTGGCTACCAACCAACACCCACCACCACACAGTGGCTACCAACCAACACCCACCACCACACAGTGGCTACCAACCAACACCCACCACCACACAATGGCCACCAACCAACACCCACCACTACACAGTGGCTACCAACCAACACCCACCACCACACAGTGGCTACCAACCATCACCCACCACCACACAGTGGCTACCAACCAACACCCACCACCACACAGTGGCTACCAACCAACACCCACCACCACACAGTGGCTACCAACCAACACCCACCACCACACAGTGGCTACCAACCAACACCCACCACCACACAGTGGCTACCAACCAACACCCACCACCACACAGTGGCTACCAACCATCACCCACCACCACACAGTGGCTACCAACCAACATCCACCACCACACAGTGGCTACCAACCAACACCCACCACCACACAGTGGACACCAACCAACACCCACCACCACACAGTGGCCACCAACCAACACCCACCACCACACAGTGGCCACCAACCAACACCCACCACCACACAGTGGCTACCAACCATCACCCACCACCACACAGTGGCTACCAACCAACATCCACCACCACACAGTGGCTACCAACCAACACCCACCACCACACAGTGGCTACCAACCAACACCCACCACCACACAGTGGCCACCAACCAACACCCACCACCACACAGTGGCCACCAACCAACACTCACCACCACACAGTGGCTACCAACCAACACCCACCACCACACAATGACCAGCAACCAACACCCACCACCACACAGTGGCCACCAACCAACACCCACCACCACACAGTGGCTACCAACCAACACCCACCACCACACAGTGGCTACCAACCAACACCCACCACCACACAGTGGCTACCAACCAACACCCACCACCACACAATGGCCACCAACCAACACCCACCACCACACAATGACCACCAACCAACACCCACCACCACACAGTGGCCACCAACCAACACCCACCACCACACAGTGGCCACCAACCAACACCCACCACCACACAGTGGCTACCAACCAACACCCACCACCACACAGTGGCCACCAACCAACACCCACCACCACACAGTGGCTACCAACCAACACCCACCACCACACAGTGGCTACCAACCAACACCCACCACCACACAGTGGCCACCAACCAACACCCACCACCACACAGTGGCTACCAACCAGCACCCACCACCACACAGTGGCTACCAACCAACACCCACCACCACACAGTGGCCACCAACCAACACCCACCACCACACAGTGGCTACCAACCAACACCCACCACCACACAGTGGCTACCAACCAACACCCACCACCACACAGTGGCCACCAACCAACACCCACCACCACACAGTGGCTACCAACCAGCACCCACCACCACACAGTGGCTACCAACCAACACCCACCACCACACAGTGGCCACCAACCAACACCCACCACCACACAGTGGCTACCAACCAACACCCACCACCACACAGTGGCTACCAACCAACACCCACCACCACACAGTGCCCACCAACCAACACCCACCACCACACAGTGGCTACCAACCAGCACCCACCACCACACAGTGGCTACCAACCAACACCCACCACCACACAGTGGCTACCAACCATCACCCACCACCACACAGTGGCCACCAACCAACACCCACCACCACACAGTGGCCACCAACCAACACTCACCACCACACAGTGGCTACCAACCAACACCCACCACCACACAATGACCACCAACCAACACCCACCACCACACAGTGGCCACCAACCAACACCCACCACCACACAGTGGCTACCAACCAGCACCCACCACCACACAGTGGCTACCAACCAACACCCACCACCACACAGTGGCTACCAACCATCACCCACCACCACACAGTGGCCACCAACCAACATCCACCACCACACAGTGGCCACCAACCAACACCCACCACCACACAGTGGCCACCAACCAACACCCACCACCACACAGTGGCCACCAACCAACACCCACCACCACACAGTGGCCACCAACCAACACCCACCACCACACAGTGGCCACCAACCAACACCCACCACCACACAGTGGCCACCAACCAACACCCACCACCACACAGTGGCCACCAACCAACACTCACCACCACACAGTGGCCACCAACCAACACCCACCACCACACAGTGGCCACCAACCAACACCCACCACCACACAGTGGCCACCAACCAACACCCACCACCACACAGTGGCCACCAACCAACACCCACCACCACACAGTGGCCACCAACCAACACTCACCACCACACAGTGGCCACCAACCAACACCCACCACCACACAGTGGCCACCAACCAACACTCACCACCACACAGTGGCCACCAACCAACACTCACCACCACACAGTGGCCACCAACCAACACCCACCACCACACAGTGGCCACCAACCAACACCCACCACCACACAGTGGCCACCAACCAACACCCACCACCACACAATGACCACCAACCAACACCCACCACCACACAGTGGCTACCAACCAACACCCACCACCACACAGTGGCCACCAACCAACACCCACCACCACACAGTGGCCACCAACCAACATCAGCATATCTCTTAAACAATGTTAGTGACCTAGTCGTCATGCAGGAGGGGATCAAGTCCTTCAAGAAAGCCCAACAAGGTTCTCGACAGAATAGGGCGCCGTTGTCTTGAATTAGAGCGTCAAATATCAACAGAAAAAAATCAAAAGTTATGTACTATGCAACACCTGACTGTAAGTTCACCTCGCCAAACCAAATTTAGATCTGTAATGTATAGCAGGCTACACATACCTATAGGAATATGGGTCGTCAAGAGAAGAACTATCAAGAACCACATAAGATATATGATGAAGAATCAGCATCGCTGAATGGAATGGTAGTTATGCTTTCTATGCTTCATGAATAACCTCAGTATGTTGACCAGACTACACACTAGAAAGTGAAGGGACGACGACGACGTTTCGGTCCGTCCTGGACCATTCTCAAGTCGATGAGAATGGTCGCCGACTTGAGAATGGTCCAGGACGGACCAAAACGTCATCGTCCCTTCACTTTCTAGTGTGTGGTCTGATCAACATACTTCATCCACGTTATTGTGACTCATCGTCTGCATCCTCAGTATTCTCGGGTCACTGTAAACTCACTCAATCCGGTCCTTTGTGGACCATATACGCGGCTCCTGCTCTCATCACTATTAAGACAAAATTCACACCCCTGGAAACTGAAAAACAGAGTCACAGGTACACCGAATTGGACGCAAAACTAGAATCCTGGAAAACAATCCTCGAATCACTTGTTACTAGCATTCGAGCCCAAAGTGCATCCTTAGCAGGCATATCAAGAGCGACACCGGATGGTATTTCCAAACGAGGCTCATAGAAGTGTAACAATAAAAAAAAGTCTACTAAATAGTCTAAAAAAGTGATACTAAAAAAAAATAAAAGACTTCGGAGCAGAGTGGATGACCGCGCTAATCCAGAACATTAATGTCTAACACGTGTATACCTATACCATCTTCCAGCAAGGTGGACCCACGCTCCAGGCTTCAAGTCGCGCCTTCCCCCTCCCTTTCCCTCCTTCCCCCACTGTGGGCTCCCACTACCCCCAAAGTAGTAGCAGCCCACCGGGGGATGTGGGGATTGATAACCACGGTGATGGGGTGAGATTAATAGCCACCAACATGAAGAAAGGTATCACCGCGCACCATCCCGAAGCCCAGGAGCTGGTCTTATTGACCCCAAACACTATACCCCTCAAGACAGTAGTGTTGTACGGTGCACTGTGCGGGGTATACTGTGTGTGTGTACTGTTCATTATCTACAGTGTGTACATTGTGTACACTGGGTAAACTTAATGGATATCAGAACCCGTTACGACACCTGATAGTGAGAGTCTTCAACGTTTGTGATGGTCCAAGATCCAAGATCCACACGATCCAAGATCCAAGATCCACACCAGATCCAAGCCCTCCAGCCCTCACTCGAGCCCTCCAGACCTCACCGAAGGCCCGCACCCAAGGCCCCAGCCGTCACCCGAGCCCTCAGCCCTCACCCGAGCCCTCAGCCCTCCGCCAAGAGCCCTCAGCCCCCACCAGAGTCCTCATTCTTCAACCGGGCTGTCAGACCCAATGATCTCAATATCCCCAAAGCCACACTCAAGTGGCATGTTAATAAGATAGTGTATATCTTATGTGTATCTGTGTGTGTGTATCTGTGTGTGTATGATCTATGTGTACCGGTGTTTACGGCCTGTGTGTACCGGTGTTTACGACCTGTGTGTTTACAGGTGTTTGTGACCTGTGTGTACCGGTGTTTACGACCTGTGTGTGTGTGTGTGTGTGTGTACCAGTGTGTGTGTGTGTGTGTGTGTGTGTGTGTGTGTGTACCAGTGTGTGTGTGTGTGTGTGTGTACCAGTGTGTGTGTGCGTGTGTGTGTTTACTAGTTGTGTTTTTACTAGTTGTGTTTTTGCGGGGGTTGAGCTTTGCTCTTTCGGCCCGCCTCTCAACTGTCAATCAACTGTTTACTAACTACTTTTTTTTTTCCACACCACACACACACACCCCAGGAAGCAGCCCGTGACAGCTGACTAACTCCCAGGTACCTATTTACTGCTAGGTAACAGGGGCACTTAGGGTGAAAGAAACTTTGCCCATTTGTTTCTGCCTCGTGCGGGAATCGAACCCGCGCCTCAGAATTACGAGTCCTGCGCGCTATCCACCAGGCTACGAGGCCCTCGCTATCCACCAGGCTACGAGGCCCTGTGTGTGTGTGTGCGTGTGTGTGTGTGTGTGTGTGTGTGTGTGTACCAGTGTGTGTGTGTGTGTGTGTGTGTGTGTGTGTGTGTGTGTGTGTGTGTGTGTGTGTGTGTGTGTGTGTGTGTGACTCTTGGATATTGACTCTTTGATAACAAGTTGAATGTATAACCACCACATACAACAATTTTGTGATATACATATCGTGCTATATACATAGAAATAAGATCCCTGTATACTGGTGTGTGTATACGGTTTATGTATACCGGTGTCTAAATAGGCTACGTATACTAGTGTGAATATGACCCATGTATAACAATGTGTATATGACCGTATATATATATACCAATGCGTATGTGAGCCATATGTATGAAATCATTCCACTAAACCTTGTATGTATGTGTGTATGATATCTCCTTAGCGCAGAGTATTAAAATAAAGGAATTCACTTTAATTCAAAATAATTTAGGGAAATACAAAGACACTCGAACCCCTCTTTCGAGCAAATCCACGACCTTGAACAACCATCCGCTCCTTCACACCACATGGGGGTAGTTATCCCCACAGGTCTATGTTATTACATGCCCGCTTGGGAACTGCCAGACCCAATGATCTCAATATATAGGCAAGACCTCAACGCGCGCGACTGTGCACCCACAATAAGGTTCTATAATGTATCACATCATCGTTTCGGCTAACAATCAGACCAGCACCTGGTGGGGTCCTCGACCCACAACGTGGGTTGGGGGTCAACCCTTCACCCCCACGTTATTGTGACTCGTCGTCTGCATAGACACACACACACACAGTATTTGAAGATTAGATATAGCCGAAGCACTGGTTATCAAACACTTTCATCAAAATGTCAACAGTCTAAGCTTACTCTAAGCTGTAGTTGCTCTCTTGTAGTCCAAGAGCAAAAGCCTAAGCCTGTAGGCTACAGGCTACAGATTGTTAATTCTGTAGCCTAAGCTAAGCTGCTTACTCTCCTGTAGCCCAAGAGAGAACTTCCTCCTTAATTTTCTATGCTAAAACCATTAAGAATTTTTGTTTCGAATTCAACGTTCGTGAAAAATAATGTTATAATTGGATATTAACTAACAACGGTGTAAAGATTTTTAGCTCCTCTTTGCTTCATATTTTGGGTTACGGTAATTATGAGGAGAAAGCACTAAGCCAGTATGACTATACAGCACATGGAAGGAATATGAGGCCGGAGTGAGGAACGGTGCCCTCCCGCTTGGAACATAGGGGGATCGAACGCCGACCCTGCAAGAAGCGAGGCCGTTGCTCTACCGATCAGCTCACAGCGCTCTCTCTCTCTCTCTCTCTCTCTCTCTCTCTCTCTCTCTCTCTCTCTCTCTCTCTCTCTCTCTCTCTCTCTCTCTCTCTCTCTCTCTCTCTCGGTTGTTGGAAGCAATTATAATAATAATAATAATAATAATAATAATTTTTATTTAGGTAAAGGTACATACATAAAGAGATTTTACAAAGTTTGTTGGCTTTATAGATAGAGCTAGTACATACAATGCCTAAAGCCACTATTACGCAAAGCGTTTCGGGCAGGAAAAAACACTAATGACTAAAGCTTAAAACTAATGGGTAAAAAGAAAAAAATGCGTTGAGTACAAATAAAAATAGAGGTAAAAGAGGGGGGAACATTGTTGAAAAAGCAGCACAAATACAATTACAAATTATTACAGAAAATTACATTCAAACAGCGTTGATATGAAAAACAAAAAAAAAAAAAAACATTCATGGGTTGACAATAGAGGGGTAAGGTAGGTTACAGGGAATTTATTAGGTATAGCTTCGTTTTTAACTTAAACTGGTTGAGAGAGGTACTGTCTTTAACATGGTTGGGAAGGTCATTCCACATTCTGGGCCCCTTGATTTGTAGAGCATTTCTGGTTTGATTAAGTCGTACTCTAGGAATATCAAAACTGTATTTATTTCTGGTGTGGTGCTCATGGGTTCTGTTACAACCTTCTATGAAGCTTTTGAGATCAGGATTGGCATTATAGTTTAGCGTTTTATATATGTATAATACACATGAGAGAATGTGCAGTGACTTAATGTCTAACATATTCAGAGATTTGAGTAGGGGTACCGAGTGATGTCTGGGGCCAGAATTGGATATTGTCCTTATAGCAGCTTTGTGTTGAGTAATTAGAGGACGTAAGTGATTTTGGGTAGTAGAGCCCCAAGCACAAATACCATAGTTGAGATATGGATAGATAAGGGAGTAATAGAGATTCACCAGGGCAGGGCGTGGTACATAATATCTGATCTTAGAAAGAATGCCCACAGTTTTTGAAACTTTTTTTGATATGTTTAGAATGTGTCCCTGGAAATTAAGCTTGTGGTCAATGAGAATGCCAAGGAATTTGCCATCTAATTTGTTACAAATTTGGGTATTGTTTATTTTGAGATTTATTTGATTAGAGGATTTATTGCCAAACAGAATATAGAAAGTTTTGTCAATGTTAAGGGTGAGTTTGTTGGCAGTTAGCCACAGATGGACTTTATTTAGCTCAGTATTTACTGTGGCATTTAGAGCAAGGGGATCAGGACTGGAGTAAATGAAGGTTGTGTCGTCAGCAAATAGAATTGGTTTGAGGTGTTGGGAGGCATTTGGAAGGTCATTAATGTAGATGAGAAAGAGGAGAGGGCCAAGTATGCTGCCCTGGGGAACACCAATGTTGATGGGTAGGGTGGGAGAAATTGTATTATTCACAGAAACACATTGGAGCCTGTCAGTAAGGTAGGATTTGAGGTATTGTAGGGATCATATTGTAGGAATTCATCATATAGTAGAACTATTTTGTATTATGAAGCAGTGTTCAGAAATTGTAATCTCTTAAAATTTAAGTACAATTGCATATTGTTTCAAATGAATATGTATAGGTGAGTTTCCCTCCCGAACCTGGCTTCCATACTCTCCCGGGAAGGTTTTCTATGGAGAAAGGAGAAGACTCTTCCAGGTGATTGTCGTAGCCGTTGTCAGCTGTTAGTGGGATCTGACAGCTGAGTGGACAGCGCTCGGGATTCGTAGTTCTGAGGTTCCGGGCTCGATCCCCGGTGGAGGCGGAAACAAATAGGCAAAGTATTTTTCACCCCTGATGCTCCCTGTTAACCTAGCATTAAATAGGTACCTGGGCTGCTGCTATGGGCTGCTTCCTGGGGGTGTGTAACAAAAATAAGGCCTGGTCGAGGACCGGGCCGCGGGGACGCTAAGCCCCGAAATCATCTTAAGATAATTTCAAGATAACTATAGCCGGTGACCGGAGACCCTTATATATATTAGAACTGTATATAATGCCTTCAATACGCCTGGTTCCTCAGAGCAATTAAAGACTATATATATAGGTTTTCATAATTACTTGATTTGAAACTTAGGATAGCGAATGTTGCATACATGTATGAAAGATTTATTTTAAGTGATTGTGCGCATCATTCTTAATTAAAGTCTGTCTGTGTCTGGTATTTTTTTGTTTTGAGATATATACAAGAGTTGTTACATTCTTGTACAGCCACTAGTACGCGTAGCGTTTCGGGCAAGTCCTTAATCCTATGGTCCCTGGAATACGATCCCCTGCCGCGAAGAATCGTTTTTTCATCCAAGTACACATTTTACTGTTACGTTAAACAGAGGCTACAGTTAAGGAATTGCGCCCAGTAAATCCTCCCCGGCCAGGATACGAACCCATGACATAGCGCTCGCGGAACGCCAGGCGAGTGTCTTACCACTACACCACGGAGACTGGTTATTAAGTTAAGTTAAGTTGTTAAGTTATTTTTCTTATTTCAGTCAGACTGCCTCGGTCTCCTAGTTCATTTTTTTGTAAATAAATTATTTAGATTTTATTAATTGAAAATTAATAACAAATTCTTGCTCTTTATTCTTGCCAATTACCAATTCTTGCTCTCTCTAGCTTGTCTAAACACAAGTCTGAGGAATTCAACAACAGTTGTAGGAAACAATAGTATTGACTTCAGTCAAATGTTGAAAGATACGAGAAAATGAGGATACAATAAAGCAATTAAAAATTTGTATTAATTTTTATTGATTTTTTTCCAACATGCTGCATCAACGGAAATATATGTTTAAACAAATCAAAACAATAAGATGCCATTAAAAATCTGCAGAGAAAAATCACAAAGAATAAAGCTACGATGGGCTCCCAGAGCGAAAATACACCAAATAACCAAACACTCACATTTGTAGTGAGAGAGAGAGAGAGAGAGGCCACTTTTCCGTCCGTCCTGGACCCTTATCAGGGCTTGAACAGGAGTCCAGGGGCCAGATTCACGAAAGCACATACGTAAGCACTTACGAACGTGTACATCTTTTCTCAATATTTGGCGGCTTTGTTTACAATTATTTAACAGTTAAAGAGCTCCGAAGCACAAGGAGGCTGTTTATAACAATAACAACAGTTGATTGGGAAGTTTTCATGCTTGCAAATTGATTAATAAATGTAAACAAAGTCGTCAAAGATTGAGGAAAGATGTACATGTTCGTAAGTACTCGCGTAACTGCTTCGTGAATCTGGCCCCAGGACCTGGTGAGGGTCCGGGAGGAACAGGAACGTCCCCTCTTGCACTACATTCATGTGTGTATTTGGTTAGGTGGTTCAACCTCGCTACTTGTTCTCTACAAACAAACCAACGTAAACAGCACAAGCTGTCTGGTGCACAATAAGCTTTCACAGTTAATAAGATTTGTTTACTAATCAAACAATAATTACTAATAAAGATTACATGATAATATTTAATAACTAACTTGTGGATCAAGACCTTTATATATATATATATATATATATATATATATATATATATATATATATATATATATATATATGCGAACAAGCCTGAATGGTCCCCAGGACATATGCAACTGAAAACTCACACCCCAGAAGTGACTCGAACCCATACTCCCAGAAGCAACGCATCTGGTATGTACAAGACGCCTTAATCCACTTGACCATCACGACCGGACAAAATGAGGTGATCACCTCATTTTGTCCGGTCGTGATGGTCAAGTGGATTAAGGCGTCTTGTACATACCAGATGCGTTGCTTCTGGGAGTATGGGTTCGAGTCACTTCTGGGGTGTGAGTTTTCAGTTATATATATATATATATATACATATATATATATATTAGTATATTTTGGTAGCAGTCTTTCTTGTAGACATATATTATTAAATATGACCGAAAAAGTAAGATTAATAATTCTAACACGAATTTTCTCGATCTTTCTTACGTTTCTTTTCACTGTTGATGGTAATTCAAAGATCAATTCTCCAAAATTCATTTTTATTTCTAGTCTGACGCGACACTTGGGCGCGTTTCGTAAAACTTATTACATTTTCAAAGACTTTAGTTTACAAACACACAACTGAAACTGAATAGAGCTTACACATCTTCGATTTTATATCTACATTTGGGTGAGGTGGATGAGATGAAAACAAACTTTCACCAATGGGTATTGAATGGGTATTAAATTCAAACACAAGACAGAACCCGAAACAATGGGTATTGAATGAAAGTAATTGTAGAAAGCCTATTGGTCCATATTTCTTGATGCTTCTATATTGGAGCGGAGTCTTGAAGTGGGTAGAATATAGTTGTGCATTAATTGGCTGTTGATTGCTGGTGTTGACTTCTTGATGTGTAGTGCCTCGCAGACGTCGAGCCGCCTGCTATCGCTGTATTTATCGATGATTTCTGTGTTGTTTACTAAGATTTCTCTGGTGATGGTTTGGTTGTGGGAAGAGGCTATATGTTCCTTGATGGAGCCCTGTTGCTTATGCATCGTTAAACACCTGGAAAGAGATGTTGTTGTCTTGCCTATATACTGAGTTTTTTTAGGCTTACAATCCCCAAGTGGGCATTTGAAGGCATAGACGACGTTGGTCTCTTTTAAAACGTTCTGCTTTGTTTCTGGAGAGTTTCTCATGAGTAGGCTGGCCATTTTTTTGGTTTTATAGTAAATTGTCAGTTGTATCTTCTGATTTTTGTCTGTAGGGATAACGTTTCTACTGACAATATCTTTCAGGACTCTTTCCTCCGTTTTATGGGCTGTGGAAAAGAAGTTCCTGTAAAATAGTCTAATAGGGGGTATAGGTGTTGTGTTAGTTGTCTCTTCAGAGGATGCATGGCGTTTCACTTTCCTTCTTATGATGTCTTCCACGAAACCATTGGAGAAGCCGTTGTTGACTAGGACCTGCCTTACCCTACAGAGTTCTTCGTCGACTTGCTTCCATTCTGAGCTGTGGCTGAGGGCGCGGTCGACATAGGCGTTAACAACACTCCTCTTGTACCTGTCCGGGCAGTCACTGTTGGCATTCAGGCACATTTTGTTGGCAAAATGAATTTTGGAGAATTGATCTTTGAATTACCATCAACAGTGAAAAGAAACGTAAGAAAGATCGAGAAAATTCGTGTTAGAATTATTAATCTTACTTTTTCGGTCATATTTAATAATATATATATATATATATATATATATATATATATATATATATATATATACATATATATATATATATATATATATATATATATATATATATATATATATATATATATATATATATATATATATAATGTAGCTAGTAGCCAAAACGGAATGCTCGGCCTACTATGCAAGGCCCTATTTGCCCAACAAGCCAAATTTTCCTGAATTTATATATTTTTTCAATTTTGTTTCTTATGAAATGATAAAGCTATACATTTCATTATGTATGAGTTAATTTTTTTTAATTTGAGTTAAAACTAACGTAGATATATGACCTAACCTAACCAACCCTACCTAACCTAACCTAATATATCTTAACCTAACCTAAACTAACATAACTAAGTCAATAATTTATATTCTTAATATAATATAATAATAATATTTCAAATAAACCAATTGGAAAAAAAATTGTGAAAATAAAGAAAATCACTCGGCCTATTAGGCAAATCGGGCCTTGCATAGTAGGCCGAGAAACCAGTGATCTGAGCAAATATAAAATAATTAGATTAAAATGTATCAAAGTAGAGTAGGGTAAATGTGAGGACGTTCTGTACACTAACATGTGTACTGTTACGATGTGATGTTCTGTACACCAACATGTCGACTGTTACAAAGTGATGTTCTTGGATGTTCTGTTCAGCAGGTGATGACGTGTACCTCTTGTTCACCTTAACCCTTGGTCAGCTTGTCTCTTCCTCAAATTGGTAGTTGTTGTGGTGATGGTTAGTGAATATTGTGGTTATAGTGACGTGGTAATGGTGGTGGTAACTGTTGTGGTGGTAGGTGGAACTGTGGTGGGCGTGGTGGTAGGTGGTGCTGTGGTGGTTGTGGTGGTAGGTGGTTCTGTGGTGGTTGTGGTGATAGGTGGTACTGTGGTGGTTGTGGTGGTAGGTGGTACTGTGGTGGTAGGTGGTACTGTGGTGGTTGTGGTGGTAGGTGGTACTGTGGTAGTCGTGGTGGTCGTGGTGGTAGGTGGTACTGTGGTGGTTGTGGTGGTAGGTGGTACTGTGGTGGTTGTGGTGGTAGGTGGTACTGTGGTGGTCGTGGTGGTAGGTGGTACTGTGGTGGTTGTGGTGGTAGGTGGTACTGTGGTAGTCGTGGTGGTAGGTGGTACTGTGGTGGTAGGTGGAACTGTAATGGTAGTTGCTGTTATGTTTTCTTTATGTTAGATGGTTTGTTTTGTTCTTGGTTGCAGCAAGAACAACCAGATGTGTAGTTGGTGTTGATGAGGTCATTCTTGTAGTGGAAGTCATAGTGGTAGCATATATTGTGGTGGTCGTGGATAAAGGTAATGTGGTAGTTGTCGAGGTGGAAGTCCATGTGGAACTTCTCATGGTTGAAGTCGATGTGGTAGTTGTCGAGGTGGATGTTGATGTTGTTGCTATAGTTCTAGATGTTCCTCTGGTAGTTGTCGTGGATGAAGTCAATATGGTAGTTGTCGTGGTTAGAGTTGATGGAGTAGTTTTTATGGTGGGTGTCGGTGTGGTAGTTGTAGTGGTGGTTGTCGATGTCTTAGTTATCATGGATGAAGTCGATGTGGTAGTTGTCGTGGTTGAAGTTGATGTTGTACTTGTCGATGTTGAAGTCGATGTCGTATTTCTCGATGTTGTACTTGTCGATGTCGTACTAGTTGATGTTGTACTTGTCGTTGTTGAAGTCGATGTCGTACTAGTCGATGTTGTACTTGTCGATGTTGAAGTCGATATCGTACTTGTTGATGTTGAAGTCAATATCGTACTTGTCGATGTTGAAATCGATGTCGTAGTAGTCGATATTGTACTTGTCGATGTTGAAGTCGATGTCGTACTTGTCGTTGTTGAAGTCGATGTCGTACTTGTCGTTGTTGTACTTATCGATGTTGAAGTCGATGTCGTACTAGTCGATGTTGTACTTGTCGTTGTTGAAGTCGATGTCGTACTAGTCGAAGTTGTACTTGTCGATGTTGTACTTATCGTAGTTGACGTCGATGTCGTACTAGTCGATGTTGTACTTGTCGTTGTTGAAGTCGATGTCCTACTTGTCGTTGTTGAAGTCGGCGTCGTACTTGTCGTTGTTGAAGTCAATATCATACTTGTCGTTGTTGAAGTCGATGTTGTACTTGTCGTTGTTGAAGTCGATGTTGTACTTATCGGTGTTGAAGTCGATGTTGTACTTGTCGGTGTTGAAGTCGATGTTGTACTTGTAGCTGTTGAAGTCGATGTTGTACTTGTCGATGTTGAAGTCGATATCGTACTAGTTGATGTTGTACTTATCGATGTTGAAGTCGATGTCGCACTAGTCGATGTTCTACTTGTCGTTGTTGAAGTCGATGTCGTACTAGTCGATGTTAAAGTCGATGTTGTACTTGTCGGTGTTGAAGTATATGTCGTACTAGTCGATGTTGAAGTCGATGTTGTACTTGTCAGTGTTGAAGTCGATGTTGTACTTGTCAATGTTGAAGTCGATGTCGTACTAGTCGATGTTGTACTTGTCGATGTTGAAGTCGATGTCGTACTTGTCGATGTTGTACTTGTCGTTGTTGAAGTCGATGTCGTACTTGTCGTTGTTGAAGTCGATGTCGTAATAGTCGATGTTGAAGTCGATGTCGTACTTGTCGGTGTTGAAGTCGATGTTGTACTTGTCGTTGTTGAAGTCGATGTTGTACTTGTCGTTGTTGAAGTCGATGTTGTACTTATCGGTGTTGAAGTCGATGTTGTACTTGTCTGTGTTGAAGTCGATGTTGTACTTGTAGCTGTTGAAGTCGATGTTGAAGTCGATATCGTACTAGTCGATGTTGTACTTGTCGATGTTGAAGTCGATGTCGCACTAGTCGATGTTGTACTTGTCGTTGTTGAAGTCGATGTCGTACTAGTCGATGTTAAAGTCGATGTTGTACTTGTCGGTGTTGAAGTATATGTTGTACTAGTCGATGTTGAAGTCGATGTTGTACTTGTCAGTGTTGAAGTCGATGTTGTACTTGTCAATGTTGAAGTCGATGTCGTACTAGTCGATGTTGTACTTGTCGATGTTGAAGTCGATGTCGTACTTGTCGATGTTGTACTTGTCGTTGTTGAAGTCGATGTCGTACTTGTCGTTGTTGAAGTCGATGTCGTAATAGTCGATGTTGAAGTCGATGTCGTACTTGTCGGTGTTGAAGTCGATGTTGTACTTGTCGTTGTTGAAGTCGATGTTGTACTTGTCGTTGTTGAAGTCGATGTTGTACTTATCGGTGTTGAAGTCGATGTTGTACTTGTCGGTGTTGAAGTCGATGTTGTACTTGTAGCTGTTGAAGTCGATGTTGTACTTGTCGATGTTGAAGTCGATATCGTACTAGTCGATGTTGTACTTGTCGGTGTTGAAGTCGATGTTGTACTTGTCAGTGTTGAAGTCGATGTTGTACTTGTCGTTGTTGAAGGTGATTTTGTACTTGTCGATGTTGAAGTCGATATCGTACTAGTCGATGTTGTACTTGTCGATGTTGAAGTCGATGTTGTACTTGTCGATGTTGAAGTCGATGTTGTACTTGTCGATGTTGAAGTCGATGTTGTACTTGTCGTTGTTAAAGTCGATGTTGTACTTGTCGGTGTTGATGTCGATGTTGTACTTGTCGTTGTTGAAGTCGATGTGGTACTTGTCGGTGTTAAAGTCGATGTTGTACTTGTCGGTGTTGAAGTCGATGTCGTACTAGTCGATGTTGTACTTGTCGATGTTGAAGTCGATGTCGTACTAGTCGATGTTGTACTTGTCGGTGTTGAAGTCGATGTTGTACTTGTCGGTGTTGAAGTCGATGTTGTACTTGTCGTTGTTGAAGTCGATGTTGTACTTGTCGGTGTTGAAGTCAATGTTGTACTTGTCGGTGTTGAAGTCGATGTTGTACTTGTCGGTGTTGAAGTCGATGTTGTACTTGTCGTTGTTGAAGTCGATGTTGTACTTGTCGATGTTGAAGTCGATATTGTACTAGTCGATATTGTACTTGTCGATGTTGAAGTCGATGTTGTACTTGTCGTTGTTGAAGTCGATGTTGTACCTGTCGATGTTGAAGTCGATATCGTACTAGTCGATGTTGTACTTGTCGATGTTGAAGTCGATGTCGCACTAGTCGATGTTGTACTTGTCGTTGTTGAAGTCGATGTCGTACTAGTCGATGTTAAAGTCGATGTTGTACTTGTCGGTGTTGAAGTATATGTCGTACTAGTCGATGTTGAAGTCGATGTTGTACTTGTCAGTGTTGAAGTCGATGTTGTACTTGTCAATGTTGAAGTCGATGCCGTACTAGTCGATGTTGTACTTGTCGATGTTGAAGTCGATGTCGTACTTGTCGATGTTGTACTTGTCGTTGTTGAAGTCGATGTCGTACTTGTCGTTGTTGAAGTCGATGTCGTAATAGTCGATGTTGAAGTCGATGTCGTACTTGTCGGTGTTGAAGTCGATGTTGTACTTGTCGTTGTTGAAGTCGATGTTGTACTTGTCGTTGTTGAAGTCGATGTTGTACTTATCGGTGTTGAAGTCGATGTTGTACTTGTCTGTGTTGAAGTCGATGTTGTACTTGTAGCTGTTGAAGTCGATGTTGAAGTCGATATCGTACTAGTCGATGTTGTACTTGTCGATGTTGAAGTCGATGTCGTACTAGTCGATGTTAAAGTCGATGTTGTACTTGTCGGTGTTGAAGTATATGTTGTACTAGTCGATGTTGAAGTCGATGTTGTACTTGTCAGTGTTGAAGTCGATGTTGTACTTGTCAATGTTGAAGTCGATGTCGTACTAGTCGATGTTGTACTTGTCGATGTTGAAGTCGATGTCGTACTTGTCGATGTTGTACTTGTCGTTGTTGAAGTCGATTTCGTACTTGTCGTTGTTGAAGTCGATGTCGAAATAGTCGATGTTGAAGTCGATGTCGTACTTGTTGGTGTTGAAGTCGATGTTGTACTTGTCGTTGTTGAAGTCGATGTTGTACTTGTCGTTGTTGAAGTCGATGTTGTACTTATCGGTGTTGAAGTCGATGTTGTACTTGTCGGTGTTGAAGTCGATGTTGTACTTGTAGCTGTTGAAGTCGATGTTGTACTTGTCGATGTTGAAGTCGATATCGTACTAGTCGATGTTGTACTTGTCGGTGTTGAAGTCGATGTTGTACTTGTCAGTGTTGAAGTCGATGTTGTACTTGTCGTTGTTGAAGGCGATTTTGTACTTGTCGATGTTGAAGTCGATATCGTACTAGTCGATGTTGTACTTGTCGATGTTGAAGTCGATGTTGTACTTGTCGATGTTGAAGTCGATGTTGTACTTGTCGATGTTGAAGTCGATGTTGTACTTGTCGTTGTTAAAGTCGATGTTGTACTTGTCGGTGTTGATGTCGATGTTGTACTTGTCGTTGTTGAAGTCGATGTGGTACTTGTCGGTGTTAAAGTCGATGTTGTACTTGTCGGTGTTGAAGTCGATGTTGTACTTGTCAGTGTTGAAGTCGATGTTGTACTTGTCGTTAATGAAGTCGATGTTGAAGTCGATATCGTACTAGTCGATGTTGTACTTGTCGATGTTGAAGTCGATGTTGTACTTGTCGTTGTTAAAGTCAATGTTGTACTTGTCGGTGTTGATGTCGATATCGTACTTGTCGTTGTTGAAGTCGATATCGTAGTTGTCGTTGTTGAAGTCGATGTCGTACTTGTCGTTCTTGAAGTCGATGTCGTACTTGTCGTTGTTGAAGTCGATGTTGTATTTGTCGTTGTTGAAGTCGATGTCGTACTTGTCGTTGTTGTACTTGTCGATGTCGTGCTTGTTGTTGTTGAAGTTGATGTTGTACTTGTCGTTGTTGAAGTCGATGTCGTACTTGTCGTTGTTGAAGTCGATGTTGTACTTGTCGTTGTTGAAGTCGATGTTGTACTTGTTGTTGTTGAAGTCGATGTTGTACTTGTCGTTGTTGAAGTCGATATCGTACTTGTCGTTGTTGTACTTGTCAATGTTGAAGTCGATGTCGTACTAGTCGATGTTGTACTTGTCGATGTTGAAGTCGATGTCGTACTAGTCGATGTTGTACTTGTCGGTGTTGAAGTCGATGTTGTACTTGTCGGTGTTGAAGTCGATGTTGTACTTGTCGTTGTTGAAGTCGATGTTGTACTTGTCGGTGTTGAAGTCGATGTTGTACTTGTCGTTGTTGAAGTCGATGTTGTGCTTGTCGATGTTGAAGCCGATATTGTACTAGTCGATATTGTACTTGTCGATGTTGAAGTCGATGTTGTACTTGTCGTTGTTGAAGTCGATGTTGTACCTGTCGATGTTGAAGTCGATATCGTACTAGTCGATGTTGTACTTGTCGATGTTGTACTTGTCGATGTTGCACTAGTCGATGTTGTACTTGTCGTTGTTGAAGTCGATGTTAAAGTCGATGTTGTACTAGTCGGTGTTGAAGTATATGTCGTACTAGTCGATGTTGAAGTCGATGTTGTACTTGTCGGTGTTGAAGTCGATGTTGTACTTGTCGGTGTTGAAGTCGATGTTGTACTTGTCAGTGTTGAAGTAGATGTTGTACTTGTCGTTGTTGAAGTCGATGTTGTACTTGTCGATGTTGAAGTCGATATCGTACTAGTCGATGTTGAAGTCGATGTTGTACTTGTCGATGTTGAAGTCGATGTTGTACTTGTCGTTGTTAAAGTCGATGTTGTACTTGTCGGTGTTGATGTCGATGTTGTACTTGTCGTTGTTGAAGTCGATGTGGTACTTGTCGGTGTTAAAGTCGATGTTGTACTTGTCGGTGTTGAAGTCGATGTTGTACTTGTCAGTGTTGAAGTCGATGTTGTACTTGTCGTTAATGAAGTCGATGTTGAAGTCGATATCGTACTAGTCGATGTTGTACTTGTCGATGTTGAAGTCGATGTTGTACTTGTCGTTGTTAAAGTCAATGTTGTACTTGTCGGTGTTGATGTCGATATCGTACTTGTCGTTGTTGAAGTCGATATCGTAGTTGTCGTTGTTGAAGTCGATGTCGTACTTGTCGTTCTTGAAGTCGATGTCGTACTTGTCGTTGTTGAAGTCGATGTTATATTTGTCGTTGTTGAAGTCGATGTCGTACTTGTCATTCTTGTACTTGTCGATGTCGTACTTGTTGTTGTTGAAGTCGATGTTGTACTTGTCGTTGTTGAAGTCGATGTCGTACTTGTCGTTGTTGAAGTCGATGTTGTACTTGTCGTTGTTGAAGTCGATGTTGTACTTGTCGTTGTTGAAGTCGATATCGTACTTGTCGTTGTTGAAGTCGATATCGTACTTGTCGTTGTTGTACTTGTCGATGTTGAAGTCGATGTCGTACTAGTCGATGTTGTACTTGTTGATGTTGAAGTCGATGTCGTACTAGTCGATGTTGTACTTGTCGGTGTTGAAGTCGATGTTGTACTTGTCGGTGTTGAAGTCGATGTTGTACTTGCCGTTGTTGAAGTCGATGTTGTACTTGTCGGTGTTGAAGTCAATGTTGTACTTGTCGGTGTTGAAGTCGATGTTGTACTTGTCGGTGTTGAAGTCGATGTTGTACTTGCCGTTGTTGAAGTCGATGTTGTACTTGTCGGTGTTGAAGTCAATGTTGTACTTGTCGGTGTTGAAGTCGATGTTGTACTTGTCGGTGTTGAAGTCGATGTTGTACTTGTCGTTGTTGAAGTCGATGTTGTACTTGTCGATGTTGAAGTCGAT
Source organism: Procambarus clarkii (assembly GCF_040958095.1). Classification (NCBI taxonomy): domain Eukaryota; kingdom Metazoa; phylum Arthropoda; class Malacostraca; order Decapoda; family Cambaridae; genus Procambarus; species Procambarus clarkii. The sequence continues at coordinate 24,787,444 of NC_091192.1, read as the reverse complement.
ATTGTACTAGTCGATATTGTACTTGTCGATGTTGAAGTCGATGTTGTACTTGTCGTTGTTGAAGTCGATGTTGTACCTGTCGATGTTGAAGTCGATATCGTACTAGTCAATTTTGTACTTGTCGATGTTGAAGTCGATGTCGCACTAGTCGATGTTGTACTTGTCGTTGTTGAAGTCGATGTCGTACTAGTCGATGTTAAAGTCGATGTTGTACTTGTCGGTGTTGAAGTATATGTCGTACTAGTCGATGTTGAAGTCGATGTTGTACTTGTCAGTGTTGAAGTCGATGTTGTACTTGTCAATGTTGAAGTCGATGTCGTACTAGTCGATGTTGTACTTGTCGATGTTGAAGTCGATGTTGTACTTGTCGTTGTTGAAGTCGATGTTGTACCTGTCGTTGTTGTAGTCGATGTCGTAATAGTCGATGTTGAAATCGATGTCGTACTTGTCGGTGTTGAAGTCGATGTTGTACTTGTCGTTGTTGAAGTCGATGTTGTACTTGTCGTTGTTGAAGTCGATGTTGTACTTATCGGTGTTGAAGTCGATGTTGTACTTGTCGGTGTTGAAGTCGATGTTGTACTTGTAGCTGTTGAAGTCGATGTTGTACTTGTCGATGTTGAAGTCGATATCGTACTAGTCGATGTTGTACTTGTCGATGTTGAAGTCGATGTCGCACTAGTCGATGTTGTACTTGTCGTTGTTGAAGTCGATGTCGTACTAGTCGATATTAAAGTCGATGTTGTACTTGTCGGTGTTGAAGTATATGTCGTACTAGTCGATGTTGAAGTCGATGTAGTACTTGTCGGTGTTGAAGTCGATGTTGTACTTGTCAATGTTGAAGTCGATGTCGTACCAGTCGATGTTGTACTTGTCGATGTTGAAGTCGATGTCGTACTTGTCGATGTTGTACTTGTCGATGTCGTACTTGTCGTTGTTGAAGTCGATGTCGTAATAGTCGATGTTGAAGTCGATGTCGTACTTGTCGGTGTTGAAGTCGATGTTGTACTTGTCGTTGTTGAAGTCGATGTTGTACTTGTCGTTGTTGAAGTCGATGTTGTACTTATCTGTGTTGAAGTCGATGTTGTACTTGTCTGTGTTGAAGTGGATGTTGTACTTGTAGCTGTTGAAGTCGATGTTGAAGTCGATATCGTACTAGTCGATGTTGTACTTGTCGATGTTGAAGTCGATGTCGCACTAGTCGATGTTGTACTTGTCGTTGTTGAAGTCGATGTCGTACTAGTCGATGTTAAAGTCGATGTTGTACTTGTCGGTGTTGAAGTATATGTTGTACTAGTCGATGTTGAAGTCGATGTTGTACTTGTCAGTGTTGAAGTCGATGTTGTACTTGTCGTTGTTGAAGTCGATGTCGTACTTGTCGTTGTTGAAGTCGATGTCGTAATAGTCGATGTTGAAGTCGATGTCGTACTTGTCGGTGTTGAAGTCGATGTTGTACTTGTCGTTGTTGAAGTCGATGTTGTACTTGTCGTTGTTGAAGTCGATGTTGTACTTATCGGTGTTGAAGTCGATGTTGTACTTGTCGGTGTTGAAGTCGATGTTGTACTTGTAGCTGTTGAAGTCGATGTTGTACTTGTCGATGTTGAAGTCGATATCGTATTAGTCGATGTTGTACTTGTCGGTATTGAAGTCGATGTTGTACTTGTCAGTGTTGAAGTCGATGTTGTACTTGTCGTTGTTGAAGTCGATGTTGTACTTGTCGATGTTGAAGTCGATATCGTACTAGTCGATGTTGTACTTGTCGATGTTGAAGTCGATGTTGTACTTGTCGTTGTTAAAGTCAATGTTGTACTTGTCGGTGTTGATGTCGATATCGTACTTGTCGTTGTTGAAGTCGATGTCGTACTTGTCGTTCTTGAAGTCGATGTCGTACTTGTCGTTGTTGAAGTCGATGTTATATTTGTCGTTGTTGAAGTCGATGTCGTACTTGTCATTCTTGTACTTGTCGATGTCGTACTTGTTGTTGTTGAAGTCGATGTTGTACTTGTCGTTGTTGAAGTCGATGTCGTACTTGTCGTTGTTGAAGTCGATGTTGTACTTGTCGTTGTTGAAGTCGATGTTGTACTTGTCGTTGTTGAAGTCGATATCGTACTTGTCGTTGTTGTACTTGTCGATGTTGAAGTCGATGTCGTACTAGTCGATGTTGTACTTGTTGATGTTGAAGTCGATGTCGTACTAGTCGATGTTGTACTTGTCGGTGTTGAAGTCGATGTTGTACTTGTCGGTGTTGAAGTCGATGTTGTACTTGCCGTTGTTGAAGTCGATGTTGTACTTGTCGGTGTTGAAGTCAATGTTGTACTTGTCGGTGTTGAAGTCGATGTTGTACTTGTCGGTGTTGAAGTCGATGTTGTACTTGTCGTTGTTGAAGTCGATGTTGTACTTGTCGATGTTGAAGTCGATATTGTACTAGTCGATATTGTACTTGTCGATGTTGAAGTCGATGTTGTACTTGTCGTTGTTGAAGTCGATGTTGTACCTGTCGATGTTGAAGTCGATATCGTACTAGTCAATTTTGTACTTGTCGATGTTGAAGTCGATGTCGCACTAGTCGATGTTGTACTTGTCGTTGTTGAAGTCGATGTCGTACTAGTCGATGTTAAAGTCGATGTTGTACTTGTCGGTGTTGAAGTATATGTCGTACTAGTCGATGTTGAAGTCGATGTTGTACTTGTCAGTGTTGAAGTCGATGTTGTACTTGTCAATGTTGAAGTCGATGTCGTACTAGTCGATGTTGTACTTGTCGATGTTGAAGTCGATGTTGTACTTGTCGTTGTTGAAGTCGATGTTGTACCTGTCGTTGTTGTAGTCGATGTCGTAATAGTCGATGTTGAAATCGATGTCGTACTTGTCGGTGTTGAAGTCGATGTTGTACTTGTCGTTGTTGAAGTCGATGTTGTACTTGTCGTTGTTGAAGTCGATGTTGTACTTATCGGTGTTGAAGTCGATGTTGTACTTGTCGGTGTTGAAGTCGATGTTGTACTTGTAGCTGTTGAAGTCGATGTTGTACTTGTCGATGTTGAAGTCGATATCTTACTAGTCGATGTTGTACTTGTCGATGTTGAAGTCGATGTCGCACTAGTCGATGTTGTACTTGTCGTTGTTGAAGTCGATGTCGTACTAGTCGATATTAAAGTCGATGTTGTACTTGTCGGTGTTGAAGTATATGTCGTACTAGTCGATGTTGAAGTCGATGTAGTACTTGTCGGTGTTGAAGTCGGTGTTGTACTTGTCAATGTTGAAGTCGATGTCGTACCAGTCGATGTTGTACTTGTCGATGTTGAAGTCGATGTCGTACTTGTCGATGTTGTACTTGTCGTTGTTGAAGTCGATGTCGTACTTGTCGTTGTTGAAGTCGATGTCGTAATAGTCGATGTTGAAGTCGATGTCGTACTTGTCGGTGTTGAAGTCGATGTTGTACTTGTCGTTGTTGAAGTCGATGTTGTACTTGTCGTTGTTGAAGTCGATGTTGTACTTATCGGTGTTGAAGTCGATGTTGTACTTGTCGGTGTTGAAGTCGATGTTGTACTTGTAGCTGTTGAAGTCGATGTTGTACTTGTCGATGTTGAAGTCGATATCGTACTAGTCGATGTTGTACTTGTCGGTGTTGAAGTCGATGTTGTACTTGTCAGTGTTGAAGTCGATGTTGTACTTGTCGTTGTTGAAGTCGATGTTGTACTTGTCGATGTTCTACTTGTCGATGTTGTACTTGTCGATGTTGTACTTGTCGATGTTGAAGTCGATATCGTACTAGTCGATGTTGTACTTGTCGATGTTGAAGTCGATGTTGTACTTGTCGATGTTGAAGTCGATGTTGTACTTGTCGATGTTGAAGTCGATGTTGTACTTGTCGTTGTTAAAGTCGATGTTGTACTTGTCGGTGTTGATGTCGATGTTGTACTTGTCGTTGTTGAAGTCGATGTGGTACTTGTCGGTGTTAAAGTCGATGTTGTACTTGTCGGTGTTGAAGTCGATGTCGTACTAGTCGATGTTGTACTTGTCGATGTTGAAGTCGATGTCGTACTAGTCGATGTTGTACTTGTCGGTGTTGAAGTCGATGTTGTACTTGTCGGTGTTGAAGTTGATGTTGTACTTGTCGTTGTTGAAGTCGATGTTGTAGTTGTCGGTGTTGAAGTCAATGTTGTACTTGTCGGTGTTGAAGTCGATGTTGTACTTGTCGGTGTTGAAGTCGATGTTGTACTTGTCGTTGCTGAAGTCGATGTTGTACTTGTCGATGTTGAAGTCGATATTGTACTAGTCGATATTGTACTTGTCGATGTTGAAGTCGATGTTGTACTTGTCGTTGTTGAAGTCGATGTTGTACCTGTCGATGTTAAAGTCGATGTTGTACTTGTCAGTGTTGAAGTATATGTCGTACTAGTCGATGTTGAAGTCGATGTTGTACTTGTCAGTGTTGAAGTCGATGTTGTACTTGTCAATGTTGAAGTCGATGTCGTACTAGTCGATGTTGTACTTGTCGATGTTGAAGTCGATGTCGTACTTGTCGATGTTGTACTTGTCGTTGTTGAAGTCGATGTCGTACTTGTCGTTGTTGAAGTCGATGTCGTAATAGTCGATGTTGAAGTCGATGTCGTACTTGTCGGTGTTGAAGTCGATGTTGTACTTGTCGTTGTTGAAGTCGATGTTGTACTTGTCGTTGTTGAAGTCGATGTTGTACTTATCGGTGTTGAAGTCGATGTTGTACTTGTCTGTGTTGAAGTCGATGTTGTACTTGTAGCTGTTGAAGTCGATGTTGAAGTCGATATCGTACTAGTCGATGTTGTACTTGTCGTTGTTGAAGTCGATGTCGTACTAGTCGATGTTAAAGTCGATGTTGTACTTGTCGGTGTTGAAGTATATGTTGTACTAGTCGATGTTGAAGTCGATGTTGTACTTGTCAGTGTTGAAGTCGATGTTGTACTTGTCAATGTTGAAGTCGATGTCGTACTAGTCGATGTTGTACTTGTCGATGTTGTACTTGTCGTTGTTGAAGTCGATGTCGTACTTGTCGTTGTTGAAGTCGATGTCGTAATAGTCGATGTTGAAGTCGATGTCGTACTTGTCGGTGTTGAAGTCGATGTTATACTTGTCGTTGTTGAAGTCGATGTTGTACTTGTCGTTGTTGAAGTCGATGTTGTACTTATCTATGTTGAAGTCGATGTTGTACTTGTCGGTGTTGAAGTCGATGTTGTACTTGTAGCTGTTGAAGTCGATGTTGTACTTGTCGATGTTGAAGTCGATATCGTACTAGTCGATGTTGTACTTGTCGGTGTTGAAGTCGATGTTGTACTTGACAGTGTTGAAGTCGATGTTGTACTTGTCGTTGTTGAAGGCGATTTTGTACTTGTCGATGTTGAAGTCGATATCGTACTAGTCGATGTTGTACTTGTCGATGTTGAAGTCGATGTTGTACTTGTCGATGTTGAAGTCGATGTTGTACTTGTCGATGTTGAAGTCGATGTTGTACTTGTCGTTGTTAAAGTCGATGTTGTACTTGTCGGTGTTGATGTCGATGTTGTACTTGTCGTTGTTGAAGTCGATGTGGTACTTGTCGGTGTTAAAGTCGATGTTGTACTTGTCGGTGTTGAAGTCGATGTTGTACTTGTCAGTGTTGAAGTCGATGTTGTACTTGTCGTTAATGAAGTCGATGTTGAAGTCGATATCGTACTAGTCGATGTTGTACTTGTCGATGTTGATGTCGATATCGTACTTGTCGTTGTTGAAGTCGATATCGTAGTTGTCGTTGTTGAAGTCGATGTCGTACTTGTCGTTCTTGAAGTCGATGTCGTACTTGTCGTTGTTGAAGTCGATGTTGTATTTGTCGTTGTTGAAGTCGATGTCGTACTTGTCGTTGTTGTACTTGTCGATGTCGTGCTTGTTGTTGTTGAAGTCGATGTTGTACTTGTCGTTGTTGAAGTCGATGTCGTACTTGTCGTTGTTGAAGTCGATGTTGTACTTGTCGTTGTTGAAGTCGATGTTGTACTTGTCGTTGTTGAAGTCGATGTTGTACTTGTCGTTGTTGAAGTCGATATCGTACTTGTCGTTGTTGTACTTGTCGATGTTGAAGTCGATGTCGTACTAGTCGATGTTGTACTTGTCGATGTTGAAGTCGATGTCGTACTAGTCGATGTTGTACTTGTCGGTGTTGAAGTCGATGTTGTACTTGTCGGTGTTGAAGTCGATGTTGTACTTGTCGTTGTTGAAGTCGATGTTGTACTTGTCGGTGCTGAAGTCAATATTGGACTTGTCGTTGTTGAAGTCGATGTTGTACTTGTCGTTGTTGAAGTCGATGTTGTGCTTGTCGATGTTGAAGTCGATATTGCACGAGTCGATATTGTACTTGTCGATGCTGAAGTCGATGTTGTACTTGTCGTTGTTGAAGTCGATGTTGTACCTGTCGATGTTGAAGTCGATATCGTACTAGTCGATGTTGTACTTGTCGATGTTGTACTTGTCGATGTTGAAGTCGATGTCGCACTAGTCGATGTTGTACTTGTCGTTGTTGAAGTCGATGTCGTACTAGTCGATGTTAAAGTCGATGTTGTACTTGTCGGTGTTGAAGTATATGTCGTACTAGTCGATGTTGAAGTCGATGTTGTACTTGTCAGTGTTGAAGTCGATGTTGTACTTGTCAATGTTGAAGTCGATGTCGTACTAGTCGATGTTGTACTTGTCGATGTTGAAGTCGATGTCGTACTTGTCGATGTTGTACTTGTCGTTGTTGAAGTCGATGTCGTACTTGTCGTTGTTGAAGTCGATGTCGTAATAGTCGATGTTGAAGTCGATGTCGTACTTGTCGGTGTTGAAGTCGATGTTGTACTTGTCGTTGTTGAAGTCGATGTTGTACTTGTCGTTGTTGAAGTCGATGTTGTACTTATCGGTGTTGAAGTCGATGTTGTACTTGTCTGTGTTGAAGTCGATGTTGTACTTGTAGCTGTTGAAGTCGATGTTGAAGTCGATATCGTACTAGTCGATGTTGTACTTGTCGATGTTGAAGTCGATGTCGCACTAGTCGATGTTGTACTTGTCGTTGTTGAAGTCGATGTCGTACTAGTCGATGTTAAAGTCGATGTTGTACTTGTCGGTGTTGAAGTATATGTTGTACTAGTCGATGTTGAAGTCGATGTTGTACTTGTCAGTGTTGAAGTCGATGTTGTACTTGTCAATGTTGAAGTCGATGTCGTACTAGTCGATGTTGTACTTGTCGATGTTGAAGTCGATGTCGTACTTGTCGATGTTGTACTTGTCATTGTTGAAGTCGATGTCGTACTTGTCGTTGTTGAAGTCGATGTCGTAATAGTCGATGTTGAAGTCGATGTCGTACTTGTCGGTGTTGAAGTCGATGTTGTACTTGTCGTTGTTGAAGTCGATGTTGTACTTGTCGTTGTTGAAGTCGATGTTGTACTTATCGGTGTTGAAGTCGATGTTGTACTTGTCGGTGTTGAAGTCGATGTTGTACTTGTAGCTGTTGAAGTCGATGTTGTACTTGTCGATGTTGAAGTCGATATCGTACTAGTCGATGTTGTACTTGTCGGTGTTGAAGTCGATGTTGTACTTGTCAGTGTTGAAGTCGATGTTGTACTTGTCGTTGTTGAAGTCGATGTTGTACTTGTCGATGTTGAAGTCGATATCGTACTAGTCGATGTTGTACTTGTCGATGTTGAAGTCGATGTTGTACTTGTCGATGTTGAAGTCGATATTGTACTTGTCGATGTTGAAGTCGATGTTGTACTTGTCGTTGTTAAAGTCGATGTTGTACTTGTCGGTGTTGATGTCGATGTTGTACTTGTCGTTGTTGAAGTCGATGTGGAACTTGTCGGTGTTAAAGTCGATGTTGTACTTGTCGGTGTTGAAGTCGATGTCGTACTAGTCGATGTTGTACTTGTCGATGTTGAAGTCGATGTCGTACTAGTCGATGTTGTACTTGTCGGTGTTGAAGTCGATGTTGTACTTGTCGGTGTTGAAGTCGATGTTGTACTTGTCGTTGTTGAAGTCGATGTTGTACTTGTCGGTGTTGAAGTCAATGTTGTACTTGTCGGTGTTGAAGTCGATGTTGTACTTGTCGGTGTTGAAGTCGATGTTGTACTTGTCGTTGTTGAAGTCGATGTTGTACTTGTCGATGTTGAAGTCGATATTGTACTAGTCGATATTGTACTTGTCGATGTTGAAGTCGATGTTGTACTTGTCGTTGTTGAAGTCGATGTTGTACCTGTCGATGTTGAAGTCGATATCGTACTAGTCGATGTTGTACTTGTCGATGTTGAAGTCGATGTCGCACTAGTCGATGTTGTACTTGTCGTTGTTGAAGTCGATGTCGTACTAGTCGATGTTAAAGTCGATGTTGTACTTGTCGGTGTTGAAGTATATGTCGTACTAGTCGATGTTGAAGTCGATGTTGTACTTGTCAGTGTTGAAGTCGATGTTGTACTTGTCAATGTTGAAGTCGATGCCGTACTAGTCGATGTTGTACTTGTCGATGTTGAAGTCGATGTCGTACTTGTCGATGTTGTACTTGTCGTTGTTGAAGTCGATGTCGTACTTGTCGTTGTTGAAGTCGATGTCGTAATAGTCGATGTTGAAGTCGATGTCGTACTTGTCGGTGTTGAAGTCGATGTTGTACTTGTCGTTGTTGAAGTCGATGTTGTACTTGTCGTTGTTGAAGTCGATGTTTTACTTATCGGTGTTGAAGTCGATGTTGTACTTGTCTGTGTTGAAGTCGATGTTGTACTTGTAGCTGTTGAAGTCGATGTTGAAGTCGATATCGTACTAGTCGATGTTGTACTTGTCGATGTTGAAGTCGATGTCGCACTAGTCGATGTTGTACTTGTCGTTGTTGAAGTCGATGTCGTACTAGTCGATGTTAAAGTCGATGTTGTACTTGTCGGTGTTGAAGTATATGTTGTACTAGTCGATGTTGAAGTCGATGTTGTACTTGTCAGTGTTGAAGTCGATGTTGTACTTGTCAATGTTGAAGTCGATGTCGTACTAGTCGATGTTGTACTTGTCGATGTTGAAGTCGATGTCGTACTTGTCGATGTTGTACTTGTCGTTGTTGAAGTCGATTTCGTACTTGTCGTTGTTGAAGTCGATGTCGAAATAGTCGATGTTGAAGTCGATGTCGTACTTGTTGGTGTTGAAGTCGATGTTGTACTTGTCGTTGTTGAAGTCGATGTTGTACTTGTCGTTGTTGAAGTCGATGTTGTACTTATCGGTGTTGAAGTCGATGTTGTACTTGTCGGTGTTGAAGTCGATGTTGTACTTGTAGCTGTTGAAGTCGATGTTGTACTTGTCGATGCTGAAGTCGATATCGTACTAGTCGATGTTGTACTTGTCGGTGTTGAAGTCGATGTTGTACTTGTCAGTATTGAAGTCGATGTTGTACTTGTCGTTGTTGAAGGCGATTTTGTACTTGTCGATGTTGAAGTCGATATCGTACTAGTCGATGTTGTACTTGTCGATGTTGAAGTCGATGTTGTACTTGTCGATGTTGAAGTCGATGTTGTACTTGTCGATGTTGAAGTCGATGTTGTACTTGTCGTTGTTAAAGTCGATGTTGTACTTGTCGGTGTTGATGTCGATGTTGTACTTGTCGTTGTTGAAGTCGATGTGGTACTTGTCGGTGTTAAAGTCGATGTTGTACTTGTCGGTGTTGAAGTCGATGTTGTACTTGTTAGTGTTGAAGTCGATGTTGTACTTGTCGTTAATGAAGTCGATGTTAAAGTCGATATCGTACTAGTCGATGTTGTACTTGTCGATGTTGAAGTCGATGTTGTACTTGTCGTTGTTAAAGTCAATGTTGTACTTGTCGGTGTTGATGTCGATATCGTACTTGTCGTTGTTGAAGTCGATATCGTAGTTGTCGTTGTTGAAGTCGATGTCGTACTTGTCGTTCTTGAAGTCGATGTCGTACTTGTCGTTGTTGAAGTCGATGTTGTATTTGTCGTTGTTGAAGTCGATGTCGTACTTGTCGTTGTTGTACTTGTCGATGTCGTGCTTGTTGTTGTTGAAGTCGATGTTGTACTTGTCGTTGTTGAAGTCGATGTCGTACTTGTCGTTGTTGAAGTCGATGTTGTACTTGTCGTTGTTGAAGTCGATGTTGTACTTGTTGTTGTTGAAGTCGATGTTGTACTTGTCGTTGTTGAAGTCGATATCGTACTTGTCGTTGTTGTACTTGTCAATGTTGAAGTCGATGTCGTACTAGTCGATGTTGTACTTGTCGATGTTGAAGTCGATGTCGTACTAGTCGATGTTGTACTTGTCGGTGTTGAAGTCGATGTTGTACTTGTCGGTGTTGAAGTCGATGTTGTACTTGTCGTTGTTGAAGTCGATGTTGTACTTGTCGGTGTTGAAGTCAATGTTGTACTTGTCGGGGTTGAAGTCGATGTTGTACTTGTCGGTGTTGAAGTCGATGTTGTACTTGTCGTTGTTGAAGTCGATGTTGTGCTTGTCGATGTTGAAGCCGATATTGTACTAGTCGATATTGTACTTGTCGATGTTGAAGTCGATGTTGTACTTGTCGTTGTTGAAGTCGATGTTGTACCTGTCGATGTTGAAGTCGATATCGTACTAGTTGATGTTGTACTTGTCGATGTTGAAGTCGATGTTGCACTAGTCGATGTTGTACTTGTCGTTGTTGAAGTCGATGTCGTACTAGTCGATGTTAAAGTCGATGTTGTACTTGTCGGTGTTGAAGTATATGTCGTACTAGTCGATGTTGAAGTCGATGTTGTACTTGTCGGTGTTGAAGTCGATGTTGTACTTGTCGGTGTTGAAGTCGATGTTGTACTTGTCAGTGTTGAAGTCGATGTTGTACTTGTCGTTGTTGAAGTCGATGTTGTACTTGTCGATGTTGAAGTCGATATCGTACTAGTCGATGTTGAAGTCGATGTTGTACTTGTCGATGTTGAAGTCGATGTTGTACTTGTCGTTGTTAAAGTCGATGTTGTACTTGTCGGTGTTGATGTCGATGTTGTACTTGTCGTTGTTGAAGTCGATGTGGTACTTGTCGGTGTTAAAGTCGATGTTGTACTTGTCGGTGTTGAAGTCGATGTTGTACTTGTCAGTGTTGAAGTCGATGTTGTACTTGTCGTTAATGAAGTCGATGTTGAAGTCGATATCGTACTAGTCGATGTTGTACTTGTCGATGTTGAAGTCGATGTTGTACTTGTCGTTGTTAAAGTCAATGTTGTACTTGTCGGTGTTGATGTCGATATCGTACTTGTCGTTGTTGAAGTCGATATCGTAGTTGTCGTTGTTGAAGTCGATGTCGTACTTGTCGTTCTTGAAGTCAATGTCGTACTTGTCGTTGTTGAAGTCGATGTTATATTTGTCGTTGTTGAAGTCGATGTCGTACTTGTCATTCTTGTACTTGTCGATGTCGTACTTGTTGTTGTTGAAGTCGATGTTGTACTTGTCGTTGTTGAAGTCGATGTCGTACTTGTCGTTGTTGAAGTCGATGTTGTACTTGTCGTTGTTGAAGTCGATGTTGTACTTGTCGTTGTTGAAGTCGATATCGTACTTGTCGTTGTTGTACTTGTCGATGTTGAAGTCGATGTCGTACTAGTCGATGTTGTACTTGTTGATGTTGAAGTCGATGTCGTACTAGTCGATGTTGTACTTGTCGGTGTTGAAGTCGATGTTGTACTTGTCGGTGTTGAAGTCGATGTTGTACTTGCCGTTGTTGAAGTCGATGTTGTACTTGTCGGTGTTGAAGTCAATGTTGTACTTGTCGGTGTTGAAGTCGATGTTGTACTTGTCGGTGTTGAAGTCGATGTTGTACTTGTCGTTGTTGAAGTCGATGTTGTACTTGTCGATGTTGAAGTCGATATTGTACTAGTCGATATTGTACTTGTCGATGTTGAAGTCGATGTTGTACTTGTCGTTGTTGAAGTCGATGTTGTACCTGTCGATGTTGAAGTCGATATCGTACTAGTCAATTTTGTACTTGTCGATGTTGAAGTCGATGTCGCACTAGTCGATGTTGTACTTGTCGTTGTTGAAGTCGATGTCGTACTAGTCGATGTTAAAGTCGATGTTGTACTTGTCGGTGTTGAAGTATATGTCGTACTAGTCGATGTTGAAGTCGATGTTGTACTTGTCAGTGTTGAAGTCGATGTTGTACTTGTCAATGTTGAAGTCGATGTCGTACTAGTCGATGTTGTACTTGTCGATGTTGAAGTCGATGTTGTACTTGTCGTTGTTGAAGTCGATGTTGTACCTGTCGTTGTTGTAGTCGATGTCGTAATAGTCGATGTTGAAATCGATGTCGTACTTGTCGGTGTTGAAGTCGATGTTGTACTTGTCGTTGTTGAAGTCGATGTTGTACTTGTCGTTGTTGAAGTCGATGTTGTACTTATCGGTGTTGAAGTCGATGTTGTACTTGTCGGTGTTGAAGTCGATGTTGTACTTGTAGCTGTTGAAGTCGATGTTGTACTTGTCGATGTTGAAGTCGATATCGTACTAGTCGATGTTGTACTTGTCGATGTTGAAGTCGATGTCGCACTAGTCGATGTTGTACTTGTCGTTGTTGAAGTCGATGTCGTACTAGTCGATATTAAAGTCGATGTTGTACTTGTCGGTGTTGAAGTATATGTCGTACTAGTCGATGTTGAAGTCGATGTAGTACTTGTCGGTGTTGAAGTCGATGTTGTACTTGTCAATGTTGAAGTCGATGTCGTACCAGTCGATGTTGTACTTGTCGATGTTGAAGTCGATGTCGTACTTGTCGATGTTGTACTTGTCGATGTCGTACTTGTCGTTGTTGAAGTCGATGTCGTAAAAGTCGATGTTGAAGTCGATGTCGTACTTGTCGGTGTTGAAGTCGATGTTGTACTTGTCGTTGTTGAAGTCGATGTTGTACTTGTCGTTGTTGAAGTCGATGTTGTACTTGTCGTTGTTGAAGTCGATGTTGTACTTGTCGTTGTTGAAGTCGATGTCGTAATAGTCGATGTTGAAGTCGATGTCGTACTTGTCGGTGTTGAAGTCGATGTTGTACTTGTCGTTGTTGAAGTCGATGTTGTACTAGTCGATGTTAAAGTCGATGTTGTACTTGTCGGTGTTGAAGTATATGTTGTACTAGTCGATGTTGAAGTCGATGTTGTACTTGTCAGTGTTGAAGTCGATGTTGTACTTGTCAATGTTGAAGTCGATGTCGTAATAGTCGATGTTGTACTTGTCGATGTTGAAGTCGATGTCGTACTTGTCGATGTTGTACTTGTCGTTGTTGAAGTCGATGTCGTACTTGTCGTTGTTGAAGTCGATGTCGTAATAGTCGATGTTGAAGTCGATGTCGTACTTGTCGGTGTTGAAGTCGATGTTGTACTTGTCGTTGTTGAAGTCGATGTTGTACTTGTCGTTGTTGAAGTCGATGTTGTACTTATCGGTGTTGAAGTCGATGTTGTACTTGTCGGTGTTGAAGTCGATGTTGTACTTGTAGCTGTTGAAGTCGATGTTGTACTTGTCGATGTTGAAGTCGATATCGTATTAGTCGATGTTGTACTTGTCGGTGTTGAAGTCGATGTTGTACTTGTCAGTGTTGAAGTCGATGTTGTACTTGTCGTTGTTGAAGTCGATGTTGTACTTGTCGATGTTGAAGTCGATATCGTACTAGTCGATGTTGTACTTGTCGATGTTGAAGTCGATGTTGTACTTGTCGTTGTTAAAGTCAATGTTGTACTTGTCGGTGTTGATGTCGATATCGTACTTGTCGTTGTTGAAGTCGATATCGTAGTTGTCGTTGTTGAAGTCGATGTCGTACTTGTCGTTCTTGAAGTCGATGTCGTACTTGTCGTTGTTGAAGTCGATGTTATATTTGTCGTTGTTGAAGTCGATGTCGTACTTGTCATTCTTGTACTTGTCGATGTGGTACTTGTTGTTGTTGAAGTCGATGTTGTACTTGTCGTTGTTGAAGTCGATGTCGTACTTGTCGTTGTTGAAGTCGATGTTGTACTTGTCGTTGTTGAAGTCGACGTTGTACTTGTCGTTGTTGAAGTCGATATCGTACTTGTCGTTGTTGTACTTGTCGATGTTGAAGTCGATGTCGTACTAGTCGATGTTGTACTTGTTGATGTTGAAGTCGATGTCGTACTAGTCGATGTTGTACTTGTCGGTGTTGAAGTCGATGTTGTACTTGTCGGTGTTGAAGTCGATGTTGTACTTGCCGTTGTTGAAGTCGATGTTGTACTTGTCGGTGTTGAAGTCAATGTTGTACTTGTCGGTGTTGAAGTCGATGTTGTACTTGTCGGTGTTGAAGTCGATGTTGTACTTGTCGTTGTTGAAGTCGATGTTGTACTTGTCGATGTTGAAGTCGATATTGTACTAGTCGATATTGTACTTGTCGATGTTGAAGTCGATGTTGTACTTGTCGTTGTTGAAGTCGATGTTGTACCTGTCGATGTTGAAGTCGATATCGTACTAGTCAATTTTGTACTTGTCGATGTTGAAGTCGATGTCGCACTAGTCGATGTTGTACTTGTCGTTGTTGAAGTCGATGTCGTACTAGTCGATGTTAAAGTCGATGTTGTACTTGTCGGTGTTGAAGTATATGTCGTACTAGTCGATGTTGAAGTCGATGTTGTACTTGTCAGTGTTGAAGTCGATGTTGTACTTGTCAATGTTGAAGTCGATGTCGTACTAGTCGATGTTGTACTTGTCGATGTTGAAGTCGATGTTGTACTTGTCGTTGTTGAAGTCGATGTTGTACCTGTCGTTGTTGTAGTCGATGTCGTAATAGTCGTTGTTGAAATCGATGTCGTACTTGTCGGTGTTGAAGTCGATGTTGTACTTGTCGTTGTTGAAGTCGATGTTGTACTTGTCGTTGTTGAAGTCGATGTTGTACTTATCGGTGTAGAAGTCGATGTTGTACTTGTCGGTGTTGAAGTCGATGTTGTACTTGTAGCTGTTGAAGTCGATGTTGTACTTGTCGATGTTGAAGTCGATATCGTACTAGTCGATGTTGTACTTGTCGATGTTGAAGTCGATGTCGCACTAGTCGATGTTGTACTTGTCGTTGTTGAAGTCGATGTCGTACTAGTCGATATTAAAGTCGATGTTGTACTTGTCGGTGTTGAAGTATATGTCGTACTAGTCGATGTTGAAGTCGATGTAGTACTTGTCGGTGTTGAAGTCGATGTTGTACTTGTCAATGTTGAAGTCGATGTCGTACCAGTCGATGTTGTACTTGTCGATGTTGAAGTCGATGTCGTACTTGTCGATGTTGTACTTGTCGATGTCGTACTTGTCGTTGTTGAAGTCGATGTCGTAATAGTCGATGTTGAAGTCGATGTCGTACTTGTCGGTGTTGAAGTCGATGTTGTACTTGTCGTTGTTGAAGTCGATGTTGTACTTGTCGTTGTTGAAGTCGATGTTGTACTTATCGGTGTTGAAGTCGATGTTGTACTTGTCTGTGTTGAAGTGGATGTTGTACTTGTAGCTGTTGAAGTCGATGTTGAAGTCGATATCGTACTAGTCGATGTTGTACTTGTCGATGTTGAAGTCGATGTCGCACTAGTCGATGTTGTACTTGTCGTTGTTGAAGTCGATGTCGTACTAGTCGATGTTAAAGTCGATGTTGTACTTGTCGGTGTTGAAGTATATGTTGTACTAGTCGATGTTGAAGTCGATGTTGTACTTGTCAGTGTTGAAGTCGATGTTGTACTTGTCAATGTTGAAGTCGATGTCGTAATAGTCGATGTTGTACTTGTCGATGTTGAAGTCGATGTCGTACTTGTCGATGTTGTACTTGTCGTTGTTGAAGTCGATGTCGTACTTGTCGTTGTTGAAGTCGATGTCGTAATAGTCGATGTTGAAGTCGATGTCGTACTTGTCGGTGTTGAAGTCGATGTTGTACTTGTCGTTGTTGAAGTCGATGTTGTACTTGTCGTTGTTGTAGTCGATGTTGTACTTATCGGTGTTGAAGTCGATGTTGTACTTGTCGGTGTTGAAGTCGATGTTGTACTTGTAGCTGTTGAAGTCGATGTTGTACTTGTCGATGTTGAAGTCGATATCGTATTAGTCGATGTTGTACTTGTCGGTGTTGAAGTCGATGTTGTACTTGTCAGTGTTGAAGTCGATGTTGTACTTGTCGTTGTTGAAGTCGATGTTGTACTTGTCGATGTTGAAGTCGATATCGTACTAGTCGATGTTGTACTTGTCGATGTTGAAGTCGATGTTGTACTTGTCGATGTTGAAGTCGATGTTGTACTTGTCGATGTTGAAGTCGATGTTGTACTTGTCGTTGTTAAAGTCGATGTTGTACTTGTCGGTGTTGATGTCGATGTTGTACTTGTCGTTGTTGAAGTCGATGTGGTACTTGTCGGTGTTAAAGTCGATGTTGTACTTCTCGGTGTTGAAGTCGATGTTGTACTTGTCAGTGTTGAAGTCGATGTTGTACTTGTCAGTGTTGAAGTCGATGTTGTACTTGTCGTTGTTGAAGTCGATGTTGTACTTGTCGATGTTGAAGTCGATATCGTACTAGTCGATGTTGTACTTGTCGATGTTGAAGTCGATGTTGTACTTGTCGATGTTGAAGTCGATGTTGTACTTGTCGATGTTGTACTTGTCGATGTTGAAGTCGATGTTGTACTTGTCGATGTTGAAGTCGATGTTGTACTTGTCGATATTGAAGTCGATGTCGCACTAGTCGATGTTGTACTTGTCGTTGTTGAAGTCGATGTTGTACTTGTCGTTGTTGAAGTCGATGTTGTACTTGTCGTTGTTGAAGTCGATGTTGTACTTATCGGTGTTGAAGTCGATGTTGTACTTGTCTGTGTTGAAGTGGATGTTGTACTTGTAGCTGTTGAAGTCGATGTTGAAGTCGATATCGTACTAGTCGATGTTGTACTTGTCGATGTTGAAGTCGATGTCGCACTAGTCGATGTTGTAATTGTCGTTGTTGAAGTCGATGTCGTACTAGTCGATGTTAAAGTCGATGTTGTACTTGTCGGTGTTGAAGTATATGTTGTACTAGTCGATGTTGAAGTCGATGTTGTACTTGTCAGTGTTGAAGTCGATGTTGTACTTGTCAATGTTGAAGTCGATGTCGTAATAGTCGATGTTGTACTTGTCGATGTTGAAGTCGATGTCGTACTTGTCGATGTTGTACTTGTCGTTGTTGAAGTCGATGTCGTACTTGTCGTTGTTGAAGTCGATGTCGTAATAGTCGATGTTGAAGTCGATGTCGTACTTGTCGGTGTTGAAGTCGATGTTGTACTTGTCGTTGTTGAAGTCGATGTTGTACTTGTCGTTGTTGTAGTCGATGTTGTACTTATCGGTGTTGAAGTCGATGTTGTACTTGTCGGTGTTGAAGTCGATGTTGTACTTGTAGCTGTTGAAGTCGATGTTGTACTTGTCGATGTTGAAGTCGATATCGTATTAGTCGATGTTGTACTTGTCGGTGTTGAAGTCGATGTTGTACTTGTCAGTGTTGAAGTCGATGTTGTACTTGTCGTTGTTGAAGTCGATGTTGTACTTGTCGATGTTGAAGTCGATATCGTACTAGTCGATGTTGTACTTGTCGATGTTGAAGTCGATGTTGTACTTGTCGATGTTGAAGTCGATGTTGTACTTGTCGATGTTGAAGTCGATGTTGTACTTGTCGATGTTGAAGTCGATGTTGTACTTGTCGTTGTTAAAGTCGATGTTGTACTTGTCGTTGTTGAAGTCGATGTTGTACTTGTCGATGTTGAAGTCGATATCGTAGTAGTCGATGTTGAAGTCGATGTTGTACTTGTCGATGTTGAAGTCGATGTTGTACTTGTCGTTGTTAAAGTCGATGTTGTACTTGTCGGTGTTGATGTCGATGTTGTACTTGTCGTTGTTGAAGTCGATGTGGTACTTGTCGGTGTTAAAGTCGATGTTGTACTTGTCGGTGTTGAAGTCGATGTTGTACTTGTCAGTGTTGAAGTCGATGTTGTACTTGTCGTTAATGAAGTCGATGTTGAAGTCGATATCGTACTAGTCGATGTTGTACTTGTCGATGTTGAAGTCGATGTTGTACTTGTCGTTGTTAAAGTCAATGTTGTACTTGTCGGTGTTGATGTCGATATCGTACTTGTCGTTGTTGAAGTCGATATCGTAGTTGTCGTTGTTGAAGTCGATGTCGTACTTGTCGTTCTTGAAGTCGATGTCGTACTTGTCGTTGTTGAAGTCGATGTTATATTTGTCGTTGTTGAAGTCGATGTCGTACTTGTCATTCTTGTACTTGTCGATGTCGTACTTGTTGTTGTTGAAGTCGATGTTGTACTTGTCGTTGTTGAAGTCGATGTCGTACTTGTCGTTGTTGAAGTCGATGTTGTACTTGTCGTTGTTGAAGTCGATGTTGTACTTGTCGTTGTTGAAGTCGATATCGTACTTGTCGTTGTTGTACTTGTCGATGTTGAAGTCGATGTCGTACTAGTCGATGTTGTACTTGTTGATGTTGAAGTCGATGTCGTACTAGTCGATGTTGTACTTGTCGGTGTTGAAGTCGATGTTGTACTTGTCGGTGTTGAAGTCGATGTCGTACTTATCGTTCCTGAAGTCGATGTTGTACTTGTCGTTGTTGAAGTCGATGTTGTACTTGTCGATATTGAAGTCGATGTCGTACTAGTCGATGTTGTACTTGTCGGTGTTGAAGTCGATGTCGTTCTAGTCGATGTTGTACTTGTCGATGTTGAAGTCGATGTCGTAATAGTCGTTGTTGAAGTCGATGTCGTACTTGTCGTTGTTGTACTTGTCGATGCCGTACTTGTCGTTGTTGAAGTCGATGTCGTACTTGTCGTTGTTATACTTGTCGAAGTTGAAGTCGATGTCGTACTAGTCGATGTGGTACTTGTCGATGATGAAGTCGATGTCGTACTACTCGATGTTGAAGTCGGTGTTGTACTTGTCGGTGTTGAAGTCGATGTTGTACTTGTCGATGTTGAAGTTGATGTCGTACTTGTCGTTGTTGAAATCGATGTTGTACTTGTCGATGTTGAAGTCGATGTCGTACTAGTCGATGTTGTACTTGTCGATGTCGTACTACTCGATGTTGAAGTCGATGTTGTACTTGTCGGTGTTGAAGTCGATGTTGTACTTGTCGGTGTTGAAGTCGATGTTGTACTTTTCGTTGTTGAAGTCGATGTTGTACTTGTCGATGTTGAAGTTGATTTCGTACTAGTCGATGTTGAAGTCGATGTTGTACTTGTCGGTGTTGAAGTCGATGTTGTACTGCTCGATGTTGAAGTCAATGTCGTACTAGTCGATATTGTACTTGTCGTCGTTGAAGTCGATGTCGTACTTGTCGATGTTGATGTCGATATCGTACTTGTCGATATTGAAGTCGATATCTTACTTGTCGATGTTGAAGTCGATATCGTACTTGTCGATGTTGAAGTCGATATCGTACTTATCGATGTTGAAGTCGATGTCGTATTAGTCGATGTTGTACTTGTCGTTGTTGAAGTCGATATCGTACTTGTCGTTGTTGTACTTGTCGATGTTGAAGTCGATGTCGTACTAGTCGATGTTGTACTTGTCGTTGTTGAAGTCGATGTTGTACTAGTCGATGTTGTACTTTTCGTCGTTGAAGTCGATGTTGTACTTGTCGTTGTTGAAGACGATATCGTACTTGTCGTTGTTGAAGTCGATATCATACTTGTCATTGTTGAAGTCGATGTCGTACTTGTCGATGTTGTACTTGTCGTTGTAGAAGTCGATATCGTACTAGTCGTTGTTGTACTTGTCGTTGTTGAAGACGATATCGTACTTGTCGTTGTTGAAGTCGATATCGTACTTGTCGTTGTTGAAGTCGATGTCGTACTTGTCGATGTTGTTCTTGTCGTTGTAGAAATCGATGTCGTACTAGTCGTTGTTGTACTTGTCATTGTTGAAGTCGATGTTGTACTTGTCGTTGTTGAAGTCAATGTCGTACTAGTCGATGTTATACTTGTCGCTGTTGAAGTCGATGTCGAACTTGTCGTTGTTGAAGTCGATGTCGTACTTGTCGCTGTAGAAGTCGATGTCGTACTTGTCGTTGTTGTACTTGTCATTGTTGAAGTCGATGTTGTACTTGTCGTTGTTGAAGTCAATGTCGTACTAGTCGATGTTCTACTTGTCGATGTTGAAGTCGATGTCGTTCTTCTCATTGCTGAAGTCGATATCGTACTTGTTGGTTTTGAAGTCGATGTCGTACTCGTCGTTGTTGAAGTCGATGTCGTACTTGTCGTTGTTGAAGTCGATATCGTACATGTCGTTGTTGAAGTCAATGTCGTACTTGTCGTTGTTAAGGTCGATGTTGTACTTGTCATTGTTGTACTTGTCGTTGTTGAAGTCAATGTTCTACTTGTCGATGTTGAAGTCGATGTCGTACTAGTCGATGTTGTACTTGTCGGTGTTGAAGTCGATGTCGTACTAGTCAATGTTGTACTTGTCGATGTTGAAGTCAATGTCGTACTAGTTGTTGTTGAAGTCGATGTCGTACTTGTCGTTGTTGTACTTGTTGATGTCGTACTTGTCATTGTTGAAGCCAATGTCGTACTTGTCGTTGTTGAAGTCGATATCGTACTAGTCGATGTTGTACTTGTCGATGTTGAAGTCGTTGTTGTACTTCTCGTTGTTGAAGTCGATGTTGTACTTCTCGGTGTTGAAGTCGATGTTGAAGTCGATATCGTACTAGTCGATGTTGTACTTCTCGATATTGAAGTCGATGTCGTACTAGTCGATGTTGTACTTGTCGTTGTTGAATTCGATGTCGTACTAGTCGAAGTTGAAGTCGATGTTGTACTTGTTGGTGTTGAAGTCGATGTCGTACTAGTCGATGTTGTACTTGTCGATGTCATACTTGTCGATGTTGTACTTGTCATTGTTGAAGTCGATGTTGTACTAGTCGATTTTGAAGTCGATGTTGTACTTGTCGGTGTTGAAGTCGATGTCGTACTAGTCGATGTTGTACTTGTCGATGTTGAAGTCGATGTTGTACTTGTCTTTGTTGAAGTCGATGTTCTACTTGTCGGTGTTGAAGTCAATGTTGTACTTGTCGTTGTTGAAGTCGATATCGTACTTGTCGATGTTGAAGTCGATATCGTACTTGTCGATAATGAAGTCGCTGTCGTACTAGTCGATGTTGTACTTGTCGATATTAAAGTCGATGTCGTACTAGTCGATGTTGTACTTGTCGTTGTTGAAGTCGATATCGTACTAGTCGATGTTGAAGTCAATGTTGTACTTGTCGATGTTGAAGTCGATATCGTACTTGTCGATGTTGAAGTCGATATCGTACTTGTCGATAATGAAGTCGCTGTTGTACTAGTCGATGTTGTACTTGTCGTTGTTGAAGTCGATATCGTACTTGTCGTTGTTGAAGTCAATATCGTACTTGTCATTGTTGAAGTCGATGTCGTACTTGTCGTTGTTGAAGTCAATGTCGTAGTAGTCGAAGTTGTACTTGTCGATGTTGAAGTCAATGTCGTACTTGTCGTTGTTGAAGTCGATGTCGTACTTGTCGTTGTTGAAGTCAATATCGTACTTGTCGTTGTTGAAGTC
Source organism: Procambarus clarkii (assembly GCF_040958095.1). Lineage (NCBI taxonomy): Eukaryota > Metazoa > Arthropoda > Malacostraca > Decapoda > Cambaridae > Procambarus > Procambarus clarkii. The sequence continues at coordinate 24,765,931 of NC_091192.1, read as the reverse complement.
AATGTCGTAGTAGTCGAAGTTGTACTTGTCGATGTTGAAGTCAATGTCGTACTTGTCGTAGTTGAAGATGATGACGTACTTGTCGTTGTTGTACTTGTCGTTGTTGAAGTCGATATCGTACTTGTCGTGGTTGAAGTCGATATCGTACTTGTCGTTGTTGAAGTCGATATCGTACTTGTCGTTGTTGCACTTGTCGATGTTGAAGTCGATGTCGTACTAGTAGATATTGTACTTGTCGATGTTGAAGTCGATGTCGTACTAGTCGGTGTTGAAGTCGATGTCATACTAGTCGATGTTGTACTTGTCGTTGTTGAAGTCGATGTCGTACTTGTCGTTGTTGAAGTCGATATCGTGCTTGTCGTTGTTGAAGTCAATGTTGTACTTGTCGATGTTGAAGGCGATGTCGTACTAGTCGTTGTTGAAGTCGATGTCATACTTGTCTTTATTGTACTTGTCGATGTCGAACTTGTCGTTGTTGAAGTCGATGTCGTACTTGTCGTTGTTGAAGTCGATGTTGTACTAGTCGTTGATGTACTTGTCGTTGTTGTAGTCGATATTGTACTTGTCGTTGATGAAGTCGATATCGTACTTGTCGTTGTTATACTTGTCGAAGTTGAAGTCGATGTCGTACTAGTCGATGTTGTACTTGTCGATGTTGAAGTCGATGTCGTACTAGTCAATGTTGAAGTCGATGTTGTGCTTGTCGGTGTTGAAGTCGATGTTGTACTTGTCGGTGTTGAAGTCGATGTTGTACTTGTCGTTGTTGAAGTCGATGTTGTACTTGTCGATGTTGAAGTCGATATCGTACTAGTCGATGTTGTACTTGTCGTTGTTGAAGTCGATGTCGTACTAGTCGATGTTGTACTTGTCAGTGTTGAAGTCGATGTCGTACTAGTCGATGTTGTACTTATCGGTGTTGAAGTCGATGTTGTACTTGTCGGTGTTGAAGTCGATGTTGTACTTGTCGGTGTTGAAGTCGATGTTGTACTTGTTCGTGTTGAAGTCGATGTTGTACTTCTCGGTGTTGAAGTCAATGTTGTACTTGTCGTTGTTGAAGTCGATGTTGTACTTGTCGATGTTGAAGTCGATATCGTACTAGTCGATGTTGTACTTGTCGATGTTGAAGTCGTTGATGTACTTGTCGGTGTTGAAGTCGATGTTGTACTTGTCAGTGTTGAAGTCGATGTTGTACTTGTCGGTGTTGAAGTCGATGTTGTACTTGTCGGTGTTGAAGTCGATGTTGTACTTGTCGTTGTTGAAGTCGATGTTGTACTTGTCGATGTTGAAGTCGATATCGTACTAGTCGATGTTGTACGTGTCGTTGTTGAAGTCGATGTCGTACTTGTCATTGTTGAAGTCGATATCGTACTTGTCGTTGTTGACATCGATGTCGTACTTGTCGTTGTTGAAAACGATGTCGTACTTGTTGTTGTTGAAGTCGATGTCGTATTTGTCGTTGTTGAAGTCGATATCGTACTTGTCGTTGTTGAAGTCGATGTCGTACTTGTCGTTGTTGAAGTCGATGTCGTACTTTTCATTGTTGAAGTCGATGTCGTACTTATCGTTGTTGAAGTCGATGTTGTACTTGTCGATGTTAAAGTCGATATCGTACTAGTCGATGTTGTACTTTTCGATGTTGAAGTCGATGTCGTACTAGTCGATGTTGAAGTCGATGTTGTACTTGTCGGTGTTGAAGTCGATGTCGTACTAGTCGATGTTGAACTCGATGTTGTACTTGTTGGTGTTGAAGTCGATATCGTACTAGTAGATGTTGTACTTGTCGACGTTGAAGTCGATGTCGTACTAGTCAATGTTGTACTTGTCGATGTTGAAGTCGGTGTCGTACTTGTCGATGTTGTACTTGTCGTTGTTGAAGTCGATGTCGTACTATTCGATGTTGAAGTCGATGTTGTACTTGTCGGTGTTGAAGTCGATATTGTACTTGTCGGTGTTGAAGTCGATGTTGTACTTGTCGATGTTGAAGTCGATGTTGTACTTGTCGTTGTTGAAGTCGATGTTGTACTTGTCGGTGTTAAAGTCGATGTTGTACTTGTCGGTGTTGAAGTCGATGTTGTTCTTGTCGGTGTTGAAGTCGATGTAGTACTTGTCGTTGTTGTACTTGTCGATGTTGAAGTCGATGTCGTACTTGTCGTTGTTGAAGTCGATGTTGTACTTGTCGATGTTGAAGTCGATGTTGTACTTGTCGTCGTTGAAGTCGATGTCGTACTTGTCGATGTTGAAGTCAATATCGTACTTGTCGATGTTGAAGTCGATGTCGTACTAGTCGATTTTGTACTTGTCGTTGTTGAAGTCGATATCGTACTTGTCGTTGTTGTACTTGTCGATGTTGAAGTCGATATCGTACTAGTCGATGTTGTACTTGTCGATGTTGAAGTCGATGTCGTACTAGTCGATGTTATAATTGTCGATGTTAAAGTCGATGTCGTACTAGTCGATGTTGTACTTATCGTTGTTGAAGTCGATGTCGTATTTGTCGTTGTTGAAGTCGATATCGTACTTGTCGTTGTTGAAGTCGATATCGTACTTGTCGTTGTTGAAGTCAATATCGTACTTTTCGTGGTTGAAGTCGATGTTTTACTTGTTGATGTTGAAGTCGATGTCGTACTTGTCGATGTTGTACTTGTCGATGTTGAAGTCGATGTCGTACTTGTCGATGTTGTACTTGTCGGTGTTGAAGTCGATGTCGTACTAGTCGATGTTGTAGTTGTCGGTGTTGAAGTCGATGTCATACTAGTCGATGTTGTACTTGTCGATGTTTTACTTGTCGGTGTTGAAGTCGATGACGTACTAGTCGATGTTGTACTTGTCGTTGTTAAAGTCGATGTCGTACTTGTCGTTGTTGAAGTCGATGTCGTACTTGTCGTTGTTGAAGTCGATGTCGTACTGGTCGTTGTTGAAGTCGATGTAGTACTTGTCGTTGTTGACGTCGATGTCGTACTTGTCGTTGTTGAAGTCGATGTCGTACTTGTCGTTGTTGAAGTCGATGTCGTACTTGTCGTTGTTGAAGTCGATGTCGTACTTGTCGTTGTTGAAGTCGATGTCGTACTTGTCGTTGTTGAAGTCGATGTCGTACTTGTCGTTGTTGAAGTCGATGTCGTACTTGTCGTTGTTGATGTCGATGTCGTACTTGTCGTTGTTGAAGTCGATGTCGTACTTATCCTTGTTGAAATCGATGTCATACTTGTCGTTGTTGTGCTTCTCGATGTCGTACTTGTCGTTGTTGAAGTCGATGTTGTACTTGCCGTTGTTGAAGTCGATGTCGTACTTGTCGTTGCTGAAGTCGATGTTGTACTTGTCGTTGTTGAAGTCGATGTTGTACTTGTCGATATTGAAGTCGATGTCGTACTAGTCGATGTTGTACTTGTCGGTGTTGAAGTCGATGTCGTTCTAGTCGATGTTGTACTTGTCGATGTTGAAGTCGATGTCGTAATAGTCGTTGTTGAAGTCGATGTCGTACTTGTCGTTGTTGTACTTGTCGATGCCGTACTTGTCGTTGTTATACTTGTTGAAGTTGAAGTCGATGTCGTACTAGTCGATGTGGTACTTGTCGATGATGAAGTTGATGTCGTACTACTCGATGTTGAAGTCGGTGTTGTACTTGTCGGTGTTGAAGTCGATGTTGTACTTGTCGATGTTGAAGTTGATGTCGTACTTGTCGTTGTTGAAATCGATGTTGTACTTGTCGATGTTGAAGTCGATGTCGTACTAGTCGATGTTGTACTTGTCGATGTTGGAGTCGATGTCGTACTACTCGATGTTGAAGTCGATGTTGTATTTGTCGGTGTTGAAGTCGATGTTGTACTTGTCGGTGTTGAAGTCGATGTTGTACTTTTCGTTGTTGAAGTCGATGTTGTACTTGTCGATGTTGAAGTTGATTTCGTACTAGTCGATGTTGTACTTGTCGATGTTGAAGTCGATGTTGTACTTGTCGGTGTTGAAGTCGATGTTGTACTGCTCGATGTTGAAGTCAATGTCGTACTAGTCGATATTGTACTTGTCGTCGTTGAAGTCGATGTCGTATTTGTCGATGTTGATGTCGATATCGTACTTGTCGATATTGAAGTCGATATCTTACTTGTCGATGTTGAAGTCGATATCGTACTTATCGTTGTTGAAGTCGATGTCGTATTAGTCGATGTTGTACTTGTCGTTGTTGAAGTCGATATCGTACTTGTCGTTGTTGTACTTGTCGATGTTGAAGTCGATGTCGTACTAGTCGATGTTGTACTTGTCGTTGTTGAAGTCGATGTTGTACTTATCGTCGTTGAAGTCGATGTTGTACTTGTCATTGTTGAAGACGATATCGTACTTGTCGTTGTTGAAGTCGATATGATACTTGTCATTGTTGAAGTCGATGTCGTACTTGTCGATGTTGTACTTGTCGTTGTAGAAGTCGATATCGTACTAGTCGTTGTTGTACTTGTCGTTGTTGAAGACGATATCGTACTTGTCGTTGTTGAAGTCGATATCGTACTTGTCGTTGTTGAAGTCGATGTCGTACTTGTCAATGTTGTTCTTGTCGTTGTAGAAATCGATGTCGTACTAGTCGTTGTTGTACTTGTCATTGTTGAAGTCGATGTTGTACTTGTCGTTGTTGAAGTCAATGTCGTACTAGTCGATGTTATACTTGTCGCTGTTGAAGTCGATGTCGTACTTGTCGTTGTTGAAGTCGATGTCGTACTTGTCGCTGTAGAAGTCGATGTCGTACTTGTCGTTGTTGTACTTGTCATTGTTGAAGTCGATGTTGTACTTGTCGTTGTTGAAGTCAATGTCGTACTAGTCGATGTTCTACTTGTCGATGTTGAAGTCGATGTCGTACTTCTCATTGCTGAAGTCGATATCGTACTTGTTGGTTTTGAAGTCGATGTCGTACTCGTCGTTCTTGAAGTCGATGTCGTACTTGTCGTTGTTGAAGTCGATATCGTACTTGTCGTTGTTGAAGTCAATGTCGTACTTGTCGTTGTTGAGGTCGATGTTGTACTTGTCATTGTTGTACTTGTCGTTGTTGAAGTCGATGTTCTACTTGTCGATGTTGAAGTCGATGTCGTACTAGTCGATGTTGTACTTGTCGGTGTTGAAGTCGATGTCGTACTAGTCGATGTTGTACTTGTCGATGTTGAAGTCGATGTCGTACTAGTTGTTGTTGAAGTCGATGTCATACTTGTCGTTGTTGTACTTGTCATTGTTGAAGTCGATGTTGTACTAGTCGATTTTGAAGTCGATGTTGTTCTTGTCGGTGTTGAAGTCGATGTCGTACTAGTCGATGTTGTACTTGTCGATGTTGAAGTCGATGTTGTACTTGTCTTTGTTGAAGTCGATGTTCTACTTGTCGGTGTTGAAGTCAATGTTGTACTTGTCGTTGTTGAAGTCGATATCGTACTTGTCGATGTTGAAGTCGATATCGTACTTGTCGATAATGAAGTCGCTGTCGTACTAGTCGATGTTGTACTTGTCGATATTAAAGTCGATGTCGTACTAGTCGATGTTGTACTTGTCGTTGTTGAAGTCGATATCGTACTAGTCGATGTTGAAGTCAATGTTGTACTTGTCGATGTTGAAGTCGATATCGTACTTGTCGATGTTGAAGTCGATATCGTACTTGTCGATAATGAAGTCGCTGTTGTACTAGTCGATGTTGTACTTGTCGTTGTTGAAGTCGATATCGTACTTGTCGTTGTTGAAGTCAATATCGTACTTGTCATTGTTGAAGTCGATGTCGTACTTGTCGTTGTTGAAGTCAATGTCGTAGTAGTCGAAGTTGTACTTGTCGATGTTGAAGTCAATGTCGTACTTGTCGTTGTTGAAGTCGATGTCGTACTTGTCGTTGTTGAAGTCAATATCGTACTTGTCGTTGTTGAAGTCAATGTCGTAGTAGTCGAAGTTGTACTTGTCGATGTTGAAGTCAATGTCGTACTTGTCGTAGTTGAAGATGATGACGTACTTGTCGTTGTTGTACTTGTCGTTGTTGAAGTCGATATCGTACTTGTCGTGGTTGAAGTCGATATCGTACTTGTCGTTGTTGAAGTCGATATCGTAGTTGCCATTGTTGAAGTCAATGTCCTACTAGTCGATGTTGTACTTGTCATTCTTGAAGTCGATATCGTACTTGTCGTTGTTGTACTTGTCGATGTTGAAGTCGATGTCGTACTAGTAGATATTGTACTTGTCGATGTTGAAGTCGATGTCGTACTAGTCGGTGTTGAAGTCGATGTCATACTAGTCGATGTTGTACTTGTCGTTGTTGAAGTCGATGTCGTACTTGTCGTTGTTGAAGTCGATATCGTGCTTGTCGTTGTTGAAGTCAATGTTGTACTTGTCGATGTTGAAGGCGATGTCGTACTAGTCGTTGTTGAAGTCGATGTCATACTTGTCTTTATTGTACTTGTCGATGTCGAACTTGTCGTTGTTGAAGTCGATGTCGTACTTGTCGTTGTTGAAGTCGATGTTGTACTAGTCGTTGATGTACTTGTCGTTGTTGTAGTCGATATTGTACTTGTCGTTGATGAAGTCGATATCGTACTTGTCGTTGTTATACTTGTCGAAGTTGAAGTCGATGTCGTACTAGTCGATGTTGTACTTGTCGATGTTGAAGTCGATGTCGTACTAGTCAATGTTGAAGTCGATGTTGTGCTTGTCGGTGTTGAAGTCGATGTTGTACTTGTCGGTGTTGAAGTCGATGTTGTACTTGTCGGTGTTGAAGTTGATGTTGTACTTGTCGGTGTTGAAGTCGATGTTGTACTTGTCGTTGTTGAAGTCGATGTTGTACTTGTCGATGTTGAAGTCGATATCGTACTAGTCGATGTTGTACTTGTCGTTGTTGAAGTCGATGTCGTACTAGTCGATGTTGTACTTGTCAGTGTTGAAGTCGATGTCGTACTAGTCGATGTTGTACTTATCGGTGTTGAAGTCGATGTTGTACTTGTCGGTGTTGAAGTCGATGTTGTACTTGTCGGTGTTGAAGTCGATGTTGTACTTGTTCGTGTTGAAGTCGATGTTGTACTTCTCGGTGTTGAAGTCAATGTTGTACTTGTCGTTGTTGAAGTCGATGTTGTACTTGTCGATGTTGAAGTCGATATCGTACTAGTCGATGTTGTACTTGTCGATGTTGAAGTCGTTGTTGTACTTGTCGGTGTTGAAGTCGATGTTGTACTTGTCAGTGTTGAAGTCGATGTTGTACTTGTCGGTGTTGAAGTCGATGTTGTACTTGTCGGTGTTGAAGTCGATGTTGTACTTGTCGTTGTTGAAGTCGATGTTGTACTTGTCGATGTTGAAGTCGATATCGTACTAGTCGATGTTGTACGTGTCGTTGTTGAAGTCGATGTCGTACTTGTCATTGTTGAAGTCGATATCGTACTTGTCGTTGTTGACATCGATGTCGTACTTGTCGTTGTTGAAAACGATGTCGTACTTGTTGTTGTTGAAGTCGATGTCGTACTTGTCGTTGTTGAAGTCGATATCGTACTTGTCGTTGTTGAAGTCGATGTCGTACTTGTCGTTGTTGAAGTCGATGTCGTACTTTTCATTGTTGAAGTCGATGTCGTACTTATCGTTGTTGAAGTCGATGTTGTACTTGTCGATGTTAAATTCGATATCGTACTAGTCCATGTTGTACTTTTCGATGTTGAAGTCGATGTCGTACTAGTCGATGTTGAAGTCGATGTTGTACTTGTCGGTGTTGAAGTCGATGTCGTACTAGTCGATGTTGAACTCGATGTTGTACTTGTTGGTGTTGAAGTCGATATCGTACTAGTAGATGTTGTACTTGTCGACGTTGAAGTCGATGTCGTACTAGTCAATGTTGTACTTGTCGATGTTGAAGTCGGTGTCGTACTTGTCGATGTTGTACTTGTCGTTGTTGAAATCGATGTCGTACTATTCGATGTTGAAGTCGATGTTGTACTTGTCGGTGTTGAAGTCGATATTGTACTTGTCGGTGTTGAAGTCGATGTTGTACTTGTCAATGTTGAAGTCGATGTTGTACTTGTCGTTGTTGAAGTCGATGTTGTACTTGTCGGTGTTAAAGTCGATGTTGTACTTGTCGGTGTTGAAGTCGATGTTGTACTTGTCGGTGTTGAAGTCGATGTAGTACTTGTCGTTGTTGAAGTCGATGTTGTACTTGTCGATGTTGAAGTCGATGTCGTACTTGTCGTTGTTGAAGTCGATGTTGTACTTGTCGATGTTGAAGACGATGTTGTACTTGTCGTCGTTGAAGTCGATGTCGTACTTGTCGATGTTGAAGTCAATATCGTACTTGTCGATGTTGAAGTCGATGTCGTACTAGTCGATTTTGTACTTGTCGTTGTTGAAGTCGATATCGTACTTGTCGTTGTTGTACTTGTCGATGTTGAAGTCGATATCGTACTAGTCGATGTTGTACTTGTCGATGTTGAAGTCGATGTCGTACTAGTCGATGTTATAATTGTCGATGTTAAAGTCGATGTCGTACTACTCGATGTTGTACTTATCGTTGTTGAAGTCGATGTCGTATTTGTCGTTGTTGAAGTCGATATCGTACTTGTCGTTGTTGAAGTCGATATCGTACTTGTCGTTGTTGAAGTCAATATCGTACTTTTCGTGGTTGAAGTCGATGTTGTACTTGTTGATGTTGAAGTCGATGTCGTACTAGTCGATGTTGTACTTGTCGATGTTGAAGTCGATGTCGTACTTGTCGATGTTGTACTTGTCGGTGTTGAAGTCGATGTCGTACTAGTCGATGTTGTAGTTGTCGGTGTTGAAGTCGATGTCATACTAGTCGATGTTGTACTTGTCGATGTTTTACTTGTCGGTGTTGAAGTCGATGACGTACTAGTCGATGTTGTACTTGTCGTTGTTAAAGTCGATGTCGTACTTGTCGTTGTTGAAGTCGATGTCGTACTTGTCGTTGTTGAAGTCGATGTCGTACTTGTCGTTGTTGAAGTCGATGTCGTACTTGTCGTTGTTGACGTCGATGTCGTACTTGTCGTTGTTGAAGTCGATGTCGTACTTGTCGTTGTTGAAGTCGATGTCGTACTTGTCGTTGTTGAAGTCGATGTCGTACTTGTCGTTGTTGAAGTCGATGTCGTACTTGTCGTTGTTGAAGTCGATGTCGTACTTGTCGTTGTTGAAGTCGATGTCGTACTTGTCGTTGTTGATGTCGATGTCGTACTTGTCGTTGTTGAAGTCGATGTCGTACTTATCCTTGTTGAAATCGATGTCATACTTGTCGTTGTTGTGCTTCTCGATGTCGTACTTGTCGTTGTTGAAGTCGATGTTGTACTTGCCGTTGTTGAAGTCGATGTCGTACTTGTCGTTGCTGAAGTCGATGTTGTACTTGTCGTTGTTGAAGTCGATGTTGTACTTGTCGATATTGAAGTCGATGTCGTACTAGTCGATGTTGTACTTGTCGGTGTTGAAGTCGATGTCGTTCTAGTCGATGTTGTACTTGTCGATGTTGAAGTCGATGTCGTAATAGTCGTTGTTGAAGTCGATGTCGTACTTGTCGTTGTTGTACTTGTCGATGCCGTACTTGTCGTTGTTATACTTGTTGAAGTTGAAGTCGATGTCGTACTAGTCGATGTGGTACTTGTCGATGATGAAGTCGATGTCGTACTACTCGATGTTGAAGTCGGTGTTGTACTTGTCGGTGTTGAAGTCGATGTTGTACTTGTCGATGTTGAAGTTGATGTCGTACTTGTCATTGTTGAAATCGATGTTGTACTTGTCGATGTTGAAGTCGATGTCCTACTAGTCGATGTTGTACTTGTCGATGTTGGAGTCGATGTCGTACTACTCGATGTTGAAGTCGATGTTGTATTTGTCGGTGTTGAAGTCGATGTTGTACTTGTCGGTGTTGAAGTCGATGTTGTACTTTTCGTTGTTGAAGTCGATGTTGTACTTGTCGATGTTGAAGTTGATTTCGTACTAGTCGATGTTGTACTTGTCGATGTTGAAGTCGATGTTGTACTTGTCGGTGTTGAAGTCGATGTTGTACTGCTCGATGTTGAAGTCAATGTCGTACTAGTCGATATTGTACTTGTCGTCGTTGAAGTCGATGTCGTATTTGTCGATGTTGATGTCGATATCGTACTTGTCGATATTGAAGTCGATATCTTACTTGCCGATGTTGAAGTCGATATCGAACTTATCGATGTTGAAGTCGATGTCGTATTAGTCGATGTTGTACTTGTCGTTGTTGAAGTCGATATCGTACTTGTCGTTGTTGTACTTGTCGATGTTGAAGTCGATGTCGTACTAGTCGATGTTGTACTTGTCGTTGTTGAAGTCGATGTTGTACTAGTCGATGTTGTACTTATCGTCGTTGAAGTCGATGTTGTACTTGTCATTGTTGAAGACGATATCGTACTTGTCGTTGTTGAAGTCGATATGATACTTGTCATTGTTGAAGTCGATGTCGTACTTGTCGATGTTGTACTTGCCGTTGTAGAAGTCGATATCGTACTAGTCGTTGTTGTACTTGTCGTTGTTGAAGACGATATCGTACTTGTCGTTGTTGAAGTCGATATCGTACTTGTCGTTGTTGAAGTCGATGTCGTACTTGTCAATGTTGTTCTTGTCGTTGTAGAAATCGATGTCGTACTAGTCGTTGTTGTACTTGTCATTGTTGAAGTCGATGTTGTACTTGTCGTTGTTGAAGTCAATGTCGTACTAGTCGATGTTATACTTGTCGCTGTTGAAGTCGATGTCGTACTTGTCGTTGTTGAAGTCGATGTCGTACTTGTCGCTGTAGAAGTCGATGTCGTACTTGTCGTTGTTGTACTTGTCATTGTTGAAGTCGATGTTGTACTTGTCGTTGTTGAAGTCAATGTCGTACTAGTCGATGTTCTACTTGTCGATGTTGAAGTCGATGTCGTACTTCTCATTGCTGAAGTCGATATCGTACTTGTTGGTTTTGAAGTCGATGTCGTACTCGTCGTTGTTGAAGTCGATGTCGTACTTGTCGTTGTTGAAGTCGATATCGTACTTGTCGTTGTTGAAGTCAATGTCGTACTTGTCGTTGTTGAGGTCGATGTTGTATTTGTCATTGTTGTACTTGTCGTTGTTGAAGTCGATGTTCTACTTGTCGATGTTGAAGTCGATGTCGTACTAGTCGATGTTGTACTTGTCGGTGTTGAAGTCGATGTCGTACTAGTCGATGTTGTACTTGTCGATGTTGAAGTCGATGTCGTACTAGTTGTTGTTGAAGTCGATGTCGTACTTGTCGTTGTTGTACTTGTTGATGTCGTACTTGTCATTGTTGAAGCCAATGTCGTACTTGTCGTTGTTGAAGTCGATATAGTACTAGTCGATGTTGTACTTGTCGATGTTGAAGTCGTTGTTGTACTTCTCGTTGTTGAAGTCGATGTTGTACTTGACGATATTGAAGTCGATGTCGTACTAGTCGATGTTGTACTTGTCGTTGTTGAATTCGATGTCGTACTAGTCGAAGTTGAAGTCGATGTTGTACTTGTTGGTGTTGAAGTCGTTGTCGTACTAGTCGATGTTGTACTTGTCGATGTTGAAGTCGATGTCATACTTGTCGATGTTGTACTTGTCATTGTTGAAGTCGATGTTGTACTTGTCGATTTTGAAGTCGATGTTGTACTTGTCGGTGTTGAAGTCGATGTCGTACTAGTCGATGTTGTACTTGTCGATGTTGAAGTCGATGTTGTACTTGTCTTTGTTGAAGTCGATGTTCTACTTGTCGGTGTTGAAGTCAATGTTGTACTTGTCGTTGTTGAAGTCGATATCGTACTTGTCGATGTTGAAGTCGATATCGTACTTGTCGATAATGAAGTCGCTGTCGTACTAGTCGATGTTGTACTTGTCGATATTAAAGTCGATGTCGTACTAGTCGATGTTGTACTTGTCGTTGTTGAAGTCGATATCGTACTAGTCGATGTTGAAGTCAATGTTGTACTTGTCGATGTTGAAGTCGATATCGTACTTATCGATGTTGAAGTCGATGTTGTACTTGTCGTTGTTGAAGTCGATATCGTACTTGTCGTTGTTGTACTTGTCGATGTTGAAGTCGATGTCGTACTAGTCGATGTTGTACTTGTCGTTGTTGAAGTCGATGTTGTACTAGTCGATGTTGTACTTATCGTCGTTGAAGTCGATGTTGTACTTGTCGTTGTTGAAGACGATATCGTACTTGTCGTTGTTGAAGTCGATATCATACTTGTCATTGTTGAAGTCGATGTCGTACTTGTCGATGTTGTACTTGTCGTTGTAGAAGTCGATATCGTACTAGTCGTTGTTGTACTTGTCGTTGTTGAAGACGATATCGTACTTGTCGTTGTTGAAGTCGATATCGTACTTGTCGTTGTTGAAGTCGATGTCGTACTTGTCGATGTTGTTCTTGTCGTTGTAGAAATCGATTTCGTACTAGTCGTTGTTGTACTTGTCATTGTTGAAGTCGATGTTGTACTTGTCGTTGTTGAAGTCAATGTCGTACTAGTCGATGTTATACTTGTCGCTGTTGAAGTCGATGTCGTACTTGTCGTTGTTGAAGTCGATGTCGTACTTGTCGCTGTACAAGTCGATTTCGTACTTGTCGTTGTTGTACTTGTCATTGTTGAAGTCGATGTTGTACTTGTCATTGTTGAAGTCGATATCGTACTAGTCAATGTTGTACTTGTCGATGTTGAAGTCGTTGTTGTACTTCTCGTTGTTGAAGTCGATGTTGTACTTCTCGGTGTTGAAGTCGATGTTGATGTCGATATCGTACTAGTCGATGTTGTACTTGTCGATATTGAAGTCGATGTCGTACTAGTCGAAGTTGAAGTCGATGTTGTACTTGTTGGTGTTGAAGTCGATGTCGTACTAGTCGATGTTGTACTTGTCGATGTTGAAGTCGATGTCATACTTGTCGATGTTGTACTTGTCATTGTTGAAGTCGATGTTGTACTAGTCGATTTTGAAGTCGATGTTGTACTTGTCGGTGTTGAAGTCGATGTCGTACTAGTCGATGTTGTACTTGTCGATGTTGAAGTCGATGTTGTACTTGTCTTTGTTGAAGTCGATGTTCTACTTGTCGGTGTTGAAGTCAATGTTGTACTTGTCGTTGTTGAAGTCGATATCGTACTTGTCGATGTTGAAGTCGATATCGTACTTGTCGATAATGAAGTCACTGTCGTACTAGTCGATGTTGTACTTGTCGATATTAAAGTCGATGTCGTACTAGTCGATGTTGTACTTGTCGTTGTTGAAGTCGATATCGTACTAGTCGATGTTGAAGTCAATGTTGTACTTGTCGATGTTGAAGTCGATATCGTACTTGTCGATGTTGAAGTCGATATCGTACTTGTCGATAATGAAGTCGCTGTTGTACTAGTCGATGTTGTACTTGTCGTTGTTGAAGTCGATATCGTACTTGTCGTTGTTGAAGTCAATATCGTACTTGTCATTGTTGAAGTCGATGTCGTACTTGTCGTTGTTGAAGTCAATGTCGTAGTAGTCGAAGTTGTACTTGTCGATGTTGAAGTCAATGTCGTACTTGTCGTAGTTGAAGATGATGACGTACTTGTCGTTGTTGTACTTGTCGTTGTTGAAGTCGATATCGTACTTGTCGTGGTTGAAGTCGATATCGTACTTGTCGTTGTTGAAGTCGATATCGTAGTTGCCATTGTTGAAGTCAATGTCGTACTAGTCGATGTTGTACTTGTCATTTTTGAAGTCGATATCGTACTTGTCGTTGTTGTACTTGTCGATGTTGAAGTCGATGTCGTACTAGTAGATATTGTACTTGTCGATGTTGAAGTCGATGTCGTACTAGTCGGTGTTGAAGTCGATGTCATACTAGTCGATGTTGTACTTGTCGTTGTTGAAGTCGATGTCGTACTTGTCGTTGTTGAAGTCGATATCGTGCTTGTCGTTGTTGAAGTCAATGTTGTACTTGTCGATGTTGAAGGCGATGTCGTACTAGTCGTTGTTGAAGTCGATGTCGTACTTGTCTTTATTGTACTTGTCGATGTCGAACTTGTCGTTGTTGAAGTCGATGTCGTACTTGTCGTTGTTGAAGTCGACGTTGTACTAGTCGTTGTTGTACTTGTCGTTGTTGTAGTCGATGTTGTACTTGTCGTTGATGAAGTCGATATCGTACTTGTCGTTGTTATACTTGTCGAAGTTGAAGTCGATGTCGTACTAGTCGATGTTGTACTTGTCGATGTTGAAGTCGATGTCGTACTAGTCAATGTTGAAGTCGATGTTGTGCTTGTCGGTGTTGAAGTCGATGTTGTACTTGTCGGTGTTGAAGTCGATATTGTACTTGTCGGTGTTGAAGTCGATGTTGTACTTGTCGGTGTTGAAGTTGATGTTGTACTTGTCGGTGTTGAAGTCGATGTTGTACTTGTCGTTGTTGAAGTCGATGTTGTACTTGTCGATGTTGTAGTCGATATCGTACTAGTCGATGTTGTACTTGTCGTTGTTGAAGTCGATGTCGTACTAGTCGATGTTGTACTTGTCAGTGTTGAAGTCGATGTCGTACTAGTCGATGTTGTACTTATCGGTGTTGAAGTCGATGTTGTACTTGTCGGTGTTGAAGTCGATGTTGTACTTGTCGGTGTTGAAGTCGATGTTGTACTTGTTGGTGTTGAAGTCGATGTTGTACTTCTCGGTGTTGAAGTCAATGTTGTACTTGTCGTTGTTGAAGTCGATGTTGTACTTGTCGATGTTGAAGTCGATATCGTACTAGTCGATGTTGTACTTTTCGATGTTGAAGTCGTTGTTGTACTTGTCGGTGTTGAAGTCGATGTTGTACTTGTCGGTGTTGAAGTCGATGTTGTACTTGTCGGTGTTGAAGTCGATGTTGTACTTGTCGGTGTTGAAGTCGATGTTGTACTTGTCGTTGTTGAAGTCGATGTTGTACTTGTCGATGTTGAAGTCGATATCGTACTAGTCGATGTTGTACGTGTCGTTGTTGAAGTCGATGTCGTACTTGTCATTGTTGAAGTCAATATCGTACTTGTCGTTGTTGACATCGATGTCGTACTTGTCGTTGTTGAAAACGATGTCGTACTTGTTGTTGTTGAAGTCGATGTCGTACTTGTCGTTGTTGAAGTCGATATCGTACTTGTCGTTGTTGAAGTCGATGTCGTACTTGTCGTTGTTGAAGTCGATGTCGTACTTTTCATTGTTGAAGTCGATGTCGTACTTATCGTTGTTGAAGTCGATGTCGTACTTGTCGTTCTTGAGGTCGATGTTGTACTTGTCGTTGTTGTACTTGTCGTTGTTGAAGTCGATGTCGTACTAGTCGATGTTGTACTTGTCGGTGTTGAAGTCGATGTCGTACTAGTCGATGTTGTACTTGTCGATGTTGAAGTCGATGTCGTACTTGTCGTTGTTGAAGTCGATGTCGTACTTGTCGTTACTGAAGTCGATGTTGTACTAGTCGTTGTTGTACTTGTCGTTGTTGAAGTCGATGTTGTACTTGTCGTTGTTGAAGTCGATATCGTACTTGTCGTTGTTATACTTGTCGATGTTGAAGTCGATGTCGTACTAGTCGATGTTGAAGTCGATGTCGTACTAGTCGATGTTGAAGTCGATGTTGTACTTGTCGGTGTTGAAGTCGATGTTGTACTTGTCGGTGTTGAAGTCGATGTTGTAGTTGTCGGTGTTGAAGTCGATGTTGTACTTGTCGGTGTTGAAGTTGATATTGTACTTGTCGATGTTGAAGTCGATATCGTACTAGTCGATGTTGTACGTGTCGTTGTTGAAGTTGATGTCGTACTAGTCGATGTTGTACTTGTCGATGTTGAAGTCGATGTCGTACTAGTCGATGTTGAAGTCGATGTTGTACTTGTTGGTGTTGAAGTCGATGTTGTACTTGTCGGTGTTGAAGTCGATGTTGTACTTGTCGGTGTTGAAGTCGATGTTGTACTTGTTGCTGTTGAAGTCGATGTTGGACTTGTCAGTGTTGAAGTCGATGTTGTACTTGTCGTTGTTGAAGTCGATATCGTACTAGTCGATGTTGTACTTGTCGATGTTGAAGTCGATATCGTACTAGTCGATGTTGTACTTGTCGATGTTGAAGTTGTTGTTGTACTTCTCGTTGTTAAAGTCGATGTTGTACTTGTCGGTGTTGAAGTCGATGTTTTACTTGTTGTTGTTGAAGTCGATATCGTACTAGTCGATGTTGTCCTTCTCGATTTTGAAGTCGATGTAGTACTAGTCGATGTTGTGCTTGTCGTTGTTGAAGTCGATGTCGTACTAGTCGAAGTTGAAGTCGATGTTGTACTTGTCGGTGTTGAAGTTGATGTCGTACTAGTCAATGTTGTACTTCTCGATGTTGAAGTCGATGCCATACTTGTCGATGTTGTACTTGTCGTTGTTGAAGTCGATGTTGTACTAGTCGATTTTGAAGTCGATGTTGTACTTGTCGGTGTTGAAGTCGATGTCGTAGTAGTCAATGTTGTACTTGTCGATGTTGAAGTCGATGTCGTACTAGTCGTTGTTGAAGTTGATGTCGTACTTGTCATTGTTGTACTTGTCGATGTCGTACTTGTCGTTGTTGAAGTCGATGTCATACTTGTCGTTGTTAAAGTTGATGTTGTACTTGTCGATGTTGAAGTCGATGTTCTACTTGTCTTTGTTGAAGTCGATGTTGTACTTGTCTTTGTTGAAGTCGATGTTGTACTTGTCGGTGTTGAAGTCGATGTTGTGCTTGTCGATGTTGAAGTCGATATCGTACTAGTCGATGTTGTACTTGTCGATATTAAAGTCGATGTCGTACTAGTCGATGTTGTACTTGTCGTACTAGTCGATGTTGTACTTGTCGATGTTGAAGTCGATATCGTACTTGTCGATAATGAAGTCGCTGTCGTACTAGTCGATGTTGTACTTGTCGTTGTTAAAGTTGATATCGTACTTGTCGTTGTTGAAGTCAATATCGTACTTGTCGTTGTTGAAGTCAATGTCGTAGTAGTCGATGTTGTATTTGTCGATGTTGAAGTCAATGTCGTACTTGTCGTTGTTGAAGTCGATGTCGTACTTGTCGTAGTTGAAGTCGATGACGTACTTGTCGTTGTTGTACTTGTTGTTGTTGAAGTCGATATCGTACTTGTCGTGGTTGAAGTCGATATCGTACTTGTCGTTGTTGAAGTCAATATCGTAGTTGTCGTTGTTGAAGTCGATGTCGAACTAGTCGATGTTGTACTTGTCATTCTTGAAGTCGATATCGTACTTGTCGTTGTTGTACTTGTCGATGTTGAAGTCGATGTCGTACTAGTAGATATTGTACTTGTCGATGTTGAAGTCGATGTCGTACTAGTCGGTGTTGAAGTCGATGTCGTACTAGTCGATGTTGTACTTGTCGGTGTTGAAGTCGATATCGTACTTCTCGTTGTTGAAGTCGATGTCGAACTTGTCATTGTTGAAGTCGATGTCGTACTTGTCGTTGTTGAAGTCGATATCGTACTTGTCGTTGTTGAAGTCGATGTCGTACTTGTCGTTGTTGAAGTCGATGTTGTACTTGTCGATGTTGAAGTCGATGTCGCACTTGTCGTTGTTGAAGTCGATGTTGTACTTATCGTTGTTGAAATCGATGTCATACTTGTCGTTGTTGTACTTGTCGATGTCGTACTTGTCGTTGTTGAAGTCGATGTTGTACTTGTCGTTGTTGAAGTCGATGTCGTACTTGTCGTTGTTGAAGTCGATGTTGTACTTGTCGTTGTTGAAGTCGATGTCGTAACAGTCGGTGTTGAAGTCGATGTCGTACTAGTCGATGTTGTACTTGTCGTTTTTGATGTCGATGTCGTACTTGTCGTTGTTGAAGTCGATATCATTCTTGTCGTTGTTGACGTCGATGTCGTACTTGTCGTTGTTGAAGACGATGTCGTACTTGTCGTTGTTGAAGTCGATGTTGTACTTGTCGGTGTTGAAGTCGATGTTGTACTTGTCGGTGTTGAAGTCGATGTTTTACTTGTCGTTGTTGAAGTCGATGTTGTACTTGTCGATGTTGAAGTCGATATCGTCCTAGTCGATGTTGTACTTGTCGTTGTTGAAGTCGATGTTGTACTTGTCGTTGTTGAAGTCGCTGTCGTACTAGTCGATGTTGTACTTGTCGATGTTGAAGACGATGACGTACAGGTCGTTGTTGTACTTGTCGTTGTTGAAGTCGATATCGTACTTGTCGTGGTTGAAGTCGATATCGTTCTTGTCGCTGTTGAAGTCGATATCGTAGTTGTCGTTGTTGAAGTCGATGTCGTACTAGTCGATGTTGTACTTGTCATTCTTGAAGTCGATATCGTACTTGTCGTTGTCGTACTTGTCGTTGTCGTACTAGTCGATGTTGTACTTGTCGTTGTTGAAGTTGATGTCGTACTTGTCGTTGTTGAAGTCGATATCGTACTTGTCGTTGTTGAAATCAATGTCGTACTTGTCGTTGTTGAAGTCGATGTCGTACTTGTCGTTGTTGAAGTCGATGTCGTACTTGTCGATGTTGAAGTCGATATCGTACTTGTCGATATTGAAGTCGATATCGTACTTGTCGATGTTAAATTCGATATCGTACTTGTCAATGTTGAAGTCGATATCGTACTTGTCGATATTGAAGTCGATGTCGTACTAGTCGATGTTGTACTTGTCGTTGTTGAAGACGATATCATACTTGTCGATGTTGAGGTCGATGTCGTACTAGTCGATGTTGTACTTGTCGATGTTGAAGTCGATGTCGTACTAGTCGATGTTATACTTGTCGATGTTGAAGTCGATGTCGTACTAGTCGATGTTGTACTTGTCGTTGTTGAAGTCGATGTCGTACTTGTCGTTGTTGAAGTCGATGTCGTACTTGTCGTTGATGAAGTCGATGTCGTACTTGTCGTTGTTGAAGTCGATATCGTACTTGTCGTGGTTGAAGTCGATATCGTACTTGTTGTTGTTGAAGTCGATATCGTAGTTGTCGTTGTTGAAGTGGATGTCGTACTAGTCAATGTTGTACTTGTCATTCTTGAAGTCGATATCGTACTTGTCGTTGTTGTATTTTTCGATGTTGAAGTCAATGCCGTACTAGTAGATATTGTACTTGTCGATGTTGAAGTCGATGTCGTAATAGTCGTTGTTGAAGTCGATGTCGTACTTGTCGTTGTTGTACTTGTCGATGTAGTACTTTTCGTTGTTGAAGTCGATGTTGTACTAGTCGTTCTTGTACTTGTCGTTGTTGAAGTCGATGTTGTACTAGTCGTTCTTGTACATGTCGTTGTTGAAGTCGATGTTGTACTTCTCGTTGTTGAAGTCGATATCGTACTTGTCGTTGTTATACTTATCGAAGTTGAAGTCGATGTCGTACTAGTCGATGTTGTACTTGTCGATGTTGAAGTCGATGTCGTACTACTCGATGTTGAAGTCGATGTTGTTCTTGTCGGTGTTGAAGTCGATATCGTACTTGTCGTTGTTGAAGTCGATGTTGTACTAGTTGTTGTTGCACTTGTCGTTGTTGAAGTCAATGTTGTACTTGTCGTTGTTGAAGTCAATATCGTACTTGTCGTTGTTGTACTTGTCGAAGTTGAAGTCGATGTCGTATTAGTCGATGTTGTACTTGTCGATGTTGAAGTCGATGTCGTACTAGTCGATGTTGAACTCGATGTTGTACTTGTCGGTGTTGAAGTCGATGTTGTACTTGTCATTGTTGAAGTCGGTGTTGAAGTCGATGTCGTACTAGTCGATGTTGAAGTCGATGTCGTACTAGTCAATGTTGTACTTGTCGGTGTTGAAGTCGATGTCGTACTAGTCGATTTTGTACTTTTCGATGTTTTACTTGTCGGTGTTGAAGTCGATGTTGTACTTCTCGTTGTTGAAGTCGATATCGTACTTGTCGTTGTTATAATTGTCGAACTTGAAGTCGATGTCGTACTTGATGTTGAAGTCGATGTTGTACTTATCGGTGTTGAAGTCGATGTTGTACTTGTCGGTGTTGAAGTCGATGTTGTACTTGTCGGTGTTGAAGTCGATGTTGTACTTGTCGGGGTTGAAGTCGATGTTGTACTTTTCGTTGTTGAAGTCGATGTTGTACTTGTCGATGTTGTACTTGTCGATGTTGAAGTCGATTTCGTACTAGTCGATGTTGTACTTGTCGATGTTGAAATCGATGTTGTACTTGTCGGTGTTGAAGTCGATGTTGTACTTGTCGTTGTTGAAGTCGATGTTGTGCTTGTCGATGTTGAAGTCGAAATTGTACTAGTCGATGTTGCACTTATCAATATTGAAGTCGATGTCGTACTAGTCGATGTTGTAATTGTCGTTGTTGAAGTCGATGTCGTACTAGTCGATATTGAAGTCGATGTTGTACTTGTCGGTGTTGAAGTCGATGTCGTACTAGTCGATGTTGTACTTGTCGATGTTGAAGTCGATGTCGTACTTGTCGATGTTGAAGTCGATGTCATACTTGTCGATGTTGAAGTCGATGTCATACTTGTTGATGTTTTACTTGTCGTTGTTGAAGTCGATGTTGTACTAGTCGATTTTGAAGTCGATGTTGTACTAGTCGATTTTGAAGTCGATGTTGTACTTGTCAGTGTTGAAGTCGATGTTGTACTTGTTGGTGTTGAAGTCGATGTTGTACTTGTTGTTGTTGAAGTTGATGTTGTACTTGTCGATGTTGAAGTCGATGTAGTATTTGTCGTTGTTGAAGTCGATATCATACTTGTCGTTGTTGTATTTGTCGATGTTGAAGTCGATGTCGTACTAGTCGATGTTCTACTTGTCGAGGTTGAAGTCAATTTCGTAGTAGTCGATGTTGTACTTGTCGATGTTGAAGTCGATGTCGTACGTCTCGTTGTTGAAGTCGATGTCGTACTTGTTGTTGTTGAAGTCGATGTCGCACTTGTCGTTGTTGTACTTGTCGTTGTTGAAGTCGATATCGTACTTGTCGTGGTTGAACTCGATATAGTACTTGTCGTTGTTATACTTGTTGATATTGAAGTCGATGTCGTACTAGTCGATGTTGAAGTCGATGTTGTACTTGTCGGTGTTGAAGTCGATGTTGTACTTGTCAGTGTTGAAGTCGATGTTGTACGTGTCGGTGTTGAAGTCGATATTGTACTTGTCGTTGTTGAAGTCGATGTTGTACTTGTTGGTGTTGAAGTCGATATTGTACTTGTCGGTGTTGAAGTCGATGTTGTACTTGTCGGTGTTGAAGTCGATGATGTACTTGTCGTTGTTGAAGTCGATGTTGTATATGTCGATGTTGAAGTCGATATCGTACTAGTCGATGTTGTACTTGTCGATGTTGAAGTCGATGTTGTACTTGTCGTTGTTGAAGTCGATGTTGTACTTGTCGGTGTTAAAGTCGATGTTGTACTTGTCGTTGTTGAAGTCGATGTTGAGCTTGTCGATGTTGAATTCGATATCGTACTAGTCGATGTTGTACTTGTCGATATTGAAGTCGATGTCGTACTAGTCGATGTTGAACTTGTCGTTGTTGAAGTCGATGTCGTACTAGTCGGTGTTGAAGTCGATGTTGTACTTGTCAATGTTGAAGTCGATGTCGTACTAGTCGATGTTGCACTTGTCGATGTTGAAATCGATGTCATACTTAACGATGTTGTACTTCTCGTTGTTAAAGTCGATGTTGTACTTGTCGTTGATGAAGTCGATGTTGTACTTGTCGGTGTTAAAGTCGATGTTGTACTTGTCGGTGTTGAAGTCGATGTTGTACTTGTCGGTGTTGAAGTCGATGTTGTACTTGTCATTGTTGAAGTCGATGTTGTACTTGTCGATGTTGAAGTCGATGTCGTACTAGTCGATGTTGAAGTTGATGTTGAAGTCGATGTTGTACTTGTCAGTGTTGAAGTCGATGTTGTACTTATCGTTGTTGAAGTCGATGTTGTACTTGTCGATGTTGTACTTGTCTTCGTTGAAGTCGATGTCGTACTTGTCGATGTTGAAGTCAATATCATACTTGTCGATGTTGAAGTCGATATCGTACTTGTCGAAGTTAAAGTCGATATCGTACTTGTCGATGTTGAAGTCGATATCGTACTTGTCGATGTTGAAGTCGATGTCGTACTAGTCGATGTTATACTTATCGTTGTTGAAGTCGATGTCGTATTTTTCGTTGTTGAAGTCGATATCGTACTTGTCGTTGTTAAAGTCGATTTCGTACTTGTCGTTGTTGAAGTCAATATCGTACCTTTAGTTGTTGAAGTCAATGTCATACTTGTCGATGTTGAAGTCGATGTCGTACTAGTCGATGTTGTACTTGTCGTTGTCGAAGTCGATGTCATATTTGACGTTGTCGAAGTCGATGTCGTATTTGACATTGTTGAAGTCGATATCGTACTTGTCGTTGTTGACGTTGATGTCGTACTTGTCGTTGTTGAAGTCGATGTCGTACTTGTCGTTGTTGAAGTCGATGTCGTACTTGTCGTTGTTGAAGTCGATATCGTACTTGTCATTGTTGAAGTCGATGTCGTACTTGTCGTTGTTGAAGTCGATATCGTACTTGTCGTTGTTGACGTTGATGTCGTACTTGTCGTTGTTGAAGTCGATGTCGTACTTGTCGTTGTTGAAGTCGATGTTGTACTTGTCGTTGTTGAAGTCGATATTGTACTTGTCATTGTTGAAGTCGATGTCGTACTTGTCGTTGCTGAAGTCGATGTCGTACTTGTCGTTGTTGAAGTCGATGTCGTACTTGTCATTGTTGAAGTCGATGTCGTACTTATCGTTGTTGAAATCGATGTCATACTTGTCATTGTTGTACTTGTCGATGTCGTACTTGTCGTTGTTGAAGTCGCTGTTGTACTTGCCGTTGTTGAAGTCGATGTTGTACTTGTCGTTGTTGAAGCCGATGTTGTACTTGTCGTTGTTGAAGTCGATGTTGTACTTGTCGATGTTGAAGTCGATGTCGTACTAGTCGATGTTGTACTTGTCGTTGTTGAAGTCGATGTTGTACTTGTCGTTGTTGAAGTCAATATCGTACTTGTCGTTGTTGTACTTGTCGAAGTTGAAGTCGATGTCGTATTAGTCGATGTTGTACTTGTCGATGTTGAAGTCGATGTCGTACTAGTCGATGTTGAACTCGATGTTGTACTTGTCGGTGTTGAAGTCGGTGTTGTACTTGTCGGTGTTGAAGTCGATGTTGTACTTGTCATTGTTGAAGTCGATGTTGTAATAGTCGGTGTTGAAGTCGGTGTTGAAGTCGATGTCGTACTAGTCGATGTTGAAGTCGATGTCGTACTAGTCGATGTTGTACTTGTCGGTGTTGAAGTCGATGTCGTACTAGTCGATTTTGTACTTTTCGATGTTTTACTTGTCGGTGTTGAAGTCGATGTTGTACTTCTCGTTGTTGAAGTCGATATCATACTTGTCGTTGTTATAATTGTCGAACTTGAAGTCGATGTCGTACTTGATGTTGAAGTCGATGTTGTACTTATCGGTGTTGAAGTCGATGTTGTACTTGTCGGTGTTGAAGTCGATGTTGTACTTGTCGGTGTTGAAGTCGATGTTGTACTTGTCGGGGTTGAAGTCGATGTTGTACTTTTCGTTGTTGAAGTCGATGTTGTACTTGTCGATGTTGTACTTGTCGATGTTGAAGTCGATTTCGTACTAGTCGATGTTGTACTTGTCGATGTTGAAATCGATGTTGTACTTGTCGGTGTTGAAGTCGATGTTGTACTTGTCGTTGTTGAAGTCGATGTTGTGCTTGTCGATGTTGAAGTCGAAATCGTACTAGTCGATGTTGCACTTATCAATATTGAAGTCGATGTCGTACTAGTCGATGTTGTACTTGTCGTTGTTGAAGTCGATGTCGTACTAGTCGATATTGTACTTGTCGGTGTTGAAGTCGATGTCGTACTAGTCGATGTTGTACTTGTCGATGTTGAAGTCGATGTCGTACTTGTCGATGTTGAAGTCGATGTCATACTTGTCGATGTTGAAGTCGATGTCATACTTGTCGATGTTTTACTTGTCGTTGTTGAAGTCGATGTTGTACTAGTCGATTTTGAAGTCGATGTTGTACTTGTCAGTGTTGAAGTCGATGTTGTACTTGTTGGTGTTGAAGTCGATGTTGTACTTGTCGTTGTTGAAGTTGATGTTGTACTTGTCGATGTTGAAGTCGATGTCGTACTTGTCGTTGTTGAAGTCGATATCATACTTGTCGTTGTTGTATTTGTCGATGTTGAAGTCGATGTCGTACTAGTCGATGTTCTACTTGTCGAGTTTGAAGTCAATTTCGTAGTAGTCGATGTTTTACTTGTCGATGTTGAAGTCGATGTCGTACGTCTCGTTGTTGAAGTCGATGTCGTACTTGTTGTTGTTGAAGTCGATGTCGCACTTGTCGTTGTTGTACTTATCGTTGTTGAAGTCGATATCGTACTTGTCGTGGTTGAACTCGATATAGTACTTGTCGTTGTTGAAGTCGATATCGTAATTGTCATTGTTGAAGTCGATGTCGAACTAGTCGATGTTGTACTTGTCATTCTTAAAGTCGATATAATACTTGTCGTTATTGTACTTGTCGATGTTGAAGTCGATGTCGTACTAGTAGATATTGTACTTGTTGTTGTTGAAGTCGATGTCGTACTTGTCGTTGTTGAAGTCGATATCGTTCTTGTCGTTGTTGAAGTCGATGTCTTACTAGTCGTTGTTGAAGTCGATGTCGTACTTGTCGTTGTTGACGTCGATGTCGTACTTGTCGTTGTTGAAGTCGATGTCGTACTTATCGTTGTTGAAATCGATGTCATACTTGTCGTTGTTGTACTTGTCAATGTCGTACTTGTCGATGTTGAAGTCGATGTTGTACTTGTCGTTGTTGAAGTCGATGTCGTACTTGTCGTTGTTGAAGTCAATGTTGTACTTGTCGTTGTTGTACTTGTCGTTGTTGAAGTCGATGTTGTACTTCTCGATGCTGAAGTCGATGTCGTACTAGTCGATGTTGTACTTGTCGTTTTTGAAGTCGATGTCGTACTAGTCGATGTTGTACTTGTCGATGTTGAAGTCAATGTCGAACTAGTCGTTGTTGAAGTCGATGTCCTACTTGTCGTTGTTGTACTTGTCGATATCGTACTTGTCGTTGTTGAAGTCGATGTTGTACGTGTCGGTGTTGAAGTCGATATTGTACTTGTCGTTGTTGAAGTCGATGTTGTACTTGTTGGTGTTGAAGTCGATATTGTACTTGTCGGTGTTGAAGTCGATGTTGTACTTGTCGGTGTTGAAGTCGATGTTGTACTTGTCGTTGTTGAAGTCGATGTTGTATATGTCGATGTTGAAGTCGATATCGTACTAGTCGATGTTGTACTTGTCGATGTTGAAGTCGATGTTGTACTTGTCGTTGTTGAAGTCGATGTTGTACTTGTCGGTGTTAAAGTCGATGTTGTACTTGTCGTTGTTGAAGTCGATGTTGAGCTTGTCGATGTTGAATTCGATATCGTACTAGTCGATGTTGTACTTGTCGATATTGAAGTCGATGTCGTACTAGTCGATGTTGAACTTGTCGTTGTTGAAGTCGATGTCGTACTAGTCGGTGTTGAAGTCGATGTTGTACTAGTCGATGTTGTACTTGTCGATGTTGAAGTCGATGTCGTACTAGTCGATGTTGCACTTGTCGATGTTGAAATCGATGTCATACTTAACGATGTTGTACTTCTCGTTGTTAAAGTCGATGTTGTACTTGTCGTTGTTGAAGTCGATGTTGTACTTGTCGGTGTTAAAGTCGATGTTGTACTTGTCGGTGTTGAAGTCGATGTTGTACTTGTCGGTGTTGAAGTCGATGTTGTACTTGTCATTGTTGAAGTCGATGTTGTACATGTCGATGTTGAAGTCGATGTCGTACTAGTCGATGTTGAAGTTGATGTTGAAGTCGATGTTGTACTTGTCAGTGTTGAAGTCGATGTTGTACTTATCGTTGTTGAAGTCGATGTTGTACTTGTCGATGTTGTACTTGTCGTCGTTGAAGTCGATGTCGTACTTGTCGATGTTGAAGTCAATATCATACTTGTCGATGTTGAAGTCGATATCGTACTTGTCGATGTTAAAGTCGATATTGTACTTGTCGATGTTGAAGTCGATATCGTACTTGTCGATGTTGAAGTCGATGTCGTACTAGTCGATTTTGTACTTGTCATTGTTGAAGTCGATATCGTACTTGTCGTTGTTGTACTTGTCGATGTTGAAGTCGATATCGTACTAGTCGATGTTGTACTTGTCGATGATGAAGTCGATGTCGTACTAGTCGATGTTATACTTATCGTTGTTGAAGTCGATGTCGTATTTTTCGTTGTTGAAGTCGATATCGTACTTGTCGTTGTTAAAGTCGATTTCGTACTTGTCGTTGTTGAAGTCAATATCGTACTTTTCGTTGTTGAAGTCAATGTCGTACTTGTCGATGTTGAAGTCGATGTCGTACTAGTCGATGTTGTACTTGTCGTTGTCGAAGTCGATGTCGTATTTGACGTTGTTGAAGTCGATATCATACTTGTCGTTGTTGACGTTGATGTCGTACTTGTCGTTGTTGAAGTCGATGTCGTACTTGTCGTTGTTGAAGTCGATGTCGTACTTGTCGTTGTTGAAGTCGATATCGTACTTGTCATTGTTGAAGTCGATGTCGTACTTGTCGTTGTTGAAGTCGATGTCGTACTTGTCGTTGTTGAAGTCGATGTCGTACTTGTCATTGCTGAAGTCGATGTCGTACTTATCGTTGTTGAAATCGATGTCATACTTGTCGTTGTTGTACTTGTCGATGTCGAACTTGTGGTTGTTGAAGTCGCTGTTGTACTTGCCGTTGTTGAAGTCGATGTCGTACTTGTCGTTGTTGAAGTCGATGTTGTACTTGTCGTTGTTGAAGTCGATGTTGTACTTGTCGATGTTGAAGTCGATGTCGTACTAGTCGATGTTGTACTTGTCGGTGTTGATGTCGATGTCGTACTAGTCGATGTTGTACTTGTCGATGTTGAAGTCGATGTCGTACTAGTCGATGTTATACTTATCGTTGTTGAAGTCGATGTCGTATTTTTCGTTGTTGAAGTCGATATCGTACTTGTCGTTGTTAAAGTCGATATCGTACTTGTCGTTGTTGAAGTCAATATCGTACTTGTCGTTGTTGAAGTCGATGTCGTACTTGTCGTTGTTGAAGTCGATGTCGTACTTGTCATTGTTGAAGTCGATGTCGTACTAATCGTTGTTGAAATCGATGTCATACTTGTCATTGTTGTACTTGTCGATGTCGTACTTGTCGTTGTTGAAGTCGCTGTTGTACTTGCCGTTGTTGAAGTCGATGTCGTACTTGTCGTTGTTGAAGCCGATGTTGTACTTGTCGTTGTTGAAGTCGATGTTGTACTTGTCGATGTTGAAGTCGATGTCGTACTAGTCGATGTTGTACTTGTCGATGTTGAAGTCGATGTCGTAATAGTCGTTGTTGAAGCCGATGTCGTACTTGTCGTTGTTGTACTTGTCGATGCCGTACTTGTCGTTGTTGAAGTCAATGTCGTACTTGTCGTTGTTGAAGTTGATGTTGTACCATTCGTTCTTGTACTTGTTGGTGTTGAAGTCGATGTTGTACTTCTCGTTGTTGAAGTCGATATCGTACTTCTCGTTGTTATACTTGTCGAAGTTGAAGTCGATGTCGTACTAGTCGATGTTGTACTTGTCGATGTTGAAGTTGATGTCGTACTACTCGATGTTGAAGTCGATGTTGTACTTGTCTGTGTTGATGTCGATGTTGTACTTGTCGATGTTGAAGTCGATGTCGTACTTGACGTTGTTGAAATCGATGTTGTACTTGTCGATGTTGAAGTCGATGTCGTACTAGTCGATGTTGTACTTCTCGTTGTTGAAGTCGATATCGTACTTGTCGTTGTTATACTTGTCGATGTTGAAGTCGATGTCGTACTAGTCGATGTTGTACTTGTCGATGTTGAAGTCGATGTCGTACTACTCGATGTTGAAGTCGATGTTGTACTTGTCGGTGTTGGAGTCGATGTTGTATTTGTCGTTGTTGAAGTCGATGTTGTACTTGTCGATGTTGAACTCGATTTCGTACTTGTCGGTGTTGAAGTCGATGTTGTACTTGTCGATGTTGAAGTCGATATCGTAATAGTCGATGTTGTACTTATCGATATTGAAGTCGATGTCATACTAGTCGATGTTGTACTTGTCGTTGTTGAAGTCGATGTCGTACTAGTCGATGTTGAAGTCGATGTTGTACTTGTCGGTGTTACAGTCGATGTCGTACTAGTCGATGTTGTACTTGTCGATGTTGAAGTCGATGTCGTACTTGTCGTTGTTGAAGTCGATGTTGTACTAGTCGATGTTGAAGTCAATGTCGTACTAGTCAATGTTGTACTTGTCGTTGAAGTCGATGTCGTACTTGTCGATGTTGAAGTCGGTATCGTACTTGTCGATGTTGAAGTCGGTATCGTACTTGTCGATGTTGAAGTCGATATCCTACTTGTCGATGTTGAAGTCGCTGTCGTACTAGTCAATGTTGTACTTGTCGTTGTTGAAGTCGATATCGTACTTGTCATTGTTGAAGTCGATATCGTACTTGTCGATGTTGAAGTCGATGTCGTACTAGTCGATGTTGTACTTGTCGAGGTTGAAGTAAATTTCGTAGTAGTCGATGTTGTACTTGTTGATGTTGAAGTCGATGTCGTACTTCTCGTTGTTGAAGTTGATGTCGTACTTGTCGTTGTTGAAGTCGATGTCGTACTTGTCGTTGTTGTACTTCTCGTTGTTGAAGTCGATATCGTACTTGTCGTGGTTGAACTCGAAATAGTACTTGTCGTTGTTGAAGTCGATATCGTAATTGTCGTTGCTGAAGTCGATGTCGAACTAGTCGATGTTGTACTTGTCATTCTTGAAGTCGATATCGTACTTGTCGTTGTTGTACTTGTCGATGTTGAAGTCGATGTCGTACTAGTAGATATTGTACTTGTCGTTGTTGAAGTCGATGTCGTACTTGTCGTTGTCGAAGTCGATATCGTACTTGTCATTGTTGAAGTCGATGTCTTACTTCTCGTTGTTGAAGTCGATTCCGTACTTGTCATTGTTGAAGTCAATGTCGTTCTTGTCGTTGTTGAAGTCGATGTCGTACTTATCGTACTTGAAATCGATGTCATACTTGTCGTTGTTGTATATTTCGATGTCGTACTTGTCGATGTTGATGTCGATGTTGTACTTGTCGTTGTTGAAGTCGATGTCGTACTTGTCGTTGTTGAAGTCGATGTTGTACTTGTCGTTGTTGTACTTGTCGTTGTTGAACTCGATGTTGTACTTGTCGATGTTATAGTCGATGTCGTACTAGTCGATGTTGTACTTGTCGTTGTTGAAGTCGATGTCGTACTTGTCGTTGTTGTACTTGTCGATATCGTACTTGTCGTTGTTGAAGTCGATGTCATACTTGTCGAAGTTGTACTTGTCGTTGTTGAAGTCGATGTTGTACTAGTCGATTTTGAAGTCGATGTTGTACTTGTCAGTGTTGAAGTCGATGTTGTACTTGTCAGTGTTGAAGTCGATGTTGTACTTGTCGTTGTTGAAGTCGATGTTGTACTTGTCGATGTTGAAGTCAATGTCGTACTAGTCAATGTTGTACTTGTCGTACTTGTCGATGTTGAAGTCGGTATCGTACTTGTCGATGTTGAAGTCGATATCGTACTTGTCGATGTTGAAGTCGATATCGTACTTGTCGATGTTGAAGTCGCTGTCGTACTAGTCAATGTTGTACTTGTCGTTGTTGAAGTCGATATCGTACTTGTCATTGTTGAAGTCGATATCGTACTTGTCGTTGTTGTATTTGTCGATGTTGAAGTCGATGTCGTACTAGTCGATGTTGTACTTGTCGAGGTTGATGTCAATTTCGTAGCAGTCGATGTTGTACTTGTTGATGTTGAAGTCGATGTCGTACTTCTCGTTGTTGAAGTTGATGTCGTACTTGTCATTGTTGAAGTCGATGTCGTACTTGTCGTTGTTGTACTTCTCGTTGTTGAAGTCGGTATCGTACTTGTCGTGGTTGAACTCGAAATAGTACTTGTCGTTGTTGAAGTCGATATCGTAATTGTTGTTGCTGAAGTCGATGTCGAACTAGTCGATGTTGTACTTGTCATTCTTGTAGTCGATATCGTACTTGTCGTTGTTGTACTTGTCGATGTTGAAGTCGATGTCGTACTAGTAGATATTGTACTTGTCGTTGTTGAAGTCGATGTCGTACTTGTCGTTGTTGAAGTCGATATCGTACTTGTCGTTGTTGAAGTCGATGTCTTACTTCTCGTTGTTGAAGTCGATGTCGTACTTGTCGTTGTTGAAGTCAATGACGTTCTTGTCGTTGTTGAAGTCGATGTCGTACTTATCGTACTTGTCGTACTTGAAATCGATGTCATACTTGTCGTTATTGTACTTTTCGATGTCGTACTTGTCGATGTTGAAGTCGATGTTGTACTTGTCGTTGTTGAAGTCGTTGTCGTACTTGTCGTTGTTGAAGTCGATGTTGTACTTGTCGTTGTTGTACTTGTCGTTGTTGAACTCGATGTTGTACTTGTCGATGTTGAAGTCGATGTCGTACTAGTTGATGTTGTACTTGTCGTTGTTGAAGTCGATGTCGTACTTGTCGTTGTTGTACTTGTCGATATCGTACTTGTCGTTGTTGAAGTCGATGTCGTACTTTTCCTTGTTGAAGTCGATGTTGTACTAGTCATTGTTGTACTTGTCGTTGTTGAAGTCGATGTTGTACTTGTCGTTGTTGAAGTCAATATCGTACCTGTCGTTGTTATACTTGTCGAAGTTGAAGTCGATGTCGTACTAGTCGATGTTGTACTTGTCGATGTTGAAGTCGATGTCGTACTATTCGATGTTGAAGTCGATGTTTTTGTTGTCGGTGTTGAAGTCGATGTTGTACTTGTCGGTTTTGAAGTCGATGTTGTACTTGTCGGTGTTGAAGTCGATGTTGTACTTGTCGGTGTTGAAGTCGATGTTGTACTTGTCGTTGTTGAAGTCGATGTTGAAGTCGATGTCGTACTAGTCGATATTGTACTTAGCGTCGTTGAAGTCGATGTCGTACTAGTCGATATTGTACTTGATGTTGAAATCGATGTCGTACTTATCGTTGTTGAAGTCGATGTTGTACTTGTCGATGTTAAAGTCGATATCGTACTTGTCAATGTTGTACTTGTCGATGTTGAAGTCGATGTCGTACTAGTCGATGATGTACTTGTCGTTGTTGAAATCGGTGTCGTACTAGTCGATGTTGAAGTCGATGTTGTACTTGTCGGTGTTGAAGTCGATGTCGTACTAGTCGATGTTGAAGTCAATGTTGTACTTGTCGGTGTTGAAGTCGATATTGTACTAGTCGATGTTGTACTTGTCAATGTTGAAGTCGGTGTCGTACTTGTCGATATTGTACTTGTCAATGCTGTACTTGTCGTTGTTGAAGTCAATGTCGTACTAGTCGATGTTGAAGTCGATGTCGTACTTGTCGTTGTTGAAGTCGATGTCGTGCTTGTCGTTGTTGAAGTCGATGTCGTACTTGTCGTTGTTGAAGTCGATATCGTACTTGTCGTTGTTGAAGTCGATGTCGTACTTGTCGTTGTTGAAGTCGATGTCGTACTTGTCGTTGTTGTACTTGTCATTGTTGAAGTCGATATCGTACTTGTCCTGGTTGAAGACGATATCGTACTTGTCGTTGTTGAAGTCGATATCGTAGTTGTCGTTGATGAAGTCAATGTCGTACTTGTCGTTGTTGAAGTCGATATCGTACTTGTCGTTGTTGAAGTCGATGTCGTACTTGTCGTTGTTGAAGTCGATGTCGTACTTGTCGTTGTTGAAGTCGATGTCATACTTGTCGTTGTGTAAGTCGATGTTGTACTTGGCGTTGTTGAAGTCGATTTTGTACTTGTCGTTGTTGAAGTCGATATCATACTTGTCGATGTCATACTAGTCGATGTTGTACTTCTCGATGTTGAAGTCGATGTCGTACTTGTCGTTGTTGTACTTGTCGTTGTTGAATTCGATGTTTTACTAATCGGTGTTGTACGTGTCGTCGTTGAAGTCGATGTCGTTCTTGTCGATGTTGAAGTCGATATCGTACTAGTCGATGTTGAAATCGATATCGTACTTGTCGATGGTGAAGTCGATATCGTACTTGTCGATGTTGAAGTCGATGTCGTACTAGTCGATGTTGTACTTGTCATTGTAGAAGTCGATGTCTTACTTGTCGTTGTTGTACTTGTCATTGTTGAAGTCGATGTTGTTCTGGTCGTTGTTGAAGTCAACATCGTACTAGTCGATGTTGTACTTGTTGATGTTGAAGTCGATGTCGTACTTGTCGTTGTTGAAGTCGATGTTGTACTTGTCGTTGTTGATGTCGATGTCGTACTAGTCGATGTTGTACATGTCGTCGTTGAAGTCGATGTCGTACTAGTCGATATTGTACTTGTCGTCGTTGAAGTCGATGTTGTACTTGTTGTTATTGAAGTCGATGTCGTACTAGTCGATGTTGAAGTCGATGTCGTACTTGTCGTTGTTGAAATCGATGCCGTACTTGTCGTTGTTGAATTCGATGTCGTTCTTGTCGTTGTTGAACTCGATGTCGTACTAGTCAATGCTGTACTTGTCGTTGTTGAAGTCGATGCAGTACCAGTCTTTGTTGAAGTCGATATCGTACTTGTCGTTGTTGTACTTGTCGTTGTTGAAGTCGAAGCCCTACTTGTCGTTGTTGTACTTGTCGTTCTTGAAGTCGATGTTTTACTTGTCGATGTTGAAGTCGATGTCATACAAGTCGATGTTTTACTTGTCGTTGTTGTACTTGTCGATGTTGAACTGGTCGTTGTTGAAGTCGATGTCGTACTTGTCGTTGTTGAAGTCGATGTCGTACTTGTCTTTGTTGTACTTGTCGTTGTTGAAATCGAAGCCGTACTTGTCGTTGTTGTACTTGTAGTTTTTGAAGTCAATGTTTTACTTGTCGATGTTGAAGTCGATATCGTACTAGTCGATGTTGTACTTGTCGATGTTGTACTTGTCGATGTTGATATGGTCGTTGTTGAAGTCGATATCGTACTTGTCGTTGTTGAAGTCGATGTCGTACTTGTCGTTGTTGAAGTCGATGTCGTACTTGTCGTTGTTGAAGTCGATGTCGTACTTGTCGTTGTTGAAGTCGATGTTGTACTTGTTGTTGTTGAAGTCGATGTCGTACTAGTCGATGTTGTACTTGTCGTTGTTGTACTTGTCGATGTTGAAGTCGATGTCGTACTAGTCGATTTTGTACTTGTCGATGTTGAAGTCGATATCGTACTAGTTGATGTTGTACTTGTCGATGTCGTACTAGTCGATGTTGTACTTATTGTTGTTGAAGTCGATGTTGTACTTGTCGTTGTTGAAGTCGATGTCGTACAAGTCGATGTTGTACTTGTCGATGTTGAAGTCGATGTCGTACTAGTCGATGTTGTACTTGTCAATGTTGAAGTCGATATCGTACTAGTTGATGTTGTACTTGTCGATGTTGAAGTCGATGTAGTACTAGTCGATGTTGTACTTGTCGTTGTTGAAGTCGATATCGTACTTGTCGTTGTTGAAGTCGATATCGTACTTGTCGTTGTTGAAGTCGATGTCGTACTTGTCGTTGTTGAAGTCGATGTCGTACTTGTCGTTGTTGAAGTCGATGTCGTACTTGTCGTTGTTGAAGTCGATATGGAAGTGGATGATGTCCTTGTGGAAGTTATGGTGATTAAATTTGGTTTGGTATTTGTCGTAATTGAAATCGTTGTGGTAGTTTTCGTTGTGGAAGATGATGTGGTAGTTCTCGTTGCTGAAGTCGATGTGGAAGTTGTTTGAGATTTGACAGTTGACGTTGAGGTGCTTGTTGTCGTAATTGGTGTTGTGGAGCTTTTTGTGGTAGGTGAAGTTGTGGTGGTTGTTCTGGTGCTTTTTGTGGTAGGTGAAGTTGTGGTGGTTGTTCTGGTGCTTTTTGTCGTAGGTGAAGTTGTGGTGGTTGATCTGGTGCTTTTTGTGGTAGGTGAAGTTGTGGTGGTTGTTCTGGTAGTAGGTATTGTGGTACTTTTTGTCTTAGGTGAGGTTGTGATAGTTGTTTTCCTTGGGATAGTTTGTTTTTTGTTGCAGCAAGAACAACCAGATGAGCACAATGAAGTTCGATATGTGGTAGTTGGAACTGATGAGGAAATTTTTGTAGTGGAAGTCGTAGTGGTAGCATATATTGTGGTGGTCGATGTTATAATTGTCGTGGATAAAGTCGATGTGGAAATTGTCGTGGATGAAGTCGATGTGGTAGTTGTGGATAAAGTCGATGTGGTAGCTGTCTTGGTTGAAGTTGATGTCCTAGTTATCGGAGTTGTCTTGGCAGTCGATTTAGTAGTTGTCGTGGTCGATGTTGATGCAGTAGATGCTGTGTTGAAAGTTGATGTGATAGTTGTCGTGGTGGATGTTGATGTTGTAGTAATCGTGGTGGATGTTGCTGTCGTAGTTGTCGTGGTTGAAATGTATGTAGTAATTGTCTTGGTTGAAGTCGATGTGGTACTTGTGTTTGTTGGAGTCGACTTGGTAGTTGTCGTAGTGGATGTTGATGTCGTAGCTTTCGATGTGGAGGTTGCTGTGGTAGTTGTCGTGGTTGAAGTCGATGTAGTAGTTGTTGTGTTGGATGTTGATGTGGAAGATGTTGTAGTGGTAGGTGATGTGGTAGTTGATGTGATGGATATCAATGTTGTAGTTGGCATTGTGGATGGTGATGTGGTAATTGTAATTGATGAACTCGCTGAAGTAGTTGTCGTTCTTGACATCGATGTGGTAGTTGTCGTTGATGAATTCGTTTTAGTAGTTGTCGTTGTTGACGTCGAAGCCATAGGTTTCGTGGTTAAAATAGATGTGTTAGTTGTCGTGGTTGAAGTTGATGTGGTACTTGACGAGGTTGATGTCGATGTGATACGTGTTGTGGTTGTAGTCGAATTGGTAGTTGTCGTTGTTAGAGTGGATGTGGTAGTTATCGAGGAGGATGTTGATGCTGTAGATATCATAGTGGATGTTGATGTAGCAGATGTCGTTGTTGAAGGCGATGTGGTAGTTGTCGAGGTTGTAGTCACTGTGGAAATTGTCGTGGAGAAATTCGATGTGGTTTTTCTCGTCGTTGAAGTCGATGTGGTAGTTGTTTGGGTAGACGTTGATGTCGTAATTGTCATTGTGGAAATTGAAGTGGTGGTTGTCATGGTGGAAATCGATGTGGTAGTTGTCATGATGGATGTCGATGTTGTAGTTGGGGTTGAAGTCGATACTGTAGTTGTCGTAATTGAAGTTGATGTGGTAGTTGTCGTTGATGAGCTCGTTGTAGTTGTTGTCGTGGTTGAAGTCGATGTCATAGATGTGGTAGTTGTCGTGCTTGAATTTGATGTGGTACGCGTCACGGTTGAAGTCGATGTGGTACTTGTTGGGGTTGTAGTTGAATTGGTTGTTGTCGTTATTGAAGTAGATGTGGTAGTTTTCCTGGTGGATGTTGATGCAGTAGATGTCGTAGTGGAAGTCGATATGGTAGTTGTCGAAATGGATGTTGATGTTGTAAATATTGTGGTGGATGATGCTGTGGAAGTTGTCGTGGTTGAAGTTGATGTCGTATTTGTCGTGGTTGATGTCGTATTTGTCGTGGTTGAAGTCGGTGTAGTAGTTGTCGTCGTTAAAGTCGATGTATTAGTTGTCGTGTAGGATGTTGATATGGAAAATGTTGTGGTAATTGATGTGGAAGTTGATCTGGTAGTTGATGTGGTAGATATCAATGTTGTAGTTGGCATTGTGGATAGTGATGTGGTTGTTGTCGTAGTTGAAGTCAAATAGTTAGTTGTCGTAGTTGAAGCCGATATGGTAGTTGTCGTGGTTGAAGTCGATGTAGTGGTTGTCGTGTTCGATGTTGATGTGGAAGATGTTGTGGTGGTACTTGATGTGGTGGATGTAGATTTTGTAGTTATCGTGGTGGGAGTCGATTTGGTAGTTGTCGTTGTGGATGTTGCTGTCGTAATTATCGTTATGGAAATTGATGTGGTGGTTGTCGTTGTGGAAACAGATGTGGTACTTGTCATGATGGATTTCGATGTTGTAGTTGTCGTAATTGAAGTCGATGTGGTAGTTGTGGTGGATGAACTCGTAGTAGTTGTCGTGGTTGAAGTCGATGTCATAGTTGTGGTTGAAATAGATGTGGTAGTTGTTGTGGTTGAATTCGATGTGGTACTTATCGCAGTTGAAGTCGATGTGGTACTTGTTGTGGTTGTAGGCAAATTGGTAGTTGTCGCTGTTGAAGTGGATGTGGTAGATGTCGTCGTGGATGTTGATGCAGTAGATGTCGTGGTGGAATTCGATATAGAAGTTTTCGAGGTGGATGTTGATGTTGTAAATATCGTATTGGATGTTTTCGTGGTAGTTGTCGTGGTTGAAGTCGATGTGATAGTTCTTGTGGTTGTCGTCGCCGTTGCTGATGTCGTCTTTGAAGTCAATGAGGGAGCTGTCGTCTTTGACGTCAATGAGGGAGCTGTCGTGGTCGAAGTCGATGTTGTGTTTGTTGTGGTTGAAGTCGATGCCATAGATGTTGTGGTTGAAATAGATGCAGTAATTTTCGTTGTTGAATTCGATGTGGTAGTTGTCGCGGTTGAAGTCGATGTAGTAGTTGTCGTGGTGGATGTTGATGCAGTAGATGTCGTTGTGGAAGTCGATGTGGAAGTTGTCGAGTTGGATGCTGGTGTTGTATATATCGTGGTGGATGTTGCTGTGGTAGTTGTCGTTGTTGAAGTCGATCTGGTAGTTGTCGTGGATGAATACATTGTAGTAGTTGTCGTTGTTGACTTCGATGTGGTAGTTGTCATTGATGAACTAGTTGTATTAGTTGTCGTTGTTGACGTCGATGATATAGGTGTCGTGGTTGAAACAGATATGGTAGTTGTTGTGTTTGAAGTTAATATGGTACTTGTCGCGGTTGAAATCGATGTGAAAGATCTTGTGGTTGTAGTCGTTGTGGAAGATGTCGTCGTTGAAGTCAATGAAGTAGTTGTCGTCATTGAAGTCGACGTGGTAGTTGTCGTGGTTGACGTCGATGAGGTGGTTGTCGAGTTGGATGTTGATGGTGTAGACTTCGTGGTGGATGTTGCTGTTGAAGTCGATGTAGTAGTTGTCGTCGTTGAAGTCGATTTAGTAGTTGTCGTGTTGGATGTTGATGGTGAAGATACTGTTGTGGTAGTTGGTGTGGAAGTTGATGTGGTTGTTAATGTTGTGGATATTGATGTTGTAGTTGTCATTGTGAATGGTGATGTGGAAGTTGACATGGATAAAGTCGATGAGATAGTTGATGTCGATGAAGTCAATGAGGTAGTTGTCGTAGTTGAAGTCAATATGGTAGTTGTCGTGGTTGAAGTCGATGTAGTAGTTATCGTCTTGTATGTTGATGCAGAAGATGTTGTGATGGTAGTTGATGTGGTGGATATCGATGTTGTAGTTGTTGTGGTGGATGTAGATGTTGTAATTGTTGTGGAGGGAGTCGATTTGGTAGTTGTCATGATGGATATCGATGTTGTAGTTGTCGGGGTTGAAGTCGATATGGTAGTTGTAATAATTGAAGTCGATGTGGTAGTTGTTGTGGATGAGCTCGTTGTAGTAGTTGTCGTTGTTGAAGTCGATATCATAGATGTCGTTGTTGAAATAAATGTGGTAGTTGTCGTTGTTGAAGTCGATGTGGTAGTTGTCGTGATGGGTGTTGATGCAGTAGATGTCGTGGTGGATGTTGCTGTGGTAGTTGTCGTTGTTAAAGTCGATGTGGTAGTTTTCGTGTTTGAAGTCGTTGTAGTAAATGTCGTCGTTGAAGTCGATGTGGTAGTTGTCGTCATTAAAGTCGATATAGCAGTTGTCGTGTTGGATGTTAATGGGGAAGATGTTGTGGTGATAGTTGATGTGGAAGTTGATGTGGTGGATATTGATGTTGTAGTTGGCATTGTGAATGGGGATGTGGTAGTTGTCGTGGTTGAAGTTGATCTGGAAGTTGTCGTCGATGAAGTCAATGAGGTAGTTGTAGTAGTTGAAATCGATATGGTAGTTGTCGAAGTAGAAGTCGATGTAGTAGTTGTTGTGTTGGATGTTGATGCAGAAGATGTGGTGGTAGTTAATGTGGTGGATATCGATGTAGTAGATGTAGTAGTGGATGTAGATGTTGAAGTTGTCGTGGTGGGAGTCGATTTGGTAGTTGTCGTGGTTGAAGTCGGTGTGGCAGTGGTCGTGGATGAAGTCCTTTTGGTAGTTATTGAAGTCAGTGTAGTAGTTGTTGTCGTTGAAGTTGATGTAGTACTTGTCGTGGTAGAAGTCGATGTGGTAGTTGTCGTTGTTGAAGTCGAAGTAGTTGTCGTGTTGGATGCTGATGCGGTAGATGTTGTGCTGGTAGTTGTCCTGGTGGATTTTGATGTTGTAGTTATTGTAGTGGATGTTGTTGTCAAGGTTATTGAGGTGGAAATTGATGTGGTATTTGTCGTGGTTGAAGTCGATGTGGTACTTTTCATTGTTGAAGTCGATGTAGTAGTTGTCGAGGAAGAAGTCGACATAGTTGTCGTGATGAATGTTGATGTTGTAGTTATCGTGGTGAATGTTGCTGTCGTAGTTGTCGTGGTTAAAGTGGATGTGGTAGTTGTCTTGGTTGAAGTCGATGTGGTAGTTGTCGTGGATGAATTCGTTGTAGTAGTTGTCATGGTTGAAGTCGATGTCATAGCTGTCGTGGTTGAAATAGATATGGTAGCTGTCGTGGTTGAATTCAATGTGGTATTTATCGCAATTGAAGTCGATTTGATACTTATTGTGGTTGAAGTCGAATTGGTAGTTGTCGTTGTTGAAGTGGATGTGGTAGTTGTCGTGGTGGATGTTGATGCAGATGTCGTGGTAGAAGTCGATGTGGTAGTTGTCGAAGTGGATGCTGATGTTGTAAATATTGTGATGGATGTTGCTGTGGTAGTTTTCGTGGTTGAAGTCAATGTGATAGTTATCGTGGTTGTAATCATTGGGGTAGTTGTCGTGTTGGATGTTGATGCGGAAGATGTTGTAGTGGTAGGTGATGTGGTAGTTGATGCGGTGGATATCAATGTTGAAGTTGGCATTGTGGATGTAGATGTTGTAGTTGTCATGGTTGGGGTCGATTTGGTAGTTGTCGTGGATAAACTCGTTGTAGTAGTTGTCGTTGTTGACTTCGATGTGGTAATTGTCATTGATGAACTAGTTGTAGTAGTTGTTGTTGTTGACGTCGATGATATAGGTGTCGAGGTAGAAACAAATGTGGTAGTTGTCGTGTTTGAAGTTAATATGGTACTTGTCGCGCTTGAAATCGATGTGAAAGATCTTGTGGTTGTAGTCGTTGTGGTAGATGTCGTCGTTGAAGTCAATGAAGTAGTTGTCGTCATTGAAGTCGACGTGGTAGTTGTCGTGGTTGACGTCGATGTGGTGGTTGTCGAGTTGGATGTTGATGGAGTAGACTCCGTGGTGGATGTTGCTGTGGTAGATATCGTCGTTGAAGTCAGTGAGGTAGTTTTCGTCGTTAAATTCGATTTCGTAGTTCTCGTGGTTGAAGTCGATGTAGTAGTTGTCGTCGTTGAAGTCGATTTAGTAGTTGTCGTGTTGGATGTTGATGGTGAAGATGTTGTGGTGGTAGTTGGTGTGGAAGTTGATGTGGTAGTTGGTGTGGTGGATATTGATGTTGTAGTTGTCATTGTGGATGGTGATGTGGTAGTTGACGTGGATAAAGTCGATGAGATAGTTGATGTCGATGAAGTCAATGAGGTAGTTGTCGTAGTTGAAGTCGATATGGTAGTTGTCGTGGTTGAAGTCGATGTAGTAGTTATCGACTTGTATGTTGATGCGGAAGATGTTGTGATGGTAGATGATGTAGGGGATATCGATGTTGTAGTTACAGTGGTGGATGTAGATGTTGTAGTTGTTGTGGTGGGAGTCGATTTGGTAGTTGCCATGATGGATGTCGATGTTGTAGTTGTCGTAATTGAAGTCGATGTGGTAGTTGTAATTGAAGTCGATGTGGTAGTTGTCGTGGAGAAGCTCGTTGTCGTAGTTGTCGTCGTTGAAGTCGATATCATAGATGTCGTTGTTGAAATAAATGTGGTAGTTGTCGTTGTTAAAGTCGATGTGGTAGTTTTCGTGTTTGAAGTCGTTGTAGTAAATGTCGTCGTTGAAGTCGATGTGGTAGTTGTCGTCATTGAAGTCGATATAGCAGTTGTCGTGTTGAATGTTAATGGAGATGTTGTGGTAATAGTTGATGTGGAAGTTGATGTGGTAGTTGGTGTGGTGGATATTGATGTTGTAGTTGGCATTGTGAATGGGGATGCGGTAGTTGTCGTGGTTGAAGTTGATCTGGAAGTTGTCGTCGATAAATTCAATGAGGTAGTTGTAGTAGTTGAAGTCGATATGGTAGTTGTCGTGGTAGAAGTCGATGTAGTAGTTGTTGTGTTGGATGTTGATGCAGAAGATGTGGTGGTAGTTAATGGGGTGGATATCGATGTAGTGGTGGATGTAGATGTTGAAGTTGTCGTGGTGGGAGTCGATTTGGTAATTGTCGTTGATGAAGTCGATATAGTTGTCGTGGTGAATGTTGATGTTGTAGTTGGCGTGGTTAAAGTGGATGTGGTAGTTGTCGTGGCTGAAGTCGATGTGGTACTTATTGTAGTTGAAATTGATGTTATAATTGTGGTAGTTGAAGTCGAAGTTATAGTTGTCATGGTAGTAGTCGATGTAGTACTTCTCATGGTAGAAGTCGATGTGGTAGGTGTTGTTGTGAATATCGATGTTGTGGTGGAGATCGATATGGTAGTTTTTGTGGTGGATGTCGATGTTGAAGTTGTTGTGGTGAAAGTCGACTTGGAACTTGTCGTGGTTGAAGTCGATGTAGAAGTTGTCGTGGTGGATGTTGATACGATAGATGTTGTGGCAGACGTTGATGTGGAAGTTGTCTTGAAGGATGTTGACGTTGAAGTTATCGTGGTGGATGTTGCTGTCGTAGTTGTCGTGGTTAAAGTGAATGTGGAACTTGTCGTGGTTGAAGTCAACGTAGTAGTTGTCGTGGTTGAAATCGATGTTGTAGTTGTCGTAGTTGAAGTCGATGTTGTAG
Source organism: Procambarus clarkii (assembly GCF_040958095.1). NCBI lineage: Eukaryota > Metazoa > Arthropoda > Malacostraca > Decapoda > Cambaridae > Procambarus > Procambarus clarkii. The sequence goes on along the minus strand of NC_091192.1, from coordinate 24,724,881 downwards.
TTGTCGTAGTTAAAGTCGATGTGGTAGTTGTCGTGGTTGAAGCCGATGTAGCAGTTGTCGTGTTGGATGTTGATGCGGGAGATGTTATGGTGATAGTTGATGTGGTAGTTGTCGTGGCGGATGTTGATGTTGTAGTTATCGTGGTGGATGTTGTGGTCGAGGTTATTGAGGTGGAAATCGATGTGATATTTGTCGTGGTTGAAGTCGTTGTGGTGGTTGTCGTCGTTGAAGATGATGTGGTAGTTGTCGTGTTTGATGTTGACGGAGTAGATGTTGTGATGGAAGTTGATGTGGTAGTTATCGTGGTTGATGTCGATGTATTAGTTGTCGTGATTGATGTTGATGTTGTAGTTATTGTGATGGATGTTACTGTCGTAGTTATCGTGATTGACGTCGATATGGTAATTGTCGTGGTTGAAATCGATGTGGTAGATGTCATGGTTGATAATGATGTGGTAGTTGTCGTGGTTGAAGTCGATGTGGTAGTTGTCATAATGGATTGTAATGTGGTAGTTGTCGTGATTGAAGTTGATGTGGTAGTTGTCATGGCTGAAGTCGATGTGCGAGTTGTCATGGTTGATGTCGATTCGGTAGTTGTCGTTTTCGAAGTCGATGTCATAGTTATCGTGGTGGATGTTGTTATAGTAGTTCTCGTGGTGGGTTTCGACGTGATAGTTGTCGAGGTGGATGTAGATGAGGTAGTTTTCGTGGTTGAAGTCAAAGTGGTACTTGTTGTGGTTGAAGTCAAAGTGGTACTTGTTGTGGTTGAAGTCAAAGTGGTACTTGTTGTGGTTGAAGTCAAAGTGGTACTTGTTGTGGTTGAAGTCAAAGTGGTACTTATCGAGATTGAAGTGAATGGTGTACTTGTCTTAATGGAAGTCGATGTTGTTGCTGTCGTGGTGGAAATAGATGTGGAACTTGTGGTGAAAATCGATGTCGTAGTTGTCGTGGTAGAAGTCGATGTGGTAGTTATCGTAGTGGATGTTGATGTGGTAGTTGTTGAGGTGGAAATCGATGTGGTACTTGTCGTGGTAGAAGTCGATGTAGTAGTTGTAGTTGTTGAAGTCGATGTGGTTGTTCTCGTTTTGTATGTTGATTTGGTTGTAGTCGTTGTGGATGTTGATGTGGTTGTGTTCGTGGTGGATGTTGATGTGGAGGATGTTGATGTGGTTGTATTCGTGGTGGATGTTGATGTGGTTGTATTCGTGGTGGATGTTGATGTGGAGGATGTTGATGTGGTTGTATTCGTGGTGGATGTTGATGTGGAGGATGTTGATGTGGTTGTGTTCGTGGTGGATGTTGATATTTTTCTTGTCGTATTGGTAGCTGGTGTTATGGTTGTCATGGTGGTAGTGTGCTTCTTGGTGCAACACGCACAGCCAGGTGTACAAGCTGATGTTATAAAATTATTTTGGCATTTAATTGCTGCTTTCCTTCTGGGAAAACATTTGGTGATGCATTTGTTGTTGTGAGTAATGAAATGACACTTTTGGGGTGTTTTGGTTCTGGTGAGTGTGGTTGTTGATGTTGTTGTTGTTATTGAGGTCGATGGCCTTGAAGTTCTTGGTGGTGTTGGTGGTGGTGGTGGAGTTCTTGGTGGTGTTGGTGGTGGTGGTGGAGTTCTTGGTGGTGTTGGAGTTTTTTGTGGTGCTGGAGTTCTTGGAGATGTTGGAGTTCTTGGTGGTGCTGGAGTTCTTGGTGGTGTTGGTGGTGGTGCTGGAGTTCTTGGTGGTGTTGGTGGCGGTGCTGGAGTTCTTGGTGGTGTTGGTGGTGCTGGAGTTCTTGGTGGTGTTGGTGGCGGTGCTGGAGTTCTTGGTGGTGTTGGAGTTCTTGGTGGTGTTGGAGTTCTTGGTGGTGTTGGAGTTCTTGGTGGTGTTGGAGTTCTTGGTGGTGTTGGTGGTGTTGGAGTTCTTGGAGATGTTGGTGGTGTTGGAGTTCTTGGTGGTGTTGGAGTTCTTGGTGGTGTTGGAGTTCTTGGAGATGTTGGAGTTCTTGGTGGTGTTGGAGTTCTTGGAGATGTTGGTGGTGTTGGAGTTCTTGGTGGTGTTGGTGGTGGTGCTGGAGTTCTTGGTGGTGTTGGTGGTGCTGGAGTTCTTGGTGGTGTTGGTGGTGGTGCTGGAGTTCTTGGTGGTGTTGGTGGCGGTGCTGGAGTTCTTGGTGGTGTTGGTGGCGGTGCTGGAGTTCTTGGTGGTGTTGGTGGCGGTGCTGGAGTTCTTGGTGGTGTAGGTGGTGGTGCTGGAGTTCTTGGTGGTGTTGGTGGTGGTGTTGGAGTTCTTGGTGGTGTTGGTGGTGGTGGTGGAGTTCTTGGTGGTGTTGGTGGTGGTGCTGGAGTTCTTGGTGGTGTTGGTGGCGGTGCTGGAGTTCTTGGTGGTGTAGGTGGTGGTGCTGGAGTTCTTGGTGGTGTTGGTGGTGGTGCTGGAGTTCTTGGTGGTGTTGGTGGTGGTGCTGGAGTTCTTGGTGGTGTTGGTGGCGGTGCTGGAGTTCTTGGTGGTGTAGGTGGTGGTGCTGGAGTTCTTGGTGGTGTTGGTGGTGGTGTTGGAGTTCTTGGTGGTGTTGGTGGTGGTGGTGGAGTTCTTGGTGGTGTTGGTGGTGGTGCTGGAGTTCTTGGTGGTGTTGGTGGTGGTGCTGGAGTTCTTGGTGGCGTTGGTGGTGCTGCTGAAGCAGTTGATGATGTTGGCGGTGCTGAAGCTGTTGATGATGTTGGTGGTGCTGCTGAAGATGATGATGATGCTAAAGTCGTTGATGATCCAGTAGTCGTCCCTAAAGAAAAAGATATTTGGTTGTACTCATTGTTCCCCGTCGATGGCAGCATAAGAAAGGGAACACACACACACTGACAACACCCTATAGTACCATCACAACGCTCACAAAACCTCGCCGCGTTGTGTTCTCTTGTCTCAAATCTACGCTGATTACGTTGATTTACGTTGCGTTTAACGTTTACGTTAAACGCAATTACGTTGATTTAACGTTGATTTAACGTTGTATGTATGTATGTAAGAAGGGAAGAATTTTTACCTCATATGTCAGACCAATACTGGAGTGCGAAGCGCCAGTATGGAGTCCATATCTAGTCGAACACAAAACGATGTTAGGAAAGGTTTAGAGATAAACCACTAGGCTAGTCCCCGAGCTGAGGGGTATGAGCTACGAGGAAAGATTATTGGAACTAAACCTCACGACACTGGAAGACAGAAGAGTTAGGGGGAAACATGATCACTACCTATAAAATTCTCAGAGGAATTAACAGGGTAGATACAGATTAACTATTTAGCACGGATGGTACGCAAACAAGGGGACACGGGTGGAAACTAAGTTCCCAAATGAGTCACAGGGACGTTAGAAAGAACTTTTTCAGTGTCAGATTATTAACAAATGGAATGCATTAAGCAGGTTGTGGTGGAGGCTGACTCCATACACAGTTTCAAACGTAAATATGATAGAGCCCAGTAGGCTCAGGAACCTGTACACCAGTTGATTGACAGTTGAGAGGCGGAACCAAAGAGCCGAAGCTCAACCCCCGCAAGCACAACTAGATGAGTACATACATAGGGTATAAGAACACTGTATGAATCATGGGTAAGGAAGTACAATGCCTAAAGTCACTAATACTCAGAACGTTTCGGGCACAAAATGAGAAAAAAATAAAAGGCTTAAAACTAAATGAGATAAAGAAATAATGAATTGAAGTAGAGGAATATAAGTAAGTAGCCTAGTGAGTCCTGGCTAGAGAGTGAGAGTAGTTGATATGTGTAAATTAGTTATCCGGCACACAGGATGTGTACAACATTTACCTCCACCATTCACCACACAACCAGTAAAGTGTATACCGTACTCTCCACCACCACCACACAACCAGGTGTGTACAACACTTACCACCACGATCCACGCAACACTTGCACTTCCGTCCTCGACAGCCCTTCTTCACCTCCTTCTCGCCAGGCGAACACTGCTTCTTGCAGGACCCGCCACGCTTCTTGCACTTCTTCTTTATCTTACACTCTGTCGGAAGAGCAGTGTTTCTATGATGGTAAATTTGTGGCAAGGAAAATAGCACAAAATTAGAAGCATTTTTCCATGAAGGATGGGAAGCTGCCCTTTCTAGATGTAACAGTCATGGAAAGGAGCGGAGGTTTCCACACTGCAGTCTACACTAAGGAAACAAACATAGGAATGTGCCTCATTGAAGAAATCCGAACTCCACCTGCCAAAGATTATTGGGGAATACAAACCTGGGTATGCGTATGGAAATGTCAAGACACACAAGCCTGGAAACCCACTTCGGCCAATCATCAGCCAGATATCCACACCCACGTACAGACTGGCAAAGCGACTCAATGGCTTGCTGACTCCTTATGTCCCTTGCGCCTTCAGCCTGAAGTCTCCAAAGGAATTTGTTGACTTACTGCGGGGAACACGGGCCGCAGGGAGAAGAGCCTCGTTGGAAGTAGAATCACTGTTTACCAACGTACCTGTGGATGAAACAATCGGGATGATAGCGGACAGAGTGTATCGTGATCCGGCCTGTACTCCTCTTGACATACCAGAAAACATTCTAAGGAAACTACTCCAAACTTGTACTAAAGAGGCACCCTTCTTGAGCCCGGATGGGCACATGTATAAGTAAGTAGATGGGGTCGCCATGGGTTCTCCCCTAGGTGTCATGTTTGCGAACTTCTACATGGGTACCATCGAACAGAAGGTCTTAGTCGACATGAACTTGAAACTGGCCATATACTGCAGGTATGTTGATGACATTTTTACACAGGTACCTGATGTCAGACATCTGCAGGAGCTGAAAGAGGCATTTGAGCGGAATTCTGTGTTGCGTTTCACTTACGAGATGGAGAAGGAGGGGAAGCTGCCCTTTCTAGATGTAACAGTCATGAAAAGGAGCGGAGGTTTCCACACTGCAGTCTACACTAAGGAAACAAACAAAGGAATGTGCCTCAATGCCAACAGTGACTGCCCGGTCAGGTACAAGAGGAGTGTTGTTAACGCTTATGTTGATCGTGCTCTCAGCCACAGCTCAGGATGGAAGCAAGTCGATGAAGAACTCTGTAGGGTAAGGCAGGTCCTAGTCAACAACGGCTTCTCCAATGGTTTCGTTGAAGACATCATAAGAAGGAAGGTGAAACGCAATGCAACCTCTGAAGAGACAACTAACACAACACCTTTACCCCTTATTAGACTATTTTACAGGAACTTCTTTTCCACAGCTCATAAAACGGAGGAAAGGGTCCTGAAAGATATTGTTAATAGAAACGCTATCCCTACAGACAAAAATCAGAAGATACAATTGATGATTTACTATAAAACCAAAAAAACGGCCAACCTACTCATGAGAAACTCTCCAGACACAAAGCAGAACGCTTTAAAAGAGACCAACGTCGTCTATGCCTTCAAATGCCCACTTGGGGACTGTAAGCCTCAAAGAACTCAATATATAGGCAAGACAACAACATCTCTTTCCAGGCGATTAACGATGCATAAGCAACAGGGCTCCATCAAGGAACATATAATCTCTTCCCACAACCAGACCATCACCAGAGAAATCTTAACAAACAACACAAAAATCATCGATAGATACAGCGATAGCAGGCAGCTTGACATCTGCGAGGCACTACACATCAAGAGGTCAACACCAGCAATCAACAGCCAATTAATGCACAACTATATTCTACCCAATTCAAGACTCCGCACCAATATAGAAGCATCAAGAAATATGGGCCAATAGGCCCTTTGCAGTTACTTCCATTCTTCCCTTTAATTTACCCAATTTATACCCATTGTTTCATGTTTATTTATTTATTTATTTATTTATTTATTTATTTATATATATACAAGAAGCTACATTGGGTTTGTGAGAGTACATTGGATAGTACAGTATTTACATTCTTGTAAAGCCACTAGTACGCACAGCGTACTAGTGGCTTTAGTAGTGGCTTTGACTAGTGGCTTTGACTAGTGTGTTCTGTCTTGTGTTGAAAGTTTGCTCTACCTTGTGTTGAAAGTTTTGTTCACCTCATCCAAAACTGTTGTAACATATCACCTCACCCAAATGCGATTATATAAGATGAAAGCTGTTTAAATTATAGCATAGTAGAACACTGTTTGCATGTTATAGTTGTGTGTATGTGTAAACTAAAGTCTTTGAAAATGTAATAAATTATTACGAAACGCGTTCAAGTTTCGCGTCAGAAAATGAAATAAAAAACTAGAAATAAAAATGAATTTTGGAGAATTGATTTTTCAGTTACCATCGACAGTGAAAAGAAACATAAGAAATATTGAGAAAATTCGTGTTAGAATTATTAATCTTACTTTTTCGGTCATTTTTAATAATATAAGATAATTGTTAGCCTTAAAAAGAATGCAAAGGTCTCAGAGATCCTTTGTTTATATTTAACATGACGAATCTCCCGAGCAATGATAGATCAAACAAAATTTTAATTATTTTTAAATGAGGCATGACAAAATTATACAAATTGACAAAGCCATTACCAAAAAAAGGTAACAAGAATAGCCTAAGCTACTCTATCCCTTTGAGATGTATTTCTTTCTTATCTCAATAAACATACTTGAACTTGAACCAAGAATGTAAAGACTATTTAACACTGTTTGTGTCGCAGGACATTCAAAATGGCTTAAATATGGTCACTGCTTGATCGCAAGCGGGGATTTTTCTGGCGGGGGAGAAAGAAACAATTGCGCAGCGCGTCCCGCGGCGTTGCGCGGGCAGTTTGGGGCCGTATAAATACGGGCGCACAATGGGGCTCTGCCTCACTCCGCCTGCCCTCGCCGCTGCCCTCGCAAAACCCCACCCTCCCCCCCTTTGCAAGCGGCTGCTTTTGTACCCCCGTCATGCTTTGCACAGTTGTCCCGATTGTCTCCCCACTGCATGTGGGAAGGGGGGTGCAGTGCCGGTCCCCAAGTGTCCCGCTGTCCGCAGCTAATACTTTGCCCAGTCTAGGTGCTAGTAAGCCCTACTTGTAGTCACCCCCCTTCTCCTTATCCATTAGGTCTTTTACGGCCTCTTGGCCGGGTACATTACGTGTTATGTGGTCTCTCACTTATTAGTTATTCTTTGTGTCCTGCCTGTTATATCCTAGTGTTATATAATTACTACACATTTGCACTCGGCCTTAATTCTAGTACCAGTTAACCTTTAGGTTTCTGCAGAATTAGTTTCCATGTCACTATAGGCTAAGGTCTCATACTTACTACGGGTGTACCTTTTAAGTTAAATCTAGTCCTCGGACTTGGAATTGTTACTGTTAATTCTTACTTTATATATTTACTTTATATATTTTAATATAAACGTTATATATTTACTTAATTTATATTTGGAAACTTTATATATTTACATGTTCAATATTAAGTTTAATATAATATCAACTTTGTTATAAGTCTATAATATAAACCGTGTTTAATATAAACTTTATATAATTACTTACTTATATATTTGAACTTTATATATTTACATGTTCTGCAGAATTTAATCTTCAATAAACTTTAACGCCCCATACTGCCAGTATCTTTCTCCCCCTGGTCAGAAAATCACTACTCAGGATGCAAATAGAGAGAAGAGTTAAATAAATGAGAAATATTCACCTGGGACGCAACACTTGCACTTCCGTCCTCGACAGCCCTTCTTCACCACCTTCTCGCCAGGCGAACACTGCTTCTTGCAGGACCCGCCACGCTTCTCGCACTTCTTCTTTATCTTACACCCTGTCGGAGGAACACAGTGTTTCTACCATAAATTTATAATTAAGAAAAAATATTAGAATCATTTTTTACACCCTTAAAATCTCAGGGATACTGTCATCTTTGAAATACTGAATTATAATTATGAAAGTTTCTTTTTGAATAAAATATAGTTTGATAAAAGTAATTAATGAAAGATACTGTCGGGATAAGGTACTCAGTCAAAAGCTATAATTCATACAGTAACTGCAAATAGATAAAAAATAAAAATAAATACAGAACATAACAATTAGATCAGCACGGTCATCAAATTCAGTCCTAAACAAAATACATTAATGAAACAAAATACATTAATGAAACAACCCCCTGAAAACTGCTAGACAGGTAGAGGTCAGTTGACTGACAATGTTTAAGAAATGTACAACATTTTGAGTAACTATTTCACATAAATACTCACCAGGGAAGAACTTAACAATACACGAGGTTAGACACTGTTTACAGAGGAAGTGAAGTTCATTGCTGATTTAAGCAGCTAATAATAAAACTAAGATTTGTAAAACTACAGAACAATCCAAGTCAGTTTTGGGGTCAATTATGAGATATTTGTTAGACTTAAAAATAAAAGAATGTAAGGAAGAGCTCAGAGAACCTTTGTTAAAGTTAATCCTTAACATGATACAATCTGCTAGCTGTATTGTGCCTACCAATTTTTTTGTCAACTACCATTCAAGCTGTCATTGCAATCAATCTTAGCTATCTATGTGCTTTAATATACTGTACCTACAATTTCTATCATCTTTTTTTTTTTCATTTCATGTAATCTGTTATCATTTTTTTGTCTATAATTTTTGCAAGTATTTACCTCCTTAAAATTTTCTTAGATTAAGGACCTGCCCGAAACGCTGCGCGTGCTAGTGGCTTTACAAGGCTGTAATTACCATATTTGTATCCTCACATTCCTTATGTACATTCTTGTATATGCATAAATAAATAAATAAATAAATAAATGAAGCATCTCCAAAGCGATGATAAAGAAAACTGAACTTATATTCGCTTCAAATGCTTTGAATAAGAGGTATGACTAAAGTATACAACCCGGCGACGTACGCATCAAAAGAAGGCAAACATTATTTAGCACCGTCTGGGTCGCAGGATATTCAAAAGGTCCTAAAAGTGTCTCGGGATGCAAATGGACGAAACACATAAATAAATGAGAAATATTCACCTGGAACACAACACTTGCACTTCCGTCCTCGGCAGCCTTTCTTCACCTTCTTCTCGCCGGGCGAACACTGCTTCTTGCAGGACCCGCCACGCTTCTTGCACTTCTTCTTTGCCTTGCACTCTGTCGGAGGAGCACAGTGTTTCTATAGTAAATGCTTCAGCTTATTAGCCTAGCCTCATCAACAAACGCCAAATGTGGTAATCCAGAAGTCAAACCCCGTTTTTTAATGTGAGATCCTTTTCACACGACTCGCAACTGATGTATGTACTTTTTGTAAAAAGTGCTCCGTTCACGTACCCACGAAATATTTCTAAATATTTCACCCAAGTACTGCAAACACACCACAGCCCGTCCTCATCAGCAGAGTATCCCGTCCTTATCAACAAAGGCCAAATGCTCGTTAATCTAGCCGTCAAACCCACTGTTTAAGAAAGAAACCGGTTTACACACGACTGAAAACTGATAAAGCAACCCGTCCTCGACTCAAGTCCATTACATCCAGCGGTCGACCCCTCACACGCATTCATAAATTTTTACATGATGTTCATTCAAAACGGGAATTCTCTCAAATATAGATTAATATTACAATATATTAGCATATTGTGCATATATAGACAAAGATTAGGTTAGGTTAGGTGTTTAGGTTCTGTTGGCGATTATTTGTATTTGTAGTACGTGGGTGAAGCATTTACAGCATTGTGGTTCGAACAAAATTCGTCTGTGAAGCACTTGTTCCAGAATTGTTCGAAAGAAATCAGTTGAGTCGTGTGTAAACCGTTTTTCATTCATAAACAGGGGCTTTGGCGGGTGCATGGAATCACTTTTGGGTCTTTGTTTAGAGGACGTGCTGGACTCACAACTGATTTCATTAGAACCCTTCCGGAACAAGTGCTTCACTGACGAATTTTGCTCGAACCACAAACCTGTAAATGCTTCACCCACGTACTATATATATAAATAATCGCCAGCAGAACCGAAACACCTAACCATATATGTACAATATGCTAATATAAAATAATATTCATTTATAAATGATAAAATTTCTGTTTTGAATGAACAACATGTTAAAATTGATGAATGCGTCTTTGGGGTCGACCGCTGGATGAAATGGAATGGTCCGAGGACGGGTAAATGCTCCACCCACATAGAACAAATAGAAATAATCGGTACCTGTACCTAACCTATGCTTAACTATACATAGAATTGTAATGTATAATAATATTGAGTATTAGAACAAATCTATTTTTATTACACAGTACTTTAAAATTGATGAATGCGTCTTGGAGGATGGCCACCGCTTTAACGCCCTTGGCCTGAGGACAGGTTGAGGTTGAAACTGATAACGTTCGAAAATTTATCGAACAATGGTTCGCTGACGACTTCATTTTGAACTGCAACTCTGTAATTGCTTCTTCACCCATGTACTTGAAATACAAATAATCGCCAACAGAACTTAACCACCTAATGAAGCCTAATCTATTCCTAACTATACATGGAACTTTAAAATGTAGTAATACTAACATAAATGAGAAGTAACCTTCATTTAATATGGCGTACGTTTAAATTGATAAATGTGTCTCTGGGGGCTGTAGCCTGGACGAGCCTAACTTGAGAAGGGGTTGTTACATACTATAAATATACACATTTTAAGCATAATAGCCAAAATATATTGAAATGGGTAACCAACTACAGTGTAACTCAGGTCAGAGATGTGAAGAATGACAAGTCATTTGCCTAAGTGGTATTATGAGCCTTTTCCAGAAACAAAATAATATTATCAGCAAAATAACAAACATCAACCAATAACAGTCTGTGTTAGGAGGATAACAGAAAAGGAACAAACAATGGTTGTCAGCGACCTTACATATACAATAACTAATAGGCTATTAGCAAGATAAATACTATGTGTTAGCAACATAACAAAAGCAAGGGCCTGCAGGGTGTTCGTTTCATAACAAGTAATAGCCTGAGTAACAGCCAACAATAATGTGCGTCAGAAACATAAAAGAAAACTATAGTCCGAGTGTTAGAAACAACGGAAAACTACAATTTATGTTAAAACAGTAAATGGAAATCTGGATAGAAACTCTATCAGAATATAATCGTTTGGGTTTGAGAAAATTATAGATACTAATAGTCTGGGAGCACCATAACCTCTTGTTTTGGTGGTACTCATAGGAAGGATGAAGACCATAGGACCAAAGTGCATATACCTATGCACAACACAATTGGAAAGCAGAAATTTGTACTATTGAATGTGGACAAACCGGAAAACGATTTTCTACTTATGTTCCAAAGACAAACTAAACTAACCTAACTTTCTTCGGCCTAATACACGCTTTCTGCGGCCTAATATAGAACATAAGTGTGCTATACAAGACCTAGGAATAGTTAAGTTTGTAGTACGTCAATGTTTGTACTTTGGTGCATATAGTTACAAAAAGCACTATCTAAACAGGAGGATGGGTTGCTGGGGCTATAAACATAACAAAACAATAGTGTGGGAATTAGAAATATAACAAAAAACAATAGTCTGGGAGTTAGAAAAATTACAGAAAACGATAGTTTCGGCATCATAAACTTAACAGAAAACAAGTGTCGGGTATTAGATAAATAATTCAACAAAAGGAGACAAGACTCACCTTGTTTACAACATTTACAAGTCTTGCAGGTGTTGCTGGAGTAAGTTTCGTATAGCGATGGACACTCCTTGTCCGGACTGACGCACCAGCCGCCGTACCTCTTACAAGCTTCCATGGTCTCCTCACACAGGGGATCGCCTGACCAACCTTTCCAGGAGGCCTTGCCCTTCCTGGCTTTCTTATTCTTCCTGGAGGCTCCAGCCTTACCCTTCTTATTCTTCCTGGAGACTCCAGCCTTGCCCTTCTTATTCTTCTTAGAGGCTCCAGCCTTGCCCTTCTTATTCTTCCTGAAGGCTCCAGCCTTACCCTTCTTATTCTTCCTGGAGGCTCCAGCCTTGCCCTTCTTATTCTTCCTGAAGGCTCCAGCCTTACCCTTCTTATTCTTCCTGGAGGCTCCAGCCTTGCCCTTCTTATTCTTCTTGGAGGCTCCAGCCTTGCCCTTCTTATTCTTCCTGAAGGCTCCAGCCTTACCCTTCTTATTCTTCCTGGAGGCTCCAGCCTTGCCCTTCTTATTCTTCCTGAAGGCTCCAGCCTTACCCTTCTTATTCTTCCTGGAGGCTCCAGCCTTGCCCTTCTTATTCTTCTTGGAGGTTCCAGCCTTACCCTTCTTATTCTTCTTAGAGGCTCCAGCTTTGCCCTTCTTATTTTTCCTGGAGGCTCCAGTCTTGCCCTTCTTATTCTTCTTGGAGGTTCCAGCCTTACCCTTCTTATTCTTCTTAGAGGCTCCAGCCTTACCCTTCTTATTTTTCCTGGAGGCTCCAGCCTTACCCTTCTTATTTTTCCTGGAGGCTCCAGCCTTACCCTTCTTATTTTTCCTGGAGGCTCCAGCCTTACCCTTCTTATTTTTCCTGGAGGCTCCAGCCTTACCCTTCTTATTCTTCCTAGAGGCTCCAGCCTTGCCCTTCTTATTCTTCTTAGAGGTTCCAGCCTTGCCCTTCTTATTCTTATTGGAGGTTCCAGCCTTACCCTTCTTATTTTTCCTGGAGGCTCCAGCCTTGCCCTTCTTATTCTTCTTGGAGGTTCCAGCCTTACCCTTCTTATTCTTCTTGGAGGTTCCAGCCTTACCCTTCTTATTCTTCCTGGAGACTCCAATCTTACTCCTCTTCTTGGAAGTTGCAGCCTGGTTTTTCCTGCCTTTTTTCTGCTTTGTAAGGGCTTGCATTGTGTCCTTCCTGGACTTCTGCCTCCTGGAAGTTCCAGCCTTGCCCTTCCTGGCCTTATTATTCTTACTGGAGGCTCCAGCCTTGCCCTTCCTGGCATTTTTATTCTTACTGGAGGCTCCAGCCTTGCCCTTCCTGGCATTTTTATTCTTACTGGAGGCTCCAATCTTGCCCTTCCTGAACTTCTTATTCTTACTAGAAGCTCCAGCCTTGATTTTCCTGCCATTCGTTAGTATCCTGGAGCTTCCAGCTGAGCTCTTCTTCCTGGAGCTTCCAGCCAAGCTCTTCTTCCTGGAGCTTCCAGCCGAGCTCCTCTTCTTGGAGGCACCAGCCTTGCTATTCCTGCCTCTTTTCCGCTTCCAGGAGGCTCTAGCATTGTTTTTTCGGCTCTTCTGCTTCCTGGAGGCTCCAGTCTTGTCCTTCCTGACGTTCTTCCTGGAGGCTCTAACCTTATTCTTCCTGCCCTTCATGTTTTTATTGAACGCTTCACCCTTACTCTTCCTATTCTTCCAGGAGGCTCCAACCTTGCCTTTCCTGACCTTTTTTTTCTTCCAGGAGGTTCCAGCCTTGCTCTTCCTGACCTTCCTACTATTCTTCTTATTCACCTTAACACTATTTTTGTTCATATTTGGTTTATTTCCCATATTCTCTATATTTTTATTTTCCTTATTTATTGCATTTGTTTCTGTTCTGTTATTTTTGTTCTTTTTCTTATCCTTTTTATTTTTCTTAATCTCCTTTTTTCTCTCACTTTCCTTCGATGTCTTACTGTTTTTATATTTCTTGATCTCTTCACTTCGTCCGTTATTCTTTTTGATTGTCCTCTTCTTTTTCCTCGTTTTAGACACGTTTATTTTTCTTGTTCCTTTTTGTCTTTGTTTACTGCTTTTGTTTGTTCCTTTGTGGTTGTTAGTTGTTCCTCTGCCTCTCTTCCTCTTCTCTATTATTGTTTCCTTTTTATTGTTCCTCTTTCGTTTTATCTGAGTAATGTCTTTGTTTCTCTTCTTTTCCATTTGTATTTGGTTCATTTTCTCTTCGTCCTTTAAGTAATTTGTTTGTTTCATCTTTCTTGTGTTGTTGTTTTTTCCTTTACGTCTTTTCTTATTGTCTCCTTTCCGTCTGCTCTTTCCCCTAATCTCTTCATGTTTTTCTTGTTCTGTTTTCTTAATGCCAATTCCTTTGTTTTTATTCTTTTTCTCTTTAGGAAACTCTTTATTTTTCATTTGCTTGTTCTGTGTTTGGTTGTTGTGTTCTTTATTACTCTTAGTTTTGACATTTTCTGTGTTTTCTTTTCTTTTGGGCGTTTTCTTGTTTATTCCTTCCCGATGTTTTGCTCTTGTTTTCCTTTTATTTCCATTCGTTTTTGACTTGTCGTCTTCGTTCTTGTCATTTCTATTCCGACTCTTGTTATTTTGTTCTTCTTTAACCTCTTTATCGCTCGTGTTCTTCTCCCGTTCTTTACTCTTGACCATTGTCTTGTGTTCTGTCTCGTTTCTGCTCTTAACATGACCTTTATTCTTGTACATTTTAGTGTCATCTTTCTCGTAAATTTTTATGTTTCCTGAATGTTTATCTTTCTCATTTTCGTATCTCTTTCCTTGCCTGTTATTATATGTTTTCTTGGGTCGTTTTCCGTTGCTACCCAGCGAGTCCTTGTGTCGTTTTCTGTTGTTACCCAGCGAGTCCTTGTGTCGTTTTCTGTTGTTACCCAGCGAGTCCTTGTGTCGTTTTCCGTTGCTACCCAGCGAGTCCTTGTGTCGTTTTCTGTTGCTACCCAGCGAGTCATTGTGTCGTTTTCTGTTGCCACTGAGCGAGTCATCGTGTGGTTCATCACTGATGGGTCGTTTCCTGCTATTGAGTCTCTTGCGTGGAGCCTTGCGACCATCCTGGAGGCTTCTGCTCCTGTGATCATCACCTGGGAGGCCTTCCTGGGTGTCTCTCTCAGTCCTTCCTGGTCCGGATAGCTCAGGCAACCCGGTACCTTTGGTTAAATATAGTGACATGAAGAACTGTCTACCCGGCAGATGTATCCATACACCATGATGGCAGCAACATTAACGTTTAGAACATATTTACAGTTATAGTTGGAGTGATATTTATATGGGGATGGGTTTATGTGGGCATGATTTTTATTCAAATCTCATCTCATGTAACATGTCCATGTGGAAACTGTTGATGAATTGGTTATCATGCTGGCTCTGAATCCCCCAATAGTTTTGTGTTTAATTCTTGTTCAGTGAGAGGAATTAATGCCTAAGGCTAATTAAGCAAGTTTCCTGGGTGTAGGCTATCCTGACTCGTCTGTTGCAAAAAAAAAAACCTGCTCTTAAAAATACTCAATCCGTATTTGGAGTTGACGGCGTTGACTAGTGTCAAAACTTGAAATAACATTCTGGCTCTCTGTAAACTATCATAGTTTAATAACAAACGAGTCTTATCGACATTACAATTTTAATTTGCAAAAAGTTACCAAACTTTGCTATGCTGTCTAATTATAATGAAGACATTTTAATTATTATTAAGCAGACTAGATGTGCTTCGAGAGACAATTGTTTATATGTTTGTATTCTGTCAGCCCCACCAAAATAACAGTTAAAATGTCCTACGATCGTCTTCGCCCCAAAATCAACACAACAATAACAGTTAAAATGGAAAACTTACCGTGGAAGCTATAACTACGAAAGAGGATGTCTGTTTGACTGGCCAAGAGTGGAGGACAGACACATGAGGCTAGCCTCCCCCAAACTCTTTAGGGTAACTGGTGGTTGTATGGGAAGGTCAGTGTGCAGGGCCAAAATGGTGGGGTTCTGCAGCCGTGAATTGTGTACTAAACCCAAGGACATTTTTCTATGCGATGGGTGGGTGTATTGGAACAGTTGGTAGGTGGTCGGGGTCAACCCCCTTCTTGGACCTGACGAAGTCAGTGAGGGGATGGCATGCCTAAACGCTTGTTTTGATGACAGATTTACATTCTGAAGGCTCCCAACACTTAAATGGTACAACGTTTTGGCGTCGTCTGGGAACCATTGGTTACCTACAGAAATCATATTAACATAATATATCAAATGAGCAGGTCCATAAGGGTCGTGATGAGGGTTCGAACCTACGCACAGGATGGTGGTGTTGCTAGTCTGTATATGGTGGCTTAAAACGATGAAATTCGAACGACTAGCTACCAATCATCTCCAATTTCACAGAGGTCGCGCTCTCACCAATCACTCTACACAGGTGTTTGGTGAGGGTTGAGAGAGGCTAGCCCCAAGCATCTGGCCTCCATCCTTGGACACACAGATATTTCCTTTCATGTACATTTTACTGGAAGATAATGAAATATAATTAGTATATGGTTGGGTTTGTCCTAGACTCACAATCAGGAATCCCGGATTCGTATCCCATTCAGGACCTAAATGGTTGAGCATGGATCTTTAGCAATAACTGGGTACCCAAAGCTCGGCAACTGCTGTCAGGCTGCACTATTATGAATGGTTGAGAAAGATTAATTGGTGAAGATTAAGCCACCCAAGAGGTGGCACGGGCATGAATAGCCCGTAATTCCATTCCGTTCCAAGGACCCTAGAGCAGGTAAGCAGGGGATGGAAGGCAGGGGCGAGGATGCAGACATCTTGAGCTAGGGGCTGGAGACAAGTCGAAGAAAGGAGAAGAAAACATCAGTGGCCCAACCACCGTGGAAATGATTTCCAGTTGACGCTGTGGGTTGATGGTAGCGTGTAATTATTATGGATGCTCTCTGACACAGGACTGGGCTTGCAAGCAGCTGGCAGTTGATGGTAGTCAATCGATCGTGAGTGTTGCTAGTCTTTTTTTCATTCTTTTTTGGTCTTCGTTCTTCAGGCTTCTTAGTTGTTTTCATCTTCTTCTTATTTCTTCTTCTTCTTCTTTGTCCTGGAAGTAGCAGAAGTTACGGTCTTCCTTCTCGTAGACATTGCTGTGTTGTCGTTCGAGGTGGCGTCCAGTAGGAAGTCATCAGGTGAGTAATGAGCCTTCCCCTGAGGAGGAGGAGATGGTGTTCCTAACGAGACATTTTGACGAATCAGCAGGTGAGGTGGTGGTTCCTGTGTGTGGAGTAGATGCGGGCTGGAGGGAACGCCCCAACACTCTGTTGGGGCGGCGGCTCAGTTTTCTTAAGTGCACCAATCCTTTGCTGCTTCCAGACGGAGAGTTTCGGGTAAATAACAAAGAATCTGGGGTCAGTAAGGTCAGGGGAGTATTAGGGTCAGATAATGGACTGTAATTTTGCGACTGACATCCGTAAACATTTTTACTAATAAAAGTATATTAAAAACAAGAAATATTTTTATTGTTGTTAGATTAGAATAGAATAGGCTTGCTGAAAAGGCAGCGACGACGTAGAACAATCTAACTTTAGGCTCTCTAAAACCCTTCCTCGCCTCGCAGCCCTAGCACCAAACTAATGAAGCTTCTCTGTTGATCAATAACAGCCAAGTATGGGAGAGTCTCAGCTTTAGGCACGAGTCCAGTAAGGACCATACTGGCACCTAAGCTAGAGTGGTGCGGGCAGCACCATTTGTAACCATTTTGATGCAGTGTTGCCGCTTCAAGGACAACATCTTTTAACGAGAGACGTTGTTGACAAATTTTGAACACGTGAAAGACCTGTATAGTCTCCGTGGAGTACCTTACGTCACCCTCACGTGTCCAGAACCTGTCCAAATATACATCTTGTAGTTATGGGGAGAAATCCCATTGAAACAGCATGTGTAAGACAATGAATAATGAAATAAATTAATTTGATACCGAAATGAGACGATAATATGTGGCGCCTAAGATCAAAGGAAGTCAATGATCTAGTCGACAATATACTTCCACACACAATATGAGAATATTCTCACAGGCATTGGAAGTATATTCAAACAGGCTCTATGAGTATAGGTAGGTAAGCATCAGGTGTATACTCATGTCGGCAAAGTAAGAATACTATGAGAGCAAGAGTAAACTCGGTGTAAATAATGAAGTATACTCACGGAGACAGCAGCGAGCACCGGTGGGGCAGTCATCGTAGTTAGTGAGTGAGGTGAGGCAGTCAGCCGGACCCCACACACACACACCTCCCCCTGTACCGCACCTCTCTCCCGCACCTCCTGTCTGCAGCTCCTCCTGTAAGAAGGGAGGGACAGTCAGCCGGACCCCACACACGATGAGCCACAGAGACGTTAGAAAGAATTTTTTCAGTGTCAGAGTAGTTAATAAATGGCATGCACTAGGAAGCACTACCGCCCACGGGATGGGTATGGGGTGCATAATAAATGAACTAAACTAAAAACTAACTCTAGGAAGTGATGTGGTGGAGGCTGACTCCATACACGGTTTCAAATGTAGATATGATAGAGCCCAATAGGCTCAGGAATCTGTACACCAGTTGATTGACAGTTGAAAGGCGGGACCAAAGAGACAAAGCTCAACCCCCGCAAGCACAATTAGGTGAGTACACACACACACGCCTGCCCCTGTACCGTACCTCACCCGCACCTCATGTCTAAGGGAAGAGCGTCAGCCGGACCCCCCCCCCTTCCCACACACACACAGGGTATAGAATCGGAGTATATATAGGTATAGAATCGGAGTATATATAGAATCGGATTCAATACCCAGAGGGTATAGAATCGTTTCTCTCAATGTTTGCCGATGCTGCAAAAATTATGAGGAGGATTGAAACTGAGGACGATAGTAGGAGGCTACAAGATGACCTAGACAGACTGAGTGAATGGTCCAACAAATGGCTGTTGAAGTTCAACCCGAGTAAATGCAAAGTAATGAAACTAGGCAGTGGAAATAGGAGGCCAAACACAGGATACAGAATAGGAGATGAAGTACTTAATGAAACGAACAGAGAGAAAGATCTAGGAGTTGATATCACACCAAACCTGTCTCCTGAAGCCCACATAAAAAGAATAACGTCTGCGGCATATGCGAGGCTGGCTAACATCAGAACAGCGTTCAGGAACCTGTGTAAGGAATCATTCAGAATCTTGTACACCACATATGTAAGACCAATCCTGGAGTATGCGGCCCCAGCATGGAGCCCGTACCTTGTCAAGCACAAGACGAAGCTGGAAAAAGTCCAAAGGTATGCCACTAGACTAGTCCCAGAACTAAGAGGCATGAGTTACGAGGAAAGGCTGCGGGAAATGCACCTTACGACACTGGAAGACAGAAGAGTAAGGGGAGACATGATCACAACCTACAAAATCCTCAGAGGAATCGACCGGGTAAACAAGGATAAACTATTCAACACTGGTGGGACGCGAACAAGGGGACACAGGTGGAAACTGATTACCCACATGAGCCACAGAGACGTTAGAAGGAATTTTTTCAGTTTCAGAGTAGTTAACGGATGGAATGCATTAGGCAGTGATGTGGTGGAGGCTGACTCCATACACAGTTTTAAATGTAGATATGACAGAGCCCAGTAGGCTCAGGAATCTGTACACCAGTTGATTGACAGTTGAGAGGCGGGACCAAAGAGCCAAAGCTCAACTCCCGCAAGCACAAACTGGTGAGTACAAATAGGTGAGTACACACACACACACACACACACACACACACACACACACACACACACATACACGTGTACCAGGCTGTGATATCAGATCTGGTGGAGTCTGTGTTTACAGGTGTTTGAGCTCAAGCGTTCTGTACATGTGTTATGCCTTCAGTACAACATCTGGAAATATTTCAGCCCGTCCTCATCAACAAAGAACAAATGCTCGTTAATCCAGCCGCCAACCCCTCCCCCCCCCCCTGTTTATGAATTAAAAGTACTTTACATACGACTCACAACTGTTGGTCAAATATTTCTTCGCCGATAACCTCTGTGCGTATCGCAACTCTGTAAATGCTTCGCCCACGTACTTCAAATGCAAATAATTGCCAACTGAACTTAATTATTAAAAATATTATTATTTAACACATAATAATATTAACTTATATATGAGAACAAACTAATTTTTAAAACACAATATGTTAACATTGATATAAGCGTCTGGGGAGGACGACCGCCGCTTTCACAAACCTTAAGTTGCATCCTAATGCAGACGATGAGTCACAATAACGTGGCTAAAGTATGTTGACCAGACCACACACTAGAAGGTGAAGAGACGACGACGTTTCGGTCCATCCTGGACCATTCTCAAGTCGATTGTGAATTGTTCATTCTCACACTCGACTTGTGAATGGTCCAGGACGGACCGAAACGTCGTCGTCCCTTCACCTTCTAGTGTGTGGTCTGGTCAACAAGGTGCAGCCGCCAGCGTACTTGATCACTGTGATGGCCTCAGTCACACTTCTCACACCCACCTCGTTCCACTAACTTCCACTTGTTTTGAACCAGACGTCAACATCTTAGAACCGGTTCATATTGCTAGCACGAGGCAGAGTCCTGAGCGTGTAAACAAGAGTCATCAGCTCTTGTTTACACCTCAACCTCGCCTTCAGGAAGTCGGACGTTGTGTCTTTGGATAAAGTTGTATTGTCTCAACCTCTTTTATGTGATATTGACTTGTTTTAATCCTTGGGCTACTTTTTACTTTTTGTAGCTGATCTTGTGCTTAGTAATTTGCTATATATACAATATATACTAAATATGACTGCAAGGATTAGATAATTAGTTCTAGCAGGAATCTTTTTTCTTTTTTTAGATTCTTCTTCATTTGAGAAGAAACTTGAAAACTTAACTCTTTATCTAAGTTCATTTTACAATTGTATTGGCCTGACGCGGGTCGATAAAGGTGTATATGCATCATGGACTATTCTGATCCCGCGAGATATGTAGGTCAAAGTATATGGATTATTTAGCCTGACCGGGAACTATCTACGTTGGCTCCTTCCCGCTTATCTATACTCATTTCTTAATCCTTATCCATACTCTCTCTCCTTCTCTTTGGTTTAAAATCATTCCAGAAAGATTTGATCAGGAGAGGACCTCACTCATCGATGCGAGTAAACTCTAAAGCTTACTCGTTCCGAACGCCATGGTCCCAAACGTACAATATCGTGGCCACTGTGGCAAGGGGAGACTCACGAATATCTAAGTTCTCTATACCTGGGATGGTTAGGTTAGGGTGGGTAGCTTGAGTTCGTGCCTTTTAGTCCCCCCTTATTTTGTACGTTGTGGCAGCTCAAGAGAACTTGCTGGATCTGTAGCTTACCCTGTCGAACCTCTCTCTGCGGGGCCTATAGTGTCCACTCTGGCGCGGGGCCTCGAAAAACTAGTTCCATTTTATTGTTCTGTAATACTTTCATGGTTTAAATCAATACGTTTTAACATAATAACATTGATCCTATTTATCCTTCTGGTGTAATGTGAAACTTGGGCTTGCTTTTTTTTATCAGCACAATTTAATTCGCGATCGCAACTTTGCTGCCAAGTTGTACATTTTGCCGCAAGGTTTTGCAAATTCTCGCGGTACCCTGGATGGGAATCAGTGCCCGAACTTACCTGTTGTCCGCTGACCACAGTGTTGGAGGCGAGGAGAGCGATGACGTACTCCAGGATAAGCCAGGCCGCCGCCGCCATCACGTTCCGGTGATGTTGTTATGGGACCCTTGCCTGCTGCCTCACCCTCCACCACTGTGCCACTGTCAGCGTCGACAGCCTTCCTCCCACCACCGCTGTGCAACTGACAGCACCGAGAGGCTCTCACCCTCCACCACTGTGTGAATCTTCAATGGCCGGCTGTCACCGCCAGCTCCGAAATACTCTCAGCCACCAGCACTGTCCAGATCGCTTGTTCTCGCCCGATGTCACACCAGGAGCGTGTTCCCAGTGACGGCCACAGGAACTGTTCCTAGTGACAGCCTCAGGTACAATGTTCCCCAGACGAAGACTGGAGACTCATGAGCAAAACACCTGCGACACATTTATCTGCCAGTACATCCGACTGGCGTGCCGGCCCGCAAGCAGCCCCCGGATCATAATGGTGCAAGGAAGGCAATACAAAAGTATTACCTGACCGCATATCGCTGCGATGCTGTTTCGTCGGAAACTGCGACCCAAATTGAGTGTCTCCTTTACTTAAAATTCCACACATTCGTGTCTTCCTCGATGTGATGTTTTCCAGTGACCAGAAAAGCGAATTAAACTTTATTATTATTATTATCATCATTATTATTATTGTTATTATTATTATTATCATTATTATTATTGTTATTATTATTATTATTATTATTTGTTTGAGGACAATTTACATCACTCATTGTGTTCTGATGTGGACGATGAATG
Source organism: Procambarus clarkii (assembly GCF_040958095.1). NCBI lineage: Eukaryota > Metazoa > Arthropoda > Malacostraca > Decapoda > Cambaridae > Procambarus > Procambarus clarkii. The sequence goes on along the minus strand of NC_091192.1, from coordinate 24,702,885 downwards.
GTTCATGTGGTAGCCATTGGGCTCGACCACACAATATATGTAATAGATTTACGAAGAGATTCCGGGTCGTCAAACTAAGGGGTGGTCTTGGTTGTGCTGGCGTTGGTGCCTCTCTCTCACACGTTGTTGTGATGTTTGTGTTCAAAGGAACGTTCTCTGTGACTAGGGATGGCTATTTTAGTTCATGGAAATGTTCTATTTGACTAGGAATTGTTCTTTGCGTTAAAGGAAACGTTCTCCGTGACTGGGTACGGTTCTTTGCGTTCACGGAAATGTTCTCTGTGATTGGGTATGGTTCTTTGCGTTCATGGGAGCATTTTAAGTGTCTCAAAAGAGTTCTTCGTGTTCAGGGGAACGTTTTCCGACTTGTAATGTTTTTTGCGTTCAAAGGAACGTCTTCTGTGCTTGGGAATAACTCTTTGTGTTCAAGACATTGCATTCCAAGAGTCTGACCCCGAAGCCGAGTACATGGGCACATTGCCACCAAGAAACTGCATAGCGTCGTACAATGTTTAATAGTGTGTTTAGGGAAATAACTCTATAGTTGTCCGAGGAAGAGCAAGTGCAGGGGCTATTTGCAATAGATGGCGATGAAGCATGGAAGAGGAAGCCTATAAGACACTTAGATAACTAGACATACAGTTGGGAGAAGTCACAAGCACCGCGTCTGAAAGATCAACCATAGCAGCCATTCTCTTCCTCATATATGTCAACGACCTGACACAGGAAGTATTCATCAGAATAATCCGTATCCCTGGTTGCTGGTGATCAAAACTGTTGAGAAGTAATAACGAAGATGACTGAGGGAGACTAAAGTGTGATCCAGATGCGCTCCAACGCTGGTCGGACTGACCGACATCACTCAATCCTGATTTATACACTGATCAAACATGGACACCATCAACTGGTCGACCAGACGCCAGAACACACAAGGCGGACGTTGAAAACATCTGCAGTTGATGTACTCTTGGAGATCGCGCGGACCTCTTGATAATATCGTCGCCAACCAGTTACACAGAGAATACTTGTTTAATGATGATAACATGTTGGCGGCACCTGTGAAAGCCCAATGAACCCAGCATGAGTGCGTGACCTACTACACTTCGATTGCTGATTGCTTGTGTGTGTGTGTGTGTGCTCGCCTGTTTGCGCTTGCGGGGGTTGAGCTCTGGCTCTTTGGTCATTTGTGTGTGTGTGTGTGTGTGTGTGTGTGTGTGTGTGTGTGTGTGTGTGTGTACTCACCTAGTTGTGTTTGCGGGGCTTGAGCTCTGGCTCTTTGGTCCCGTCTCTCAACCGTCAATCAACAGGTGTACAGATTCCTGAGCCTATTGGGCTCTATCATATCTACACTTGAAACTATGTATGGAGTCCGCCTCCACCACATCACTTCCTAATGCATTCCATTTGTCAACCACTCTGACACTGAAAAAGTTCTTTCTAATATCTCTGTGGCTCATTTGGGCACTCAGTTTCCACCTGTGCCCCCTTGTGCGTGTGCCCCTTGTGTTAAATAGCCTATCTTTATCTACCCTATCAATTCCCTTCAGAATCTTGAATGTGGTAATCATGTTCCCCCCCCTAACTCTTCTGTCTTCCAGCGAAGTGAGGTTTAATTCCTGTAGTCTCTCCTCGTAGCTCATACCTCTCAGCTCGGGTACTAGTCTGGTGGCAAACCTTTGAACCTTTTCCAGTTTAGTCTTATCCTTGACTAGATATGGACTCCATGCTGGGGCTGCATACTCCAGGATTGCCCTGACATATGTGGTATACAAAGTTCTGAATGATTCTTTACACAAGTTTCTGAATGCCGTTCGTATGTTGGCCAGCCTGGCATATGCCGCTGATGTTATCCTCTTGTGTGTGTGTGTGTGTGTGCTACTCTTGACTATATATGTAATAAAGTTAGACATTTAAATTTATTCTTCAGCTTAATCTTGCAAGATTAAGTATCCTTGTTAGGCTCCATATAGATTGTGCAGTTCAGGTTAGAGCACCGTACAAGGTGCTTATACAAGGACACACTCTATAGCACTGTATTATTCTTTGCAGATGACACTAGGATCTTCATGAGAGTTGGCAACATAGGGGACACGGCGAACCTCCAATCAGATGTAAATTAGTCTTTCTATGGGCTACAGAAAATAATATGGTGTTTAACGAAGATAAGTTCCAGCTCATGCGCTACGGAAAAAATGAAAATATAAAAGCAGAAACCACGTACAAAACTCAGTCATATCATAACATAGGACGAAAAAGTAAAGGATTTGGGTGTACTCATGTCGGAAGACCTTACCTTCAAAGAACACAATAAAGTAGCCGTCACAACTGCAAGAAAAATGACAGGTTGGATAACAAGAACTTTTCAAACTAGAGATGCAATACCAATGATGATACTCTTCAAGATGCTAGTGCTCTCTAGAGTGGAGTACTGTTGCACAATGACAGCCCCTTTCCAAGCTGGAGAAATTGCTGACCTGGAAAGCGTGCAGAGATCCTTTACTACTAGAATCCACTCAGTAAAACATCTAAACTACTGGGATCGACTAAAAGGCCTAAATCTGTATTCTCTTGAGCGCAGGCGGGAGGGATACATAATTTACACGTGGAAAATAGTAGAAGGGCTGGTCTCAAACCTGCACACAGTAATAACATCACATGAGACCAGAAGACATGGCAGGATCTGCAGAATACCCCCGTTGAAGAGTAGAGGTGCAGCAGGAACTCTGAGAGAGAACTCTATGGGCATCAGAGGCCCGAAACTGTTCAATACTCTTCCACTACACATAAGGGGCATAACTGGCCGACCCCTCACAGTGTTCAATAGAGAACTTGATAAACACCTCCAAAGGATACCTGATCAACCAGGCTGTGATTCATACGTCATGTTGCCAGCAGCCGCGGCTAACAGCCCGGTTGACCAGTCCAGCAACGAGGAGGCCTGGTCGACGACTGGGCCGCGGGGACGCTAAGCCCCGAAAACACCTCAAGATCAAGGTAACCGTAGTATAAAAAAGACATGTTCACTAGAACTCGTACAGAGAAGGATGACGAAGTTTATCCCAAGAAAATACTTGCCACCATTAGGAAAATAGAATTAAAAAAAGCCTAATATACATTCTCTAGAAAGGCAGAGAATAAGATGTGGGAATATGACTGAACAAAGGGTATTGCAAATGGAATAGTAACCGCATGCTCATTATATCAACACGAAATATAGGATACAAATTGGACAAGTTTACATTCAGATTAGACCAGGAGTAAATACTGGTTTGGGAATAGGGTTGAAGATTCATGAAGCAGATTAACAGATGATTTATTAGACGCGGGATAACTTGATTATTTCAAATGTAAGTTAGGGCATATATATATGAGTGAGTTTTGTTGAGTTTCAATAGGAGCTGGCTTGTATTAATAGGCCTATTTTGTTTTATATATTATATTCATTACAACTACACACAAAATAAAAAATATTCAGGTTTAAATAAGCAAGATTATAATTGCATGTATAATTATAATTATTAAAATAATTATGATTATTAAATGTATAAACAAATATATAAAGTACTAAGGGAGGTGCCCAACGTTGGCAGGGTCTGTCTCTCCTGTCTCTACCTACCTCTTCGTCCTCCTACCCCCATGCCCCCCCTCCTCCTCTTTAAGAAACACTGAAACATATGTATGGCAGAGAAAGGAAAAGCAAAAAACTTTGATTTTTCCCCTCTCTTTTCTCCCTATTTTTTATTATAGTTACTCCTGTTACCTAGCAGTAAAATAGGTACCTGGGTGTTAGTCAGCTGTCATGGGCTGCTTCCTGGGGGTAGAAGCCTGGTCGAGGACCGGGCCGCGGGGACACTAAAGCCCCGAAATCATCTCAAGATAACCTCAAGAACCTAGTGTCTTTTCAGTAAAAACTCCACGTTAGTCACACGCTATATTTCACACTTGACTTCATGAAAGACTCCAAGAAAATGGCCTTGGGGTGTTTAAAATTGCTAATATTTCTTATAGTGCTAAACTTAAGCCTATCCCGACCAGCCTATGTCCGTCTTATACCCCAGACCATTTCCCCTGCAAATTTGGGTCAGGGTAGCCCGAAGCGTCTGGCTTTCAACTTTGGACAGACATACATTCTCTCTTATGGGAATAAATATATAAATTACCTTACGTTGGCGGGAAGTGCGTGGGCCAGGGTGAGAGGGAGTGACTCAGTGCCACCATAACCATTACTCTCCAGGCAAGGAGACGGTCGCATGTTGGCAGGGGAGAGTGTGTCGTGAGGAGCATGTGGGGTGGTAGCGTGTTATGGTGGTGGAGGGGGGGGTGAGGGTGTGGGGTGGGAGCATGTGGTGGGGGAGGGGGTGTGGGTGTGGGGTGGGAGCATGTGGTGGAAGAGGGGGTGAGAGCGTGTGGTGGCGGAGGGAGGTGTGAGGGTGTGGGGTGGGAGCATGTGGTGGGGGAGGGGGTGGGAGCGGGTAAGGGAGTGGCTCCCTGCGCCTGGCCTGGGCACCTAACCTGAAGTCCACTATCATCTTACGCCCCTACAAATTAACTATGAAAAATTACTTAATGTATATTGAGATTAAAAATAACTAAGTTCCATGTGCGCTCAAAAATAACTAACATAATGAGTAATAAAAAGAATATATATATATATATATATATATATATATATATATATATATATATATATATATATATATATATATATATATATATATATATATATATATATTTTACGCACCCCATGCCCATCCTGTAGGCGGTGATGGAAAGGGTTACAGAGGTACATAATGGGTTCAGGAAATGAACCCCATAGTTCATTTAGCTAAGCAAGTGACAATCTCTTGAGGCTAGTTATGCAATTGTTAATGTTACATATACATGTACATATATATACATCCATGTACACAAATATATACCAATAATCTTTTTATACCACGAGATTCAACAAGAGGCTCACAACAGTCACTATACAAGACACTTTACATCTATGGTGAGTCACACAGTTACTAGTCTTGCTCCACACCCACCCAACTGGGCGGCAGCTTTACAGTCATGTGCTCCATACCCACTCAACTGGGCGGCAGCTTTACAGTCATGTGCTCCACACCCACCCAACTGGGCGGCAGCTTTACAGTCATGTGCTCCACACCCACCCAACTGGGCGGCAGCTTTACAGTCATGTGCTCCACACCCACCCAACTGGGCGGCAGCTTTACAGTCATGTGCTCCACACCCACCCAACTGGGCGGCAGCTTTACAGTCATGTGCTCCACACCCACCCAACTGGGCGGCAGCTTTACAGTCATGTGTAGGCTGCAACTACAATAAGCAAATTTTGGATACTTCGCCAAGATTCCTGGCAGTATATCATTATGAGTGAAGTACTTACACATTTATTGGACTCCATTGATGCGTTATCTGAATTCCGCGATTTTTTCACATTTCATTATATAATGTCACAACATAATATGTGTTTATAAATAAATAAAATAATAAGTAATTACAAATGATGTAGTAAGTATTTATAGATAAAATAATGAATATTTATTAATATTTAACATAATGAGTATTTAAAAATAACATAAAAATATCCCGTACGTGTTTTTAAAATTAAGAAAGTCTATATATTATTTTTGACACTAGCGTCAAGTTTTGTGAAGAGATAAAAGTATATGCGACATTATTGGAGAGTACATTTTTCCAACGTGTTGTGGTGTTGTTGACAAGGAAGGTGCTCACGCATCACCCAATTCATAATTTTAAGTCCAGCGGTCGACCAAACAAGAAATGATAGTTATTAGTCGAACTATTTGATGCCATTAAATATAAGTTAAAGAAAATACAGTTACATACAATACACAAATAAAATTGTCTCCCCGACCACTGGTTGGCGACCGCTGCTCCAGAGGATAAGGGAGTACCCATGCAACAGAAAACTGTTACTGGCAGATTATTGACAAAATTTAATTACAATTTTGCCTATTCTGAGGAATTCAATTAAGTCTTATTAGAGTGGGGATAATGCTGTCATTCACTGTCACACAGGACAGAGGGTCAAACACAAGACAATAGGTCTAAACAGTAGGCTAAAGCACATATATATCATGGATTACAATGATAGTACATTGTATGATGGGTTACAATCAACGTTTACTGGTAGATGAGAGTGGCCGAGATGTTACCAGTAGCGTCCCACGGGGGTGAGTACTGAGCTAATCCTGTTCCTAATGTATGCTGACGATGAAAGACTGCATGAAACTACAAAATGAATCTATGGTCCCTCAAGTGGCTACTTGAATTTAACTCTATCAAGTGCAAATTAAATGGGATTGGGATAACAGAACGCCAAACACGGTGTTACGTGAGAGATGAAATCCTCCTAGAATCGGATAGGGAGAAAGCTGGTGTTGATATCATGCCGAACCTGTCACCAGAAGCCCATATTTAAAGAAAAACTTCAACTGCATACGGAAGGTTGGTTAATAAAACGAGCTCATATTATGATTTTGAACAGAGGTCGTTCAAGGTCTTGTATATTGTTTATGTCAAATTCTAGAATATGCGACCCAAACGTGGAGTCCTTATCTCGTTTGACAAAACGAGGCTTTAGAATGTTCAGAGGTATGCCACTAGACTAGTCCCAGGGCTAAGAGGAATGAGCTACGAGGAAACACTACAAATGTGTCGCCTCGTGTCACTGGCAGATCAATAGTAATAATGAAGAAACACATTTACGGTAGTTTTAGTGGTGTGATGACCCACGATACCTATAATGTCATCTAATATATATCCCAAAGGTTATTACAAATATATGTGATAATAGAAAACTTTAATTTTTATATTTATTGAATTATTGATGATACTCGGCACATACATATAAAAGATAACTAAGATATAATAATTATTATTGTTCATTTCCCTTACTACTATAGCTATAGGTCATACACCATGCATTATCAACCTGTTTGGCCTGACAATCCCAAGATTTCAGCACTCTCACAGGGGATAAATTTATCTAGGAGTATACCCCTGCTCCTCAGTGTATGTATACCCACTAAGTTTACTTTAGTTCTCGACCATGTTCAGGCCTATAGTTTACTTGCTGGTTAGTAACTATATGCACTTGTGGTGGCCTTAATAACCCTCCGGAGGTTCATAGGACTTACGATTAACCCGAGCTTACACACCTGCAAGCGTTGAACCTAATCCCTCCCCTTCCCCCCATCAGATTAAATCAATCGTCAGCCTAATCCCAGCGATACAATGATGATTCCATAATAGCAGATAAATATTTTTATGGTAGAGAAAGAAATACAATTTTTCTAGCTTGCTAGTCTCTATTATACTAGGAAATATTTAAGAAAATACAAATGATTAGTAAAGTTGTCCCGTAACCAACTCGTCCAGTGTTATAAATAAGCCTTACGGCGTTCATATGTGAAAAAATATACAGCGGTAAATCTCTTTATGTAACAAACAATTATATAAGACGATTTTCTGAGCAATTTCTCACTAATTAGTCATGCTATTCTACATGCTAGTTTGGTATTGAGCTTGAGGCCTCTTAGCCTGATCTGGAGGGTTATTAAGTTATTACCATAGCCTACTGACCAAGCAGCAAAATATACTTTAGTCTTGAATATACTCCAGGACGAAGGTAAAATCTCAGAGATGTAGGTGTACACTAGACCAATGCAGGTGCAATGCAATACACCAAGATGCAGGTGTATACACCAGTCTGTGTATTTATCCGTCCGCGGCCGAGGCGTCAAATGGCGGAGCGAGGCACATCATGGATCTCTTTCCCGGCCCCTGTCGGCGGCGAGGGCGAGCTTGAGGAGAGGAATGACCCGAATGGCAGTAATATCCGCCAGCACCGCCTGCACAAGGGGAGATACGCCCAGTCAGTACAAGGATTTACGATGCATTTAGGTGTGCATTTGAGAGAGCTGTAACTCTTTATCTAGATCACGGTGGTTTTGTCGGTGTTTCTAAACTCTTTTTTACAAGCTCCAAGGTCATCCATAACTGAAGGCTGTTATGGACGATCTTGTTACACTATAGAGCTCGTTAACTGAGATTAGTAAATACCAACAAAGCCGTCATACTCGAGGTAAGTCGTACAGATGTTGTAATTGAACGCGTAAATGTTTTGTGAATCCTGGAACAAGTCTGAGGTCTTATTTACAACCAATATCACACATATTACTTGATTATTATCGCAGACCAGATATATATAATTATCAAATATATCTAAAAATATCATTTTGGATTAATGTTCAAGTTCAAGTATGTTTATTGAGACAATAAGATACCTCTCAAAATTATAGAAAGAAATAGCCTATGCTAATCTATCATTTTGAGATCATGAAAGAAAATCAAGAAAAGAGATCAACAAAGAAAGAAATAGCCTATGCTAATCTTTCTTTGGATTAATGTTAAATCAATTTATTAAACGTTAACACTAATTATGTATAACTAAAAAAGAATATTAAATTATTATCATTATTCAGTTTGTTTACTTACTGCGCGTTATTGGTAATTGAAATATGCCACTGTCGTTATACATGATTTAAACAGTTCTCCTATTTAAATGAACTATATTATTTTCCACAGCAAAATGAGCACAGAATGTGTGTAAGAAGTATCCCTAATTAAAAACGTTATAGGTTCATATTCATGGAAAACTGAGTCATGAGTGAAATTATTTACTCAAGCTGAACCTGTCACGAGCGTTACAATGCAGACTCAAGCTGTCAAGGGCACTACAATTAAGGTTGAAGCTGTCAAGAGCGTTGAAACTGTCAAGAGCAATGTAGACTACACTGTCAAGAAAGTATAATGCAGGTTGAAGTTGTCAAAGATGTTAAAATGTAATCTGAAGTTGTCTAGCCTCGCTATGTAGCTAGCTGAAGCTGTTGCGTTTCTTACGATACAGGCTGTCAAGAAAGTTATAATAAAGATTACAGATGTTTAGAGTGTGGTACTGCAAGCTGATGCTACCTAGGGTGTTATAATGCAAGCTGAAGCTGTCTAGGGTGTTGAAATGCAAGTTGAAGCTATCAAGGACGAAACAGTGTAGATATAAACTGTGATGAGTGTTATAATACATTACTGAATCAGTCAGTACACATGTTTAAAAGAATTCTCCGTGAATGTTTGGCACACCCAGTGACGTATCATTGCTGTGATTGACTCGAGGATTGACTCAGGGAAGTAAGTCACTTGGTAATATGCAGATGATGAGTCACAGTAACGTGGCTGAAATATGTTGACCAGACCACACACTAGAAAATGAAGGGACGACGACGTTTCGGTCCGTCCTGGACCATTCTCAAGTCGACAATCGACTTGAGAATGGTTCAAGACGGACCAAAACGTCGTCGTCCCTTCATTTTCTAGTGTGTGGTCTGGTCATCACTTAGTAATATTTTTTTTCCTGAGACGGGTGATACAATACCTCAGCGGCCTGCTGCGAGGTGACGTCCATGAGGTTCTCCCGACGGAAACTGACGATGGCGAGGGCGAGGATAGGCAGGACCTCGACGGACTCCCAAGCCAACACCACGTCCCACAAGTGGAACAGCTGGTCAGGGATCAGGTACCCGCTAAATCCGCGTACCATCCACTTGAACACTATAGGAAGCCTAAGGACGAGAGCTTCGTTAAAATGGTCTCTGGCAGTAACGTCGAATTTGATTGATTGATTTTACATTGATACAACTGTGTTGTATTAGGACGTCCTTCGCTGGTAGTAACCTGTGCATGATTTATTGCTTTATTTTGCAGTATTGGGGCGTTCTTGGCTGTTTGTAATGGCTGTATTCGTGTCTGATTTATTTATTCATTTGGCTTTAAATTTTGCTTTTTCAAAACCTTCAAAGTCGTACCATGATGATTTGGGATCGTTAATTTGACATCTAACTTAGTAGTACAATGACAACTCTGAACGCTCTAGGAAATCAGATAATGGTATCAATACAACTTGATTACAAAGTTCTCAAAAGCTCGGTTGTAACGTTTGGGATATTTTATTAAGATGAATGGAAGGGTTATATATGAACATTATATTTTAGGTGCACATAAGAGGAGTATATTTGAGTCAGTGTGAGCTGGACATGAGGGTGTCAGTGTGAGTGCGAATATATGAGTGTGTATGAAGGGGAACAGCAAAAAGTGTTACCAACTCACAGTTGTATGGTCATCGCGGCGCAGTGTTGCCAGAGGCGCGTCTCACAACTCTGCAACAGCAACTCAAACTGGAGCGCCAAAGCTGCCGCTCCCTGCACCATAAAGAGAAAGCATCACTCCATCAGAAGCAAATTATCTAACACGCATTAACTCTTAAATACAGAATTAAATAACACTTTGAACCAATCAACTGAACAGGAGAGCCTCTCCTTATACATTCTTATTGGGGGTTATTATTGTTACAGACGTCTGCTCGTCTTTGTTGCAAGAAATCATACACTCAACTTAATTTTTCCTCGTCTCTGATGTGCGATTTAAGGCCTATTAAGCACGGGAACGTAATTAAAGCACCACAGGAGTTTACTGACTATTGCTTACTAAACATCCAGTAGTTCAAAACTAAAGTAAACTCAGTGTATACTCACCTAAAACCAGAATACAACTTTCTTATAAGTGTGGTTAGCAATGTATGTCTACCATAAAACGCTTATAAGCGTTCCAGCAGTCTAAGGGTTAAGAATAATATATCCATCATTTCATGATATCCTTCACTCATTGCCTCATAAATACATAATGAATGAATTAAATAATCATCGGAAATTTGTACCGCCTCAATGAATACTGTCGTGCATGCTAATAAGTCTTATAACACACTAGCAGAAGAATCCCAGTCAAAATACAGCAATAGAACAATGTGTGACTTGTGGATGCTATTATATAGCAACCCGTTCTCGCAAATTTAATAAGTCAATATTGACTTATTAAATATGTGCATAGGTGACATACTTAACATAATAGATACCCTTAAAAAGATTCATAGAAAACACCGACCTTACCTAACCTACTTAGTATGTTAAGATAAGCATCTTATTGCTTCGTAATTACAATTATTACCTAACCTATAATAGGTATAGGTTAAGTAATAATTGTAATTACGAAGCAATAAGATGCTTATCTTAAGATACTAACAAGGTTAGGTAAGGTCGGTGTTTTCTATGAATCTTTTTAAGGGTATCTATTATGTTTAGTATATCACCTATGCACGTAGTTAATAAGTCAATATTGACTTTACGAATTTGCGAGAACGGGTTGCATATAGAGCAAAATCTGACCTGACCAGAGAACCAGGAAGAAGAACCCCTGAAGAGTTGTTATAAAACCAGGAGGGTGGTGCTGAACCACCAGGACTGACCTGGGGGTGGCTGGTGACAATGTGGAGGCGGTACCAGTAGCGGCAGTACATCTCCCTGAAGGTGAAGTACAGGTGTACAGGGTCCTCGTACAGGCAGCTCAGAGGGGCAGCTGAACGACACCGAAACCTCTCTCTTAGATACCCTATGTTATAAATCTCTCTCGAACACACTCCAATATAATGCTCTGAGACACACTACAATATAATGCTCTGAGACACACTACAATATAATGCTCTGAGACACACTACAATATAATGCTCTAAGACACACTCCAATATAATGCTCTGAGACACACTACAATATAATGCTCTGAGACACACTCCAATATAATGATCTGAGACACACTCCAATATAATGCTCTGAGACACACTCCAATATAATGATCTGAGACACACTACAATATAATGCTCTGAGACACACTACAATATAATGCTCTGAGACACACTACAATATAATGCTCTGAGACACACTACAATATAATGCTCTGAGACACACTCCAATATAATGCTCTGAGACACACTACAATATAATGCTCTGAGACACACTACAATATAATGCTCTGAGACACACTCCAATAAAATGCTCTGAGACACACTACAATATAATGCTCTGAGACACACTACAATATAATGCTCTGAGACACACTCCAATATAATGCTCTGAGACACACTACAATATAATGCTCTGAGACACACTCCAATATAATGCTCTGAGACACACTACAATATAATGCTCTGAGACACACTACAATATAATGCTCTGAGACACACTACAATATAATGCTCTGAGACACACTACAATATAATGCTCTGAGACACACTACAATATAATGCTCTGAGACACACTACAATATAATGCTCTGAGACACACTACAATATAATGCTCTGAGACACACTACAATATAATGCTCTGAGACACACTACAATATAATGCTCTGAGACACACTACAATATAATGCTCTGAGACACACTACAATACAATGCTCTGAGACACACTACAATATAATGCTCTGAGACACACTACAATATAATGCTCTGAGACACACTACAATATAATGCTCTGAGACACACTACAATATAATGCTCTGAGACACACTACAATATAATGCTCTGAGACACACTACAATATAATGCTCTGAGACACACTACAATATAATGCTCTGAGACACACTACAATATAATGCTCTGAGACACACTACAATATAATGCTCTGAGACACACTACAATACAATGCTCTGAGACACACTACAATATAATGCTCTGAGACACACTACAATCAAAAAACACTGAGATAACACTAATTCCGTGCACACCAATAATACTAACGTACACACCAACAGGCAAAAACATATTACAAAATAAGAATCTTTTCAATCCATTGGAAACAAAAAAAAACAAAAACAAATATTTTGGTAAATATTTGTTAATATTAAAAAAGTAACATTAGAAATATTTCTAAATAATACCAATAATAATTTAATTTTCTCAATAATTAATTTGATATTTAAATTAACAGGAGGGTTAAATTAACGGTTAATTAAAATAATAGTGGGAGGAAGCTGTATTTTTTTTTTAAATTGTTTAGATAAACAGCTTCTGTTTATTGTAAGGTGAGTGTTTTAGATTGTTTTACTGGGAGTGCGATAGACTCAATGTACGTGGTAAGTGTGACGGGTTCACTGTACGTGGTGAGTGTGATGAGTTCACTGCACGTGGTCGGTGTGGTAGATTCACTGTACGTGGTGAGTGTGATGGGTTCACTGTACGTGGTCGGTGTGGTAGATTCACTGTACGTGGTGAGTGTGATGGGTTCACTGTACGTGGTCGGTGTGGTAGATTCACGTTACATGGCGAGTGTGGTGGACTCACGGTAAGTGGAGCGCCTGGTAGACTCGCAGTACATGTACAGTGGTAGACTCACCGTACATAGTAAACCCATGGAAGGGTATTACCCCACAGGGCGGGTAGGCTACCAGAGTATCCGGCGAGGGAGTGTTTCCCCGGGCCGCCGCCAGGGGAGGCGAGGCGCTGCTGTGCTCGAAGTGGCTCAACACTTCTGTGTCTCTGAAGAAACACAACAACACCTGCAACGAATATACAATAACACCTGTAGTGTATATGCTTAAGCCGTACCGTATATGTTTAAGCCGAAGCTTATATGCTTAAGCTTATAAATAGTAGTAACTGTAGCAAGTAGGATATACATGGCAAGCAGTATGCATAGGAGAAACCATCAAACCCAAGAGTTTTCGTCTATTACGAAGCGTTCTGAAAGTTGGTTGTTCTCAAGCAGCATCAAAGCATTTGATGTTGTTCCTCACAAAATGTGTCCAACCATTTGGGCTAGACGGTGGAGCGACGGTCTCGCTTCATGCAAGTCGCCGTTCAATCCCCGACCGTCCTCAAGTGGTTGGACACCATTCCTCTCCTCCCGTCCCTTCCCAAATCCTTATCCTGACCCCTTCCAAGTGCTATATATAGTCGTAATGGCTTGGCGCTTTCCCCTCATAATTCTCTCCCTCACAAAATGTTGGCATATGAGATTGAGAAGCGAGCTAAGAAAACTGACAAGACACTGAACTGGATAATGGAGTACCTGACAGACAGCAAACAAGGGTCAGTCTGTGAGGTGACGAAAGGCTGAAATGTTATAGCAATTTGGATCTCTAATGAAACGTCATATTTCACTGCTGTTCCTATATAACCTTCGTCCGTGACCTACCGGAAGGGTGAATCCTCACACGTCAAGATTTATATTGGAAGAGAAGTTTATAAAAACAGTAAAACTGAGGAAGACTGTTGAATGTTTCAAGAAAACTTGAAACACTACAGGAGTAGGAAGATAAATGGCTGCAGGAGTTCAATCCCAGTAAGTGCAAGGCAATGGAAATAGAAAAATGAGACAAGAGACCCGAAGGAATCTGTCATAGTTGGATGGCAACTATACGAATAAAAAACAGATTTGGAAATTAATTTAATTTCAGAACTAACACCGGAAGCATACACAACTAGGATAATATTGGCAGCATGTGGAAGGTTGATAAACATGAGAAATGTTTAAAAACTTAAGTCATACATTAGTATGGGATCGATCGAAGCAATAAACTTTACCAACGTCAAGACCAATATTAGGATACGCACAGCCGGCATCGTGTACACTTCTAATCATGCACAAAATTGAACTTGAAAAGTTCAGAGGTTTTACTAAATTTTACACCTTTAGAATATAGACAATCCAGAACGAATATGATCACAACATAAAAGGGGGGATGACAAGGTGGACATTGAGAGCCCCTTTCAATTTTCAATTAAAAGAAAATAGGATAAGAGTACATCATGAAAAGTTGAAAATGCGAATTTATCTGAAGTCCACCATCTCCCTAGTGGCCTTCACGGGGACAGGAAGCCGACAAATTGCCAAAGGTCCTTCAGTATTTTTCCATCTGGATTTTGAACTGAAGTAATGTCTTGACATTTACGGCTTCACCCGATAGGCTATTCCATCGGCTTATAGCCTTGTGGGTATAAAAAAAAAGTACCTCCTTTGCCTTGTCCTACATTGTGGCTTGTTGAGCCTGAAGGTTCTATATAATTACATTTGACGTTTCAAAGAAATGGTCTGGCTTAATATCCACAACCCTGTTAAGTATTTTAAATGTCTCGATGAAATCAGCCCTTTCATGTCTGGTTTGTAGTGTTGTTAGAACTGTGGCCCTCAGGCGTACCTGGTATGAGAGATGACTACAGGTTTCTGAAGCTTAAGTCCTCAGACGGGCAATATTGGGGACTGAAACCAAAGAAACTCCAAATGTCAGCTTAGTATTTGTGTATAACCCAACCCCCCACACATGCAAAAGAAATGAAACCGACGACGTTTCAGTTTGTCCTGGACTTTATCAAGTCAGGACGGACTGCAACGTCGTCTCTTTCGTTCCACAACGTTATTGTGACTTATTCTCTTACCTGAAATAATATGTCTTCAAACACAAAGTACTGGTCGTCATTAGAAGCTGTCAGCTGGATGTCCTGCAAGAGGAATTAATTAGTACATAGTAACGTGAGATCAAAGTGAAGGCACACTGACTCATGTGAGGCCATTTTGTACTTATACCCGACTAAATAGATACATATATACGTCTAACCTCCGCTTAGAACAATCCAGAGACCCAGATGTCTAATGTTGTCAATCCGCTAAGTTGTCCCATAAATCAACACCATAATTTTTAAATCTGGAGTATGGTGCTTTGCTGTCATCATGGTAAACATCACGCTCAAGGATACAGCAACACTCATCATTCAAGGTTACATCAACAATCATTCATCAAGGATACGCTCATCACGCTCAAGAATACAGCAACACATGAAGATTTAGTGGCTGGAGAATTACATTTGGATCCGATATTTAATGGAACATATTGTGGAGGTGGCAAACTGAGGAGGAAGGTGCCAAACGGAATGTGAAGAAGAATGTTGAGCAAACTGAGTGGAGTGTGTGTGTGTGTGTGTGTGTGTGTGTGTGTGTGTGTGTGTGTGTGTGTGTGTGTGTGTGTGTGTGTGTGTGTGTGTGTGTGTGTGTGTGTGTGTGTAAAGGAGAGACATACTGTAGAGGAGCGACACAATGGGGAAGAGACATACAGTGTGTGGAGGATCCATCTTACCTTCATAATAAGTTTATCCACCAGCAGCTCGTGTTGCAGGACCGTCTGCACCAGCTCCTCGAAGTACTTGTAGTGCTAAAGACAATATTAATGTTTTGAAGAAAGATTGTTCTATATATGTGGATATTACTGCCATGTTGTCTAAACATGAGGCTATTTCTGACACTGTCATATATGTGGGATTAATACATCCAGACGTACAGATCAACTTGTATATGGGGGATACTACTGACAGATTGACATATATTAAACTACTATGGGGTACCCGGCGGTGCCCGGGTCTCTCTCTCCCCTTCAACACACACACCTAACAAGCACACGTACCTACCCGAGCTCTAATTATAAAAAAATGAGATGATATACATTACATGAAAAGCTGCCGAGACATTTAAACAGAGTGCAGGCGATGAGTCACAATAACGTGGCTGAAGTATGTTGACCAGACCACACACTAGAAATTGAAGGGACGACGACGTTTCGGTCCGTCCTGGACCATTCTCAAGTCGATTGTGATGAGGACAGGTAGGGACAGGCATTAAATTTTCCTCCAAAATAATCTTTCCTGCCTCTACTCTACACAGACGCCGTCTTGTAGAATCGGCTCTTATTAACAATGTACCCAACATGAACTTGAGTCCTGGCTTTGTTGCTGTGGACTCTTCCCTTTCACAGTATATACTCAAATGCTCTAATCTTTCTAACAAACGTGACTTAACATAAGCTTTCCCCCTTCCATTTCTTTCTTTCTCTTTCCCTTTCTTTCTCTCTTCTCCCTTTTTCTGTTCATTGTCTTCTACGCTCCCTTGCTATCCTCTTCTTATTCCTATTACTATCTCCTTCGGTGGTTATAATAGGAGCTGCCTCGTATGGGCCAATAGGCCTGCTGTAGTTCTCATTACTACTATCCCATACACCTGACTTTCCTCCTCAGCTCTCTCTTGCCTATTTAATGCCTGTCCCTACCTGTCCTCATCACAATCGACTTGAGAATGGTCCAAGACGGACCGAAACGTCGTCGTCCCTTCAATTTCTAGTGTGTGGTCTGGTCAACATTTAAACAGAGTAGTCTTCAATATGAAGTGCAAAGTTAATATAGCTGTATAGCGCAGCATTTAGGCTTATTGTTTTACCAATCATAATTCGTGGGTTACCAAGATAGTTTGGTACAGTGTACCATTAAGGCCTTGGGGGGGAGGTGTTACCGCTGCTCATTGGTAGCTTTTCATAATGTGTCAAAATTATAGTGACAAGAATTATACCGATGCAAACACAATAATTATACTATATAATGGTTATAATAACAAGAAAATACACCTTCTCAAGAAGACTTCTCTCTACCTTATTCACTCACTATTATCCATTCGTTCAATATGGCCAAAGCATCTCGGTAAACTGTCTTCAATCTCATGATTTACAAACTTTTATACGCAACATTTTCTGTGACATTTACATTCCTTATTCTTTGTCCCCCAAACACTACCCATGCATCTCACACTGTCTATCCCTACATATAAACGTGTTGGAACCGTAGGTGTCCGTGCTATAAACGCGCCTTACATCCGTACAAAAGGATAGGCTGTTGTATATCAACCCAACCCGTCCACCTAAAAGAGCGTCGCATTTTGACGTATACTCTACCTAAGGTCAAACATTGTCGTACTAGAAAATGGAAGCGGCTCGCGAAATTGACATACTGTCCCTTTTTTTGTTTTGGGTCCTCTGGTAGGTTAGAATAAGGGGCACTTTTGTACGACAGTTTCGTGACGTTGGAAAACAGTAGGAGGACGGACTGCTATCTATCATATTCTCCGAAATAAATGTTGCCAATTATGATAGCACCTTCTTAATGATAATTAACGGAAATAGGGTACACTGTAATGTCATAACACCAGCAAAAAATGACATGACGGGGGGCTGCAGGGGGAGACTAAACACCTGACGTGCTGGGTACAGAGAGCGATGCTCTGAGAGACTGACTCACCGCTCCTGTGCCAGGTAAGTCCACTACGGGCTCACCATAGCACGTGATTCTTGGAACTTGTTCCGAGTAGCTGAATCTATAACAACAACGACATGAGAGACTGACCTTGTCTGTGATCTCCAGGCCCAGCACCTGGTGCCACAGGATGCCACGGAGGCTCGGCGGACACCCAGTCTTGCACAGCTCCCGGCTCAGTGGACCGTGGTTCCTCTCCACCACTGAAATGTACACACGAATACACAAGAGTCCATACACAACTGTGTCTGTTCTCTCTCTCTCTCTCTCTCTCTCTCTCTCTCTCTCTCTCTCTCTCTCTCTCTCTCTCTCTCTCTCTCTCTCTCTCTCTCTCTCTCTCTCTCTCTCTCTCTCTTTGTATCTCTCCCCTTCTCTCTCTCTCTGTATCTCCCCCCCTCTCTCTCTGTCTCTCTCTCCCCCTCTCTTTCTCTCTCTATCTCTCTCTCTGTCTTTCTCTATATTTCTCTTCCTATCTCTCTCTCTCTCTCTCTCTTTCTCATATACATATATATATATATATATATATATATATATATATATATATATATATATATATATATATATATATATATATATATATGTATATATATGTATATATATATATATATATATATATATATATATATATATATATATATATATATATATATATATATATATATCCCTGTATTAAACTGTTCCACGCTCTCAGGTATCCCTAACCCTTTAGAGTGACGAGGGAAAAGAATGACCTAATATGAACATCATACAAAAGAGAGGGGGGCAGGTAATTATGGATATGAACACACAAAGGATAATTCACTGGGAGTTATTCCATTCTAATAGCCAGCTATTAGAATGGAAAAAGAATAATAACAGTACTGGCATTAAGGAATAAAGATAAGTGAAATAGGAAGAGTGAAGAACAAAGACTATAGCTTCAGTGAAAAGTATAATGACATTGGATGCAGATGACATGAAAATAATTGAAATAATAGAGATATATTTAGGTTAGAAAGGAGGGGTCCAAGAGCTAAAGCTCGATCCTGCAAGCAGAAATAGGTGAACATACATACACACACACACATACAAATATATACAGGAACCCACATACACATACACACACAGAGGTAGACATAAATACACACATGTACACTCACAGGAACTCATCAGACTGTCATGTCATATACTGTGGTGCAGTGTATCACGTAGTTAACCAACTCCAATTCGAAAAAAATCTGCTTAAAATTTAACATTCTTAAGAGTATTTTTATTATTAAAATTTAAATTCTAAAAATAGGAAACTTAACAAAATTGAAATTATAAAAATAGGAAATTAAATTATATTTTTTTATTAAAAATTAAGAAATTTAATTGTAGAAATATTACTGATAGAGATTTTTATTTTATTTATATTGTTTATTTTTTAAAAAGTTTAAAACATTTCAAGTTACTGTATCATGTAGCTCAAGTTTACTTATTTCATTGATAATATTAATCAGCTATACAATGGAAAATCTAAGAATATTTGTCTTTAAGTGGTAAGAATAACACAAACCTAAACTCACCATAAACTAATTACCAGTCAAAATACAACTAATTTACTTTTAAGAGTACTGTATAAGATTTTATGTGATACTTTTGATTGTTAAATGGTCAATGAAAAGAAGATTAAGCTGCAGACGCCCACCTTTCTGTCCTATAATGAGTCTCTCTGCTGCCAGCGACAGGTTAGGCTTGTATTCTCCAGCAACAGCTTCGTCCAGTCCAGTGTGTTTACAACAGCACGCCAGCTCCCCGTACACCTCCACCTGCACCACCAACACCGCTCTCTTAGCCTCTACACTGTCTTGTTGGTGTACAGGTGCTTACATTAGCCCATGTACACTATCGCCTAAATCGCCAATGCCACTGTAACAGTCACATCTGCCCCCCGTAGAATATACCATCTACACCACAGACATCACTCTCACACCAGCTCCCCGGTAATCTTATAATTCAAACAGTAAGTATCAGTAACTAGCAGAACCAATCACGCCATCTAATGAATAAAAGAAAAACAAAGAATTAAATCTGAATATTTTCGGCAAGAAGGCGAGCAACGGCATGCAGGCTGTTGTTGCAAATGGGATTAGAAGGATGGAGGATTGACCACAGATTCGGGTCAACCGTGCATAGATCCTCTTTTTGGTTACTGGTTATTGACCAGAGCAATGCAAGTAGCGTAGGTGAATGATGCAGTCTAGTCGTTGACTAGACTGCATCATACGCCTGAGGATCTGTCGACGGGGCAGGCCAAGAGCGACACGTCATTGACACTTCTTGCAGGAACTTGTCTAAATTGTTTCTTGGAACACTTCCTCTTTTTTGTTCCGTGTATGTGATCTATGGATTTTGGACCATGATTCACAAAGCCCTTACTTCAGGGGTGGGGGAACCTTTTGTCATACGAAGGGTATACTTAGCGAAGATTTCATAAGGCCGCATCAGGGATGGGGGGGGGGAACCTTTTATCATACGGTTATCTTGAGATGATTTCAGGGCTTAGCGTCTCCGCGACCAGGACTCCTTTTTGTTACACCCAGGAAGCAGCACGTAGCAGCTGTCTAACTCCCAGGTACTTATTTATTGCTAGGTGAACAGGAGCATCAGGGGTGAAAGAAACTGCCCATTTGTTTCTGCCTCCGCCGGGGATCGAACCCGGAATCTTAGGACTACGAATCCCGAGCGCTGACCACTCAGCCGTGAGGCTCCCCTACGAAGGGCATACTTGGCGAAGATTTCATATGACCGCATCACTCGGAGTAGGACAGCAATATGCTGTAGAAGATGGTTTTATATTAGTGGCTTATAATTAAAACCTTAGAAAAACTTACGAATTTTAAAGTATTATAGAAAAAGGAGAAGAAAAATATAAATATTTTCTAACTCGAAGAGTACTTTTTGTTTTGTATGCTATTTTTATAATTAGTGATAAAAGCAAAAATGAAAAATAATATACAAGGAGATATAAAACTATATTTTTAAGAAAAAACTATTTCTGTACAAAATTTGGACTTCTATAAGTTGGCTGCACTTATAATGCCCAGAAGGCCACAGGTTCCACACTCCTACCCTCACTTACCAAGTCCCCTGCCCCACCGTGCCCTTGGTGACAAAAAGTCCCTTATTCACCTCAATCTCTCACAAATCTACCACACACACCAAGCTCCCTGACTTTCTAAGTTCTCTGACTCACCAAGCCTTTGATGTCGTTGACTTTGAGAGGCAGCTGGATACACCCCCAAAGGTTTTCCTCTCTATTGGTGAAAGAATGAATTAAATGCATTAAAACTTCTAATATGTTTTGAAGGCAAACTATAGCCTTAGTAATATATATTTGATTATAATGAAGGTCATTTGCCAGCATTATGAATTGTTTTATAAATATAACCAATACCATGATGTGTCTTGGCTAAGATCATAACAAACCTGATTGATGTGTCTTTTTTGGAGACACTGGAGAAAATCGAAATAGTTTTTTTTACGCATTATCACTCGGAAAGAAGCAGCTGTGTCTAAATTTAGTTAACATAGTCTCTATATTCCCAAGGGCACTGTATCATATGACCTAACGAATGATGCGGTTTTACGTATGACCTCGCGAATGATAAAGTTTTATACGTGATCTCATGAAAGATGCAGCTTTACATGTGACCCCCACGAATGACGTATAATTTGCCAACAAACCAAGGCATCGGAAAAAGAACATGATTATTCCAAAGTCACTGATGGTGGTTTTTTTTTATTTGTTTTTTTTTTAATTTAGGTATATATACAAGAGTTCTTACATTCTTGTACGGCCACTAGTACGCGTAGAGTTTCGGGCAAGTCCTTAATCCTATGTTCCCTGGAATACGACCCCGCGAAAAATCGTTTAAAAATCCAAGTACCCATTTTACTGATGAGTTAAACAGAGGCTACAGTTAAGGATTTGCTCCCAGTAAATCATCCAGGATACGAACCCAGGACAAAGCGCTCGTGAAACGCCACGGGGAAGCGTCTTATCCACTACACCACGTGTTATGTCAGAAGTCTATAGGCTGTAAAAATTGCGAAAGTAAAATAGACAATATGAACTGGAATTGCATATCCACTGAATGAACGAGAATTTAGTTTATGTTTTAAATCCAAGCCATGAAAATAGGCTGTCAGAAGCGGATTTACCACACTGGAAGAATTCATAGCGGAACAACACACAATATGTGATCAAAAACACCATTAAATACATGGGTCTGTGTGTGGTGAAAGGCACGATTTTGACCAGAAATATCTGTTCAACTACTTTATACACACCATTATTTTCAGTTATTTATATAAAGCCCTGCGATTGGTTGAAATTAATATATATAATTGCCTGGTCCAGGAAGCCTCGAGAAAAAAAGGAAGCCTGGTCGAGGACCGGGCCGCAGGGTTGCTAAGCACCGAAATCATCTCAAGATAACCTCAAGATATGGTGGATTGAATCAACATCAGAAGCCCGAGACTGTTCAACACGCTTCCACTACACATAAGGAGCATAACTGACCGACTCCTCACAGTATTCAAGAGAGAACTGGATAAGCACCTCCAAAGGATACCTGATCAACCAGGCTGTGACTCATACGTCAGGCTGTGAGCAGCCGCGTCCAACAGCCTGGTTGACCAGTCCAGCAACGAGGAGGCCTGGTTGAGGACCGGGCCGCGGAGACACTAAGCCCGAAATTATCGCAAGGTAACCACAAGGTAACCGCAAGGTAACCACAAGGTAACCGCAAGGTAATCACACGGTAACCTCAATGTAACTGCAAGGTAACCGCAATGTAACCACAAGGTAACCGCAATGTAACCACAATGTAACCACAAGGTAACCACAAGGTAACCACAAGGTAACCGCAAGGTAACCACAAGGTAACCGCAAGGTAATCACAAGGTAACCACAAGGTATGGTGTAACAAGGTTGTAACAAGCTCTGCCAGTGATCAAGCCATCTGTTGGCTTCAAATACGAAATTTGCTTTTAATTAAAAAAAAAAAGCAAGAGCCTAAAGTGAAGAATATATATAGTGAATTATCCTCTGTTACTTTTAGAATATATAAAAATATATATAGCATATAGATATACTGTATATAAGTAATTAATTGATTCTGTGTCTATCCTGTTAGCAGCCTCAAACATGAGTGTTCCTTACCTGACCTTGATCACGTGATTTACTAACGTGACCTTGATTATGTGTTTTACTTATGTGACCCTGATCATGTGTTTTACTTAAATGACTTTGATCACGTGATTTACTTACATGGTCTTAATCATGTGTTTTACTTAAATAGCCTCGTTCCTAAATGTTACATACACGTTTTGGTTACTGATTAGGAATTTAATGGCCTGGGTCAGGATTCAACAAGTATTTATGCGTCCACTTACGACACCTGTACATCTGTTCTGGATCATGGCGATTACGTCTGTAGTTATTAAACATTTTACGAGCTAGACAACTTCGCAACCCAAGGTTAGTATGGCTATAAACAGCCTCCCAGCGCTTCGGAGCTCATAAATGTAAACAAAGCCGTCATGATTGACGAGAGATGAACCTATTTTGCAAGTGGACACTTAAATGTTTGATAAATCAAACGCTTAAGTGTCTCCTGCTGTCTTGACTTACGTGACTTGGTCCTGGAGGGTGACTTACATGGTCTCATCATAGTTTGGGTTGGTGAGAGTGGCGAGGACCTCCAGGAAGTCTTTTGGGGCGTAGACCGGCCGGATCATCGACAGGTCTCCTCGAGGTAAACACAGAGACATTGGATGGTGTTATTTGCATTTCCTGTTCCCTATTTTACATTTTAGTTTGCAGTTAATTATATGAGAAACAAAGGAGGAAGCATGCGTTTCAAATAGCTATTGGTAATAGACAGTGGGTGTACAGAGACTGTTACTATAAAGTGGATGAAATAAATTACCAAATTCATATATACGAAATGAAAGTGACGATGCTTCGGTCCATGTGGAACATTTATCAAGTTGATAAAGTGTCCAAGATGGATCGAAACGTCACTTTGGTCTCATTTCATATGTGTAGGTTAACAGAGAGTATGTTCTGGCAGTCGGGGACCAAACTAAGCTTAATCCAATGTGTTATATAGCAGTGGAGACCAAAATAAGCATAATACAATGCGTTATGTGAACGCCATCACGCTAGTTAAAGTCATGGCAGGATCTTCTTCCGTGAGTGAGTCACATACCTGAGATTTGTCGCAAATGTTAATGAATGATAACCAAAAGAATTATTTTAATCATTCGAGAAAAAATACAAAAAATTGGGGACGGTCACTCGAGGTTCGCATAATACTCGTTATCCATGCATTAACTAGAAAGGTGCAACCAATCTATACTTTGTTGTCTCCTACTGAGAGTAAAGATTGTCAGAAAACTAAGGAAGTAGTTATGAAGGTGCACGATTACTGCTTCCCTTCCACTCCTCCCTCCCCATATACATCCCTCCTCCCTCTGCCTCTCCCAGCTCCCTGCTAGCAGCTAACCGGACTCGTCGGTGGAGAGGTCGGCCCAGTGGTCAGCGAAGTCCTCCCTCTCCTGCTTGGTCCGTCGCCTGGCCAGAGGAACGCCCAGCTCGGCCGCCATGCTGTTGACACACTTCACCAGCCGTCGCTCCCACGAACTCTGGGATAACATAAGAAAACCAGTGTGCATTGTTCAGAACAGCTGGGTCACAACCCAATGGTCCCGGGTTCGATTACCGGTGGAGGATAGAGATGTTTGGGCGCGTTTCTTTTCACCTGATGCTTCTATTCACATAGCCGTAACAATTTCAATTTGTTTCATTATTATGCACCACATACCCATCCCGTGGGCGGTGGTGGAAAGAGTTACAGAGGCACATAATGGGTGAACCCCATAGTTCGTTTAGCTAAGCAAGTGACACTCGTTTGAAGCTAGTTACACAACTGTTTATGTTACATACACATGTACATATATATACATCCATATACACAAATACACATCAATAATCTTTTTATATCACAAGTGATTCAACAAGAGGTTCACAACAGTCACTATACAAGGCTCTGCCAGCAGACTAAGATTAAGGGTCTTGAAGGAAAAACGAATCAGACTAATCCTCATCTGCTACATAATATCGCACAGATGCATAGAGAAGCAAACTTGGCATCTGGCAGCTTCACATACTTCACAGATGGATCAGTAGACCAACAGGGGACAAGAAATCGGAGCTGCAGTTAAGGCAGGAAACTCTGAAAATAGTTGGAGACTCTCAAATGGGTGTTCAGCTTTACAAACAGAGATGCTAGCCATTCAAAAGGCTCTTGCTCTTGCTGAACACCGACAACATGCTAGACGAACAGACAACGAATGTAAGGAAAACGTGTCCAATGTCCTCGTTCTCCCAAGGTACTGAACCCAAGACCAATTGGTTATGAGCTGATTGCGCTAACAACTTCGCTACAGACACATTTAAAACATCCAAAACACTCTCATGCTCAATATAAACACGGGGATGATAGCCGTACCTGAGCCTTCCTGACGTAGGCGAGAGGTTCCTTGAGGACGTGCCTGGGGGTGTCCGGGTTGGCCAGGAGGGTGGGCTGGACGTGCATCAGGTGGTAGAGGGCGTTGCGGAGCCGGGTGTCCAGAGAGCTGCCCTGGGCCCACTCATAACACTCGCTGCCAAATCGTTCTGTGCTAAAGTTCTGCGTTGCCATCGTCGTCTGTAGAACGGAGAAACATGTCTACAAGAACATATATTTATATACTCAAGAAGTTAAACGTTCAGATATTTAATAATCGTCTTTTATAAATAGCGTCAATATTTCAACCAATTATCCAGAAATTATAGTACTTATGGCAACAATTGATCGAACGTACAAAAATGGACTATTGTATCCAAAAAAAGATGTATATTATTGGAATATAGCAATTATACAACCTAACTTAACTTTGTCCTAGGCCTAAATATGCAATCCTAAGCCAAATATACGCTATCTCAAACCTAATTTAATACATATATGCTATAGTAGGCCCAGGAAACTATAGGTTTTATTGCTGCTTTCTATGAATGAGAGGTTGCTATATCTATATATAGAAATCAGTTTTCATACATATCACAACTAGAGGGGGTACTCGGCGTTGCTCGGGTGACGGAAGCCACAGCTTCGCTGCACAGTCTTCATCACTGAAACCATTCACGTCACACGAACCATCATGACTGGTACCATCAACACTACACCATCATGACTGGTACCATCAACACTACACCATCACTGGTACCATCAACACTACACCATCACTGGTACCATCAACACTACACCATCACTGGTACCATCAACACTACACCATCACTGGTACCATCAACACTACACCATCACTGGTACCATCAACACTACACCATCACTGGTACCATCAACACTACACCATCACTGGTACCATCAACACTACACCATCACTGGTACCATCAACACTACACCATCACTGGTACCATCAACACTACACCATCACTGGTACCATTAACACTACACCATCACTGGTACCATCAACAAACACTACCCATGACGGCCAACACTGCAACCATCTTCACTACACACGATTTCACCAACTGATGATGAAGTGATGTGTAGTGATTTCACTAAACATCTCCCTACCCCGCCCAACTACTTGGGCTGGACTGTAGGGCGACAATCTCGCTTCATGCAGGTCGGCGTTCGATCCCCGATCGTTCAAGTGGTTGGGCACCATTCCTTCCTCCCCCCCCCCGTCCCTTCCCAAATCCTTATCCTGACCCCCTTCCAAGTGCTATATAGTTGTAATGGTTTGGCCCTTTCTCCTGATACTTCCCTTCCCATCTCCCTACCCTTCATCACCTTCCCTACCCTTCACCACTTGCCCTACCCTTTGCCATCTTCCTTACCCTTCATCACCTTCTCTACTCCTCACCATTATCCCTTCATCACTGTAACCCTCTTCAATACACATTGTCTTCACCAATAAATAAACTACATAAAACAAACTAACATTTAATCATATAAAAGAACATTATGCTTGGTGAAGATGGATTCTGGTAGTTAACGAGAGGGGAAATTTATATTACTTTTTATTTAATGTCATCGGGGCCGACCCTCTATGGCTATTCCTGAAACCCCACCACCATTCTGCCAAGGTTGGCGAGGCTATCCCCCCCCAAGGGTCTATAACCTCGAACAGATAGACAGACAAATAAACAGATATTCGTTATCTTTTATTGTTATAGATTGTTAAGTTACTAAGCTTTCTAAATGCATCTATCCACCATCGGTGTTAATTTCAAAGCTTATATTAAGTAAAGGAGTTTTTTGTCGCATTGTTTTCCTTGGTTAACCAATTTTAGGAGTTTATGAGCATTTTATCACAACATTAGAATAATTTAACAATTACTACTTGGTAATATAATTGTTTGATCAAGTTGATTTCGTGATAACTGTAATGTCAGTACAGTTACTTTTATTATTTGTTATTATATAATATATAATAACTGTTTATACTCCAAATCAAATCAAATTCTGCATTTGGTTTACGAACAGTACATTAAAGTCATAACCTGAAATGTTGAACACACGTGGAACATCTCTCTTACCTGAACATCAGCAAGAAAATCTGAGTAGAAGGGAGTGTTTTGGAGTTCTGATGCCAGCCTGTTGACGATGGCCGTGATGTTCGTACCCAGCTCATGGCGAAGCATCGTGTCCCATGTGGTATTCCTTCGGGGGGGGGGGGGGGGCAGGGTAGGGCGGAGAGTCAAAATTATCTGCTACCAGAAGCTATTGTGATTTGAATGAAAACAAAATTAGTTGCAGTTCTGACAGCTGATTGTTGTTATTCTTCCCGTGTCTCGGGTCTGCACAGTAATCTACTGCTACCTTACTCTAATAATAACTTAATAATCTACTACTTAGGGAGCCGGTGGCTGAGTGGACAGAACACTGGACGCATGATCCTGTGATCCCGGGCGCCGGCGAGAAACAATGGGCAGTTTCTTTCACCCTGACGCCACTGTTACCTAGCAGTAAATAGGTACCTGGGAGTTAGTCAGCTGACACGGGCTGCTTCCTGGGGTGGAAGCCTGGTCGAGGACCGGGCCGCGTGGACACTAAGCCCCGAAATCATCTCAAGATAACCTCAAGAAGATACCCTATTGTATGGGACGGATTACAGAGTATAGATCAAAAGCTAACTATGAATTCATCTAACATCTCCATCTCACCGGATGGTTATAGCCATACATCAGAAGAAAACACGAGATACGAGTCTAGTCACCTAGTCTTCACTAAACTCTGGATAAGATACAAGAATATCTTCCAATATTCGTGAGAGTGTACTGAAGTAGTTGCAGAACTCATAGTACCTCATACCATTTGGTCTGAGGTCATTGATAACAGTGCGACACATAACAACACAGATATATACAACAACACAGATATGGTGTTGGAGATAACAACACAGATATGGTGTTGGAGAGTGTACCCTAGCTGTCGTTAATATAGTTTACAATTGAATGTTCCATTTGGGGAGAAAACATTACCAGCAGCTACCTGTCATAGGTATCAATATCCCAAGTTCAATCATCATTCTATTATGCAGGAGGTACCGCACGTCTATGGGTCATCAAATAAGGTTAGCAGACTTCTAGATTTCATCACTGCTAGGCTTAGGCTCGGCTACAAGTACCTCTGGGAATTTGTAACAGCTGCCGATGTAGATTTGACTAAATGTAAACTCTGTCAGCAGAACTATTCGCATAATTTGCGTCATTATATAATGGAATGTGAAAAAATCGCGGAATTTAGAGATAACGCCATCAATAGTGTCCAAGAAATGTGTAAGTACTTCATTCATAATGATGTGCTGCCCGAAATCTTAGCGAAGTATCCAAAATTTGCTTACTGTAAGTAATGCATGCACATGACTGTAAAGCTGCCGCCCAGTTGGGTGGGTGTGGAGCAAGACTAGTAACTGTGTGACTCACCATAGATGTAAAGTGCCTTGTATAGTGACTGTTGTGTGCCTCTTGTTGAATCACTTGTGACACAAAAGATTATTGATGTGTGGGTGATTGAATATGTATGTGTATGTATATATGTATATGTACATGTATGCATGAGTATGAGTACATGTATATATAACATTAATAATTGTGTAACTAGCGTCAAAAGATTGTTATTTGCTTAGCTAAACGAACTAGAGGGTTCAGTTCCTGAACCGATTATGTGCCTCTGTAATCCTTTACACCACCTCCCACGGGATGGGTATGGGGTGCATAATAAAGAAAGAAATTGAATTGAATTCAAGTTCAAGTATGTTTATTAAGACAAGAAAAAATACATCTCAAAGGGAATAGTTTAGGCTATTTCTACTCCTGTTCAATATCCCAACCTAAATCTGACAATTACAATGTCACACTATACTGTCTAGTAGATGTTTTATGCCGCCCGTAAATATAGTTCTCGGTTCTAAACATATAACTCATTATATTTGTGCTTACAGCCCTTTGAGTGTTAGCGACCGCTTTTCTGTCATCCCTAATTTCCTGAAGTTTTGTGGTTTTTACAACAGAGATGGGGCCGTCTAATTACCTAAAGCTTCCTAGCATTACGTAAGTAATGAAGAACTATGATATATTTACTCACTGTAATATTGGTGCTGAATGTACAACATGAAAAAACATTCTTTTACTCTGAAATAATATAGTTTTATAACGAAATCAGGTCCATCTAATTACTCAAAGCCATTACATTGGTGCGTGGAGCGTTGACTTCCTGTGGCGTCACCTGCCACTTAAATTCGTCTAATTTCGTTATAAAATTATATTATTTCAGAGTAAAAATATGTTTTTTTCAGTTTGTACATTCAGCACCAACATTATAGTGAGCAAATATATCATAGTTCGTCATTACTTACGTAATGCTAGGAAGCTTTGGGTAATTAGACGGACCGACAGAGGGTGGCATACCTAGAGATTTAACTCAATTTCAGGCAGCTTAAGCTGCCTTGTCCATCTAAGTAAACACAGAAAAACAGTCATTCCATTGCAAAATTTGAATGGACTATTCCATGCAACTTTATGAAAACAGACTATACAAAATAAAAGACATTGTGATTAAGTCTCACCAGTGTGAAGCAGCGTCGTTTCCCCAGCCTAGGGTTGTTTACATCCGTCGCCTAGCAACCCAGAGTTTAGACTATACACTTTTCCCTATATTTTAAAATTATGTTACTGAATCTACAAATATATATTTTGTTAGATGAATACATAAAGGATTTATTTCTAACAATGACTACAAATATATAAAATTAGGTTTACATTTACGTGGGCTGTGGGGATTGGTTGCGAGGTGTTGTTGTAATCAGCTGATAGTGTTGTGCTGTAATCAGGTGATACAGTGTTGTGCTGTAATCAGCTGATGCAGTGGTCGCTCTGAGTGCCTCATGGACGAAGCCAGCTGAAGGACACGTCGGATACTGGTCCAAAATGAATTTTCTACCCCGAGAAGCGGTGATATACGAGACGATGAACAAGGCGACGTCTGTCGTGAAGACCAGACGATCGTATGTTCTCGGGGGATTGGCGTGTGTCATCCTTGTTGTCAAGTATGGGCCCAATGTGAGGCATAGGTCAGTAGGCATTCTCACTTGTAAGGCACAGGTCAACAGGCACTAACATGTATAAAGCACAGGTCAACAGGCACTGACACTTTGATATCCCCAGGGTCAAACTTAATCTGTGTAAACACTCTATGCAAATTAAGGGACCTAGTCTATGGAACTCACTCCCTAGTGAATTGAAAAACTGTAAAATTTTTGCCTTATTTAAAAGCAAAACCAAAAAGTACCTAATTTCATCTTCTTAGTTTCCTACACTGAGCTTTAAATTTGCTCTGTACCTAGTGTTACCCAATCTCCTAATTTTTATGTAGTATCAAACAACCTTATCATTGTGTTCATTGCTGTCTTCTTTTATGTGAAAGCCATATGCTGTATTGTGACTACCAATTTTTGTCAACTACCATTCAAGCTGTCATTGCAATCAATCTTAGCTACCTATGTGCTTTAATATACTGTACCTACAATTTTCTCTCATCTTCTTTTTTTCATTCCATGTAACCGTTATCATTTTTTTTGTCTATAAATTTTGCAAGTATTTACCTACTTAAAATTTTCTTAGATTAAGGACCTGCCCGAAACGCTGCGCGTACTAGTGGCTTTACAAGACTGTAATTACCATATTATGTACCCTCACATTCCCAATGTACCTTCTTGTATATGCATAAATAAATAAATAAATAAAAAATAAACATGTATAAGGTGCAGGTCAACAGGCACTGACATGTATAAAGCACAGGTCCTCAGGCACTGACATGTATGAGGCACAGGTCAACAGGTGTGAGGCACAAGATCGTTAGGCACTCCCAGGTGTGTATTACAGGCCAGTAGACACGGGGTGTTAGGCATAGGGCTGTAGGCACTCAGGTGTTAGGCATAGGGCTGTAGGCACTCAGGTGAGATGCACAAGTCAATACACACACAGTCAGGTGTAAGTAATAGGTCAGTAGACACAAGTGTGAAGCACAAGCCAGTTGTCACCTTCAGATATGAGGCACAGGCCAATAGATCAAATGACTTCTTGAAGACTTGTAAAACAGCCAGCCAACAGGGAAGGTGAGCTGCATACAATTACACTGCCTTATCCCCAGAATGCAGTATGATCAGCTTGAGAACTTCTGCAGCACCTGAACAATGTTGTTAAGTTCTAAGAGTGGGAGGAAAGCATAAATAGGTTTAATTGACAGCTGTGAAAGAATGGTTACTCAGGTTTAAGGAACACCCTCCTCCCCAATGCTGAGAAAAACCTAGAAAATGTAGATCATCCTCTCCCAGCTGAGCACTTACATATGATAAAAATTCTCCTACGTGTCAAAGTAGTAAACCCCATGCTGTTCAAAATATTCAAGAGATTGCTAACACATCTTATCTGAAAGCATTAAGCTCAATGTGGGTCCAGCAGAGGCATGTGACCTTGGCTTGACCAGATGAGTTACTCATGATGCTGGCTGGCAAGGACCTTGGGTGACCTGGGCTGTCATCTGGTGATAGTCAGTTACATTACAGCTAAGGTATTTACCCCGTATGAACAATTATTTACCTTATTTTCCTCAGGGTTACTAATTTTTTCAAACGGTTGCTTGTTTTGATGCTTTTATATTTTCTAATGTTTTTTCTTGCTTTTGGATTGATTTCCAATTTTCAATTTGTCCATGCCTTATAGAGAGAGCCAAATTCTGGTCATGGCTCTTCATAGGCTTGGGTGGGTCTCAATGCCTGGTGCAGTTTCCTAAAGCTTTGCAACTTCAGTAGACCCTCCCAGAAATACTGGGAACACCATGAGAAGCATCAAGTACTTAATTGAAGCAGAATCAGGATATGAAATCTGAGCAGGCCAAGAGATTCATTGTGACCATGCTAGCAAAGCAAACAAAGCAAACAACCTCTCTAATTCTAAAAACTGATAGATCTTTGCCAGACAACAATATGGTAAGAAAACAAAGAAACATGAGTACACATTTATGGTCTACAAATACAGTACTGAATTCCATCTAGCACCAGTGAGAGGCCATAGGCTAGGTATTCACAAAAAAAACGAAGGAAATGACGTGACTCACACTTGCCACAGAAAAATGGGGCATATCTCTATCCACTGAATGAGCTAGAGACAAAACACACAACAATCACACACTGATTGCATCATTCCAGCTCCAGAGTCTCATCCAGCACAGGTCCACCTTGAAAGAATGCCTTACTAGGGAGGAAAACCTCAGAAGAGGTATCTCTTGTAATTGGTCTTTATTGAAGGCAACTGACATGGGGAACCTTGAGACAAATCTTGAACAGATGAGCAAAAGACATTCTTAATACAGTATAGTAGTTTGCATACTTGCCTTGAAATGTTAGGGATGAACATTTCAAGGCAAGGGGCACCGTGTCTAAGAATAGGTTGTCAATTTTGATTTATGTAGCAGATGAGAGTCGGCCAGAAGCTCGTATATCTATTCAGATGCATGCCAGGGAAATGTGTGTGGGTGCTTCTTCCTCACAACCTTTGGGTGGCTCGGCCACGACCTTGTGGTGATCGGAGTATTAGGATTGGTAAGAATTATGTACTTCAAAGAGTTGTTTGGCAACTTTATTTTTTAAAAATATCTTGAAGGAAGGTTGAGAGTTCCTATGGTTATGCAGTTCATCTTGGAAATCATCAGTGTACAGAGATAGGTCCTGTGTAGACCATTGATGCAAGCAAAGGGGTAGATATTAAAGTGTGCCAGCCCAGAAATAACATCTATAGACAAATATTTAAACAAAAATATAATCCACAAGTATTTTTCCCCACAGTTCAGAGTTTTGGTATACATTCCAAACTTTGAAATAGTTCTCTCCATCAGTATGGATTTGCCCACCCCATTCACATTTGAAAGTTTAGGTCCCCGTTCTGGACTTGAAAACATTAATTATGGTAGCATGATATTTCTGAATTGTTTAGATTTCTGTAGCAGCCTAACCTAACCACTTGGGCTGGACGGTAGAGCAACGATCTCGCCTCATGCAGGTTGGCACTCAATTCCCGACCGTCCAAGTCGTTGGGCACCATTCCTTCCCCCACTTTCCATTCCAAGTCCTTGTCCTGGTCCCTTCCAAGTGCTATATACAGTAGTTGTGATGGCTTGGCACTTTCTCCTGATAATTCCCTTTCATTCTGTAGCAGAAGAATAGTAAAAGAATTAGCTTCTCACAAGCTCTAAAGTATATTTTTGTATTCCTACTAACTTGATATACTGTATAAGACTGAGACTTCTTTCAGATATTTTGCATGGCTAAATAGTCAGGCAATCAAGATGAAGTATGGTCCCTATGAAGATGTCAAGAAAGAGTTATTTGTACCAATTACAAAAATCAAGTCACATGATCCTGAATTGCAAAAAGAAAATGCCATTAGAATTCTTGAAATTGGTGTTGGCATTGGTATGTTTTTTTTTATTTCTATAATACATAGGACTCATTAAACGCAAAATAATGTGCAGTAAGCACATGCATTATATTTAATTAAAAATATTATGTTACTGTATTCATTTGAGGATTTTTATTTTTTTAGTATTTTACGTATGATTTTATCCATTAACAATTTCTTTATAATTTGATATTAATAGTATTAGTTTTTATTAATATCTGATTCTGTTTTAGGGACCAACTTTACCTACTACCCAGATGGTTGCCAGCTAATTGTTGTGGATCCTAACCCATACTTCAGTAAATACTTCAATGAAAACCGGGCCAAGTTTCCAAATGTTAAATCTGAATCGATCATTATATCAACAGGTATAAACTTTTGATCTGTACGATAGTTAATATTACCATTTATATTGTATTATACAAAGTT
Source organism: Procambarus clarkii (assembly GCF_040958095.1). Taxonomy (NCBI): domain Eukaryota; kingdom Metazoa; phylum Arthropoda; class Malacostraca; order Decapoda; family Cambaridae; genus Procambarus; species Procambarus clarkii. Next base: position 24,668,359 of record NC_091192.1, on the reverse strand, counting down.
AGTATCATTTAAAAGCGAGTTTTAAACATAAAAGACTTTCTAAACGACTGGCTTCATTTATCACGTCATTTTTCATAATGTAGAAAAATGTCCTGTAGCATAATGGTGAGAGTTATTGGATCACAACTGAAAGGTCTAGAGTTTTGTTCTCATGGCAGGTCAGAAATGTTTCAGTATTTCTTTACACCTGATGTTGCTGTTCACCCAGCAGTAAATAGGTACCTAGGAGTTAGGCATCTGTTGTGGATTACGAATTAATTCATTAAATTAAATTAATTAATGTGTTTTTAATCCTTCAGGAGAAGATATGGATATGGTGAAAAGTGAAAGTGTAGATGCTGTTGTTATGACTTTGGTTTTGTGTAGTGTGACTGACATTGCCAAAGTTGTCAGTCAGATCCAACGCATTCTAGTTCCTGTAAGTACTGTATAGAATTTTGTTTTGTTTTTAAACTTTCTTAGAAAATGTAATATCCTAAGAGGTAGTTACAGGATGAGAGCTATACTCGTGGTGTCCTGTCTTTCCAGTACTCTTTGTCATACAGTATAACGCTTTGAAACTACTGACGGTTTTGGCCTCCACCACCTTCTCACTTATCTTGTTCCAACCGTCTACCACTCTGTTTGCAAAAGAAAACTTTCTAATATTTTTTCGGCACCTTTGCTTCCTTAGCTTGAATCTGGGTCCTCTTGTTCGTGAAGTTGCTGGTTTCGGGAATTCTTCTTTGTCAATTTGCTTAATCCCTGTTAGTATTTTGTACATGGTAATCATATCACCTCTTTTTTTTTTTTTGTCCTCCAGTTTTGGCATGTTTAATGCTTCTAGTCTCTCCTCGTAACTCATGGTTTTTCAGTTCCGGAAGTCATTTTGCACCTTTTCCAGTTTATTTATGTGCTTCTTGAGATTTGGGCACCATACAACTGCTACATATTCCAATTTTGGTCTCACAAAGGTCATGAACAGTTTCTTTAATATTTCACCATCCATATAATAATAAGCAAGTCTGAAGTTGGAAAGCGACGCATACGCTCCTCTCACAATGTTCTTTGTGTTCCTTTGATGATGGCTTACTATTCAAAACCACCCCTAGGGCTCATTCTTTATTAGAGTTCTGTAATACCTATCCACATAATTTGCAAGTTGTATGTGGTCTATTTTCTCCGAATCCACATTCCATAACAGCATTTATTCACATTGAATTCCAATTGCCACTTGATGCCCCAAGCACCTATTTTATCTAGATCAAGTTGAAGGTCCTTACAATTGTCTGCATCTCCTATCTTCCCCAGTATCTTAGCACCATCCACAAACATGTTCATATAATTCTGTATTCCTACTGGTAGATCGTTTATGTAGATGATAAACATTACTGGCGCAAGAACTGAACCTTGTGGTACTAGTAACACTTCTCCAGTCTGATGCATTGTCTCTGATTACTGCCCTCATCTGTCTATCATTTAGAAAATTTTATCATCCATGTCAAAAGTCTCCCTGTCACCCCTCCAGCATGTTCGTTTCCAAAACAGCCTCTTGTGTGGGACTCTATCAAAAGCCTTTATGTCCAGATAGACAGTTAACCCAACCACCTCTTTCCTAGTATCTCTGTTGCTCCATCATGAAAACCAAGACGATTTGTTACACAGGATCTTCCTGTTTGAAAACTATACTGCCTGTCCATTAATATGCCATTAATCTCTAGGTGTTCAACCCATTTGGCTTTAACTATTTTTTCTAGTGTTTTGACTACCACGCTTGTTAATGATACGGGTCTATAATTTAAAGGTTCCTCTTGACTACCATTTTCGTTGATTGGTACTATGTTATAATGCAAACTGCTTGCCATTACAAAATAATAGATTAGAAATTATGGGCCACACAGTGTTTCATGGAAAACTGATTTGTTGACCTATTGTACTGTATGTGTGTTTGTACATCTTTGTATCTATCCTACATATTGCTGCCATTACCATAAGCTTGACCAACCATGGAAATTCATTTCATAATGTCATTGTCATTACACTTCAGTGTTGTGAGCAACAGCTTTGTCAAATCTACACATGTTATATCTACAGGCTTCAAAAAATGTGAGAAATGATTCATTAACCCTTAAAGTGTAGTTATCATCACAATGTTAAATCCCAGGGGGACAATTCCATTATCATATGATGATTTTAGATACTGTATTTTTGCCTGGTTTATATACAAATGATATAAATGTGGTTTTGATAAAATTTATGTGGATGTAATGGAATTAGCCTAGACCTATGAACAAAATTCTTCTATCATTTTTAACTGCATGCTATCAATGAGGTTCTCTTGTACCAAAAGCAATGTAATTACAGTACTATACCATTAAATCGCAATTTGGTGTTTCCCACTGGTGTTTGAGTCTGTTTCTGGACGACATTACTAGCTCTGGCCACAAGACGCTTCCTTTGAGCTATAACGGGAACAGATTTACATGCAATATAAGTGTGCCCATTTAATTTTAGACCAATATAAAGTACATACCTGATCACTGTTTTTGTCAGTTAGGGGTAAATAAATTGAGTAATTTCCCACATTGTGTAAACTAAAGTGAAACTGCAAACACATAAATGCACCAACACAATTCTCGCAGCTCTCTTCTTTGCTTGACTCGTCAGCAATATTGCATTGCTGCAGGTTGCAGACCAAATAACTTTCCATTCCCTCTCCTATTTCAGTGAAAATGGAAACCAGCCATAATTTTTTTTTTTAATACACTCCTGCCTTTTGGTAATCCCAAGAAGATTTAATAAATACTGTAAATGCATTGGGAATTGTTTCTTGTGATTTTTCTCTAATATTGATTGACATGTTATTGTGAATAATTTTCCATGTACAATATTGTATGTATGTACAGTATATATAATATGCTGTATACAGCATATACAGTATCTTGTATATGCTGTATATATATGCTGTGTATAGCATATACAGTATTTATATATGCTGTATACAGATACTGTACTGCTATCTGTATCATTCATGTTGAATAGTTTACACTTTTTCCTTTTAAAAACTACTGTACATTACATGAAACAATTGCTTTAAATTACACTTGGCTACTATTTAAATTACAGTACTGCTTTAAATAAATGTTTACCATAAGACTTTATGAAGCATTATAGTGTAACCGAGTTCTCTGCAAGACTTTGTGAAGCATTAGTTATTGTGTAACTGGATTTATTGCGAGACTATATGAAGCATTAGTTATATCTTAATTGATTTTTTTCAGGGTGGCAAATTTTTTTTCCTAGAGCACATTCAGGAGTGGGACCTAAAGAAGCACTGGATGCGTCGGCATCTTCAAAGTATGCTGACGTGGTTGGGGATCTGGCCATTTGTGTTTGATGGGTGTTGTCTAAATCGTGACCCTTTACCAATAATAAATACTATAGGGTTCTCAAATGTCTGTGCTGAAAGGCTGTATGCACCAATACCAGTGGCGTTTATGAAAGTTGTTTCTCCTCACTTGCGTGGAATTGCCACCAAGTAATTAGTGAACAATGAAACTCGACATTTAACCTGTTGAATTAACAGGAATAACAATAACATGTCTGCCTGAAATGCTATGCGTGCTAGTGGCTTTACAAGAATGTAAAAACATCAATGCTATATACTCTCATAAACCCAATGTACCTTTTTGTACATAAATATTTTATTATTATTGTTACCTGTATTCGAAACAATGATTGTTTAATTATGTCACCTCATGATTAAATCTTGACCCCTAAAGTGGGGCAGTCATTAAATTTGCCACCCTGCCTTTAAACAGAAGAAAAAGAGGATAATTATTTTAGTTGTTTTATTCTTGTGAAATGGTGCATCTATATTGAAAAGTATGGAAAATACACACAAATCATCTACCTGTATTTTTGCCTGGGCAGTGGTCAACATATCCTCTGGTATTCATCAGCCTTGAATTGTGATAGTAACAAAGACCAAACAAAATAGATTTTTTTGTTTAATTTACATAGGAAATATATGATATTCAGAAATAATCTGTATGAAAAATAAAACATATTACAAAATAAATATATGTGCAGTACTTAAGATTTTTATGTTGGCCCGGGTAAATGCTACAATCTCTTTATGATAAGAGACCAGGAGCTGAAGTCTACCCGACTCCAAATTATTTTATGGCCTATCATGGCTGCTAAGAGAGACATTTGAGCATTGGAGCTCAACTCACAGGCTACGGGAGCCCAGGCAACCAGCACATCGATCAACCGATCGGCAGCCTCGGCCGCCACCGCCTTGGTTCCTGTACTGATTCACCTTGCAGAGAAGCTGGCAGGAACAGACATCGCCAAGTGCATGAAAATACTCGACAGACTTCTCACTGCAATTGGTCTACCCAAGATGTCGGTTTCACCGCACCTACTACAGACTCCACAAGCTACCTCAACTCGACCAGAACAGATCCCAACAGCAACATCAGAACCAGCAGCAGCAACATCATCATCATCTCCGGAAACGGAACTGATAGCAGAACTAGCAGCCCAAACAACTCAGCCGGCGGAACTGATAGCAGAGCTAGCAGCCCCAATGACTCGGGCACCAGCTACTGCATCAACACATCACCACCACCCAGTGGCAACCTCGACACCTTTCACGCTGGCACAAACGTGGGACAGGAGAAGGGGGAGATAAGAATATACAGAACCACCTATCTGCTACAACAACAGCACCAGCATACAACGGGGACCTTGAAGTTACCTATATCGAATCAGAAGCCAAAGAACCCAAACCTGAAGACGGGGAACACACCAGACGCATGAAACTCTCATGCTATCTCCTTTTCATCGAAGATCAAGATATCGAGGTACCGCACAAATGAGAAGACAACTGGCCACCAAATGCAACCAGATCATCTCCCCCAAGAACCCCAACAAATTCCTTCACCATATATTTGTCCAGGCACACACAATGGATCGCTTCATGGAAGTTGACAACCTGACAAGACTGTTCTATGACCAAAACCAAATTCCTCGGACTGTTTCAAAGAAAATGCATTAAGCATCAACATTTGTAGATTTTGAATCAATGATTTATAATACAATAAAACTATAACCTTCTCTGTTTAGGACAAAGGTTCACTTATCAATTTACAAGTAGACTATTATTGGAACTATAATATGCTCTCAGACCATCACAAATACATAGATAACTATCCAGGTTGTTTGAGTGGGGGGAGGGGGTTTGGTGTCTTATTCTGATCACTTTCCCTGAGAACGGGCTTAAAGCGCTTGAGGGTATTTTTGAAGAAAATTACATTCAGTAGATGTTACACTATTTACTACAAACCATCAAACTATAAACTATACACCAAGCTATACACTATCCACTATAAACCACCAAACTGTTGATCAGTGTTGTACAACTAATAACACATCACACGACCAATCACCTTGTTACAAATGAGAAATTGACCCCAGGATTGTCCGGCATCACAGCTTATATTAAATTCCTCACAAATGAAATTACCTAATTTTCAGTCCTTACGGTGAGTGCATCCTGCTAGAAATAACAAGTAAATGGTTCAAACAAATTACCTCAAACGTGATTTGAGATACTTCATAGCATTCTTGAGATGTTAACAAGGTATTTGACACTACAATATATATACTGTAGTTTGGTGTATTATAGTCGAGGACAGGAAGACTTTTAGGATAATCTAGTTCCCATAAGGCCAGGGATGGCAAACCTTGTTGAGTGTGTTCCCAAATTGGCAACCCATCAATCTAAATAAAATTATCTCGCTTGCCCATGGAAATTTGGAGCAGCAGATTATAATTTATTATTATTATTATTATATTTGCATTTGATCACTTGTACTGTATATAAAAAAGAGAATAAAATGCTTGAAAGCATTACTGAAAGAAGAATGTTTAAATACCAACCAATATTATGGTCTGTAAATATATTTATTTATAATACTAGGTGTTTAAAGAACCATTCGATGAGGGGGGGGTCCCTTCCCCCATCGATGGGTGTGTGGTCCCTTCCCCCATCGACGGGTGTGTGTGGTCCCTTCCCCCCATCGACGGGTGTGTGGTCCCTTCCCCCATCGACGGGTGTGGTCCCTTCCCCCATCGACGGGTGTGTGGTCCCTTCCCCCATTGACGGGTGTGGTCCCTTCCCCCATTGACGGGTGTGGTCCCTTCCCCCATCGACGGGTGTGTGGTCCCTTCCCCCATCGACGGGTGTGTGTGGTCCCTTCCCCCATCGACGGGTGTGTTCCCTTCCCCCATCGACGGGTGTGGTCCCTTCCCCCATCGACGGGTGTGTGGTCCCTTCCCCCATTGACGGGTGTGGTCCCTTCCCCCATCGACGGGTGTGTGGTCCCTTCCCCCATCGACGGGTGTGTGTGGTCCCTTCTCTCATCGACGGGTGTGTGGTCCCTCCCCCCATCGACAGGTGTGGTCCATCCCCCCATCGACGGGTGTGGTCCCTCCCCCCATCGACGGGTGTGTGGTCCCTCCCCCCATCGACAGGTGTGGTCCATCCCCCCATCGACGGGTGTGGTCCCTCCCCCATCGACGTGTGTGGTCCCTCCCCCCATCGACGGGTGTGGACCCTCCCCCCATCGATGGTTGTGGTCCCTTCCCCCATTGACGGGTGTGGTCCCTCTCCCCCATCGACGGGTGTGGTCCCTCCCCCCATCGATGGGTGTGGTCCCTTCCCCCCATCGACGGGTGTGGTCCCTTCCCCCCATCGACGGGTGTGGTCCCTTCCCCCCATCGACGGGTGTGGTCCCTTCCCCCCATCGACGGGTGTGGTCCCTCCCCCCATCGATGGGTGTGGTCCCTTCCCCCCATCGACGGGTGTGGTCCCTTCCCCCCATCGACGGGTGTGGTCCCTTCCCCCCATCGACGGGTGTGGTCCCTCCCCCCATCGACGGGTGTGGTCCCTTCCCCCCATCGACGGGTGTGATCCCTCCCCCCATCGATGGGTGTGGTCCTTCCCCCCATCGACGGGTGTGGTCCCTCCCCCCATCGACGGGTGTGGTCCCTCCCCCCCCCATCGACGGGTGTGGTCCCTTCCCCCCATCGACGGGTGTGGTCCTTCCCCCCATCGACGGGTGTGGTCCCTTCCCCCCATCGACGGGTGTGGTCCCTTCCCCCCATCGACGGGTGTGGTCCCTTCCCCCATTGACGGGTGTGTGGGCCCTTCCCCCATCGACGGGTGTGGTCCCTCTCCCCCATTGACGGGTGTGGTCCCTCCCCCATCGACGGGTGTGGTCCCTTCCCCCATCGACGGGTGTGTGATCCCTTCCCCCATCGACGGGTGTGTGGTCCCTTCCCCCATCGACGGGTGTGTGATCCCTTCCCCCATCGACGGGTGTGGTCCCTCTCCCCCGTCGACGGGTGTGGTCCCTTCTCCCATCGACGGGTGTGGTCCTTCTCCTCCATCGACGGGTGTGGTCCCTACCCCCCGTCGACGGGTGTGGTCCCTACCCCCATCGACGGGTGTGGTCCCTACCCCCCAACGACGGGTGTGGTCCCTTCTCCCATCGACGGGTGTGGACTCTACCCCCATCGACGGGTGTGGTCCCTACCCCCCAACGACGGGTGTGGTCCCTTCTCCCATCGACGGGTGTGGACTCTACCCCCATCGACGGGTGTGGTCCCTACCTCCCGTCGACGGGTGTGGTCCCTCCCCCCATCGACGGGTGTGGTCCCTCCCCCCATCGACGGGTGTGGTCCCTTCCCCATCGACGGGTGGGGTCCCTTCCCCCGTCGACGGGTGTGGTCCCTCCCCCCATCGACGGGTGTGGTCCCTTCCCCTTCTACGGGTCGAGTCTGTGCCCCTTCTCCCCTTCCCCTACTCCGACGAGTGATGTTGGCGGGCAACCAGTTTCCCCCTCTCTACCAACGGGTGGGGTCTGTAGCCGCAGTACAGCTAAGTTCTCACCTCAACTGGTTAACTACTTGGATGTTGTTAATTTCTATAAGTTTCTGGCATAAATAGAGATTTAAGAGTGAGGCATAATGTTATTCTGATGAAATTCGATCATCGGAAACGCTTGGTTTAAAGAACAAACGTCCCATGAATATTCAGTGTATTATCGATTTATGTGTGTGCGTGCGGTGGAATCCAAACATAATGGATCTGAAACATGTGTACCGTTAGAAAGTACTGTATGTGAGACATACGTAGTCTCTTCTCGCACTCTTAAATCTTGCCTTTAACCTTTCTTGGAAACCCCAATTCACAGTACTGTGAACATTTTGTATATGCTCTATTTTTGTATGTATGTAGAGAATCCTTAATTCCTCTCAACTCTTTAAGACATAACTGTAACATGCTTGTGTCTAAAGCTAGACACAAATACAACAAAATTATTAATGATGGTAACAGGGTCCATTTCATGTGGACTCCATCTCATGTTGGCCTCTGAATGCATGATAGAGCTGATGAGTTAGCCAAAGAATGTGCTTTAAAGGAGAAATTGAGCATAACCTTGATTTGTCAATAAGCAGTCTGAGAGCAATAGTACACCAAGAACTTCAACAAAATCTTGTAGATCTGAGGCAAAGTGAAATCGACACCAGTAATTTCATCATCATACTATCATGCAAGAGGAGCCACACACCTATGGATCATCCAATAAAATCGGCAGACTTCTAGATGTTGCTACTGCTCGGCTTAGACTCTGTTACAAGTATCTCTGGGAATTCTCATTATCTACTGATGTAGACCTGACCAAATGTAAACTGTCAACAAAATTATTCGCACACCCTCCGTCACTATGTGATGCAGTGCGAAAAGATACGGGAATTCAGAGACAATTCTATAACATGTTCCAGTGATGTGTAAATATTTCATTCAAAATTATCTGCTATCAGAAATTTTAGCCAAATGTCCCTCAGTTTGCTAACTGCAGGTAGTAACTAAGTGATTGTAACCTATCCACCGCTGCCCACTGGATGGGGGGCGGTGTGCAGGACAAACATATCAATTGTGACACTAGCTCTCCACATATGTCAGTTGCTTAATTTTGAAATTGTACTTGTGGTCGGTCTCGAGCCCATTGTTGATGTGACGATGTGCATTTAATTTTGTAACTAGCTCATCAAGATTGTAGCTTGCTGACCTAATGAATTGTGGGGTTCAGTCCCTGAGCCCATTATGTGCCTCTGTAACCGTTTCCACTACCGCTCACAGGATGGATATGGGGCTGCATAATAAATGAACTAAACTGGAGAATCTTCAAGTATCGTATAAAGTAAATTGTATTTAAAGTCAAATTTCTACAATAGACAAAAGCTAAGTCATCCGGTTAGAACCATACACGCATTTTTCTATCAATTATTTTAATTCAACTTATGCTTATAAGTGCAATGCAGTCCTTCTGGCTTAGCTCTTTCTCCTTAATTGTACTTTTTACCTCATTTTGGCAAAGGCTTAACAACGTAATATAAAATAAGTTATATTTAAATGTAAATGATATATGGAATATGCATCTTAATTTATATATAGCCAAGCAGGTGATATCTAGCTTAATGAGGCTGCGTAATTTGGAAGGTTGGTCTCTTGATAGCCTAGGGTGAGGCGGTCACTTTGTGTAGTATGTGTGTATGAACTTTTATGTTAATAGCGTATGCATGCTAGTATTTATCGGGTCTTATACCTTAACACTTCAACACCTCCAGAAATGTCTTGATCTAATTTTATTATTTTATTTAGCTAATTCTTCAGTCCTGACGCCATCATGACAGGCAACTCTGTACAATATAATAATTTTCGGTGGCTTTGCAATTTCTTCCTTTTATTAACAAGCTTGGGTACGCAGCAATGTGCTGCTACCCCCATTCTATATGAGGAATTACAGAGAACATATAAAAAACTAGCTTCATGTAATATCCCCATCTCACGGGATGGTTACCCGTTTTTGGAATCAGATAAACACAGGGAATGTGAGCATGGCAAAATAGAGAGCTGACTGGACCACTGGGCTATGTTTACATGTACGAGTCATTCACCTGATCTGGTCTCTGGTATGCATATAAATGATTTGCAATTTCAACGCCTTCCTCGGACAAAGTCTTGCCAGCACAATGACGTCGGATACCTGTATGTCTTTGGTACGATTCAGCAAATATTTGCGCAGGATATTTCTAAATTAACGTTGGGATATTTACCTGTATTTACCTGAGGTCCACCATCTCTCTAGTAGCCTCGACGGGGATATGAAAACGGCGGCTTATTAAGATTGCCCCATTGTTCCTGAGGATTTAATACCCGATTATCGAGAGATGCTATCTTGCTAGACCCCCTCCCCTTCCCTATCGGTTCTGGAATTGCTGTCAGGAAGTTGGTAGGATGGAAGACTTACTGGTTTTGGAACTTGTCTGGTAGGAGAGAGAGAGAGAGTGTGTGCGTGCGTGCGTGTACATACGGACGTACACGCCAGTACTTGTCATCATATGTGTATACCTGCACTCACCACCGTGTGCGTGCGCAACTCGCCGTCGTGTGTGTAATTCGTTCTGCCGCGGACAGGAAGCCTGTGTTTACATATATTTTAGACTTGTATCGAGGTCCCCCAAGGTCGAACTACTGGCCCTTCCCAGGATGCAATCACACTACAGTTGACTAAACTTTTTTTTATGTGAATAAGAGGTATTAGGTGAAGGCAAATTTGCCCAACCATTTCTGTCCTACCTGGGATCCCTGCTTGTGAGTCGAGAAGGAACCCAGATGTACTACGAGACGCTTGAGGGATGGTAGCTATGCTTGTAGTATCCCGTCTTCCCAGTACAGTACTTTATAATATGACGGCTTTGAAAATACTGACGGTTTTGGCCTCCACCGCCTTCTCGCTCCTCACTAGTTCCAACCGTCTATCACTATTTGCAAAGGAGGACTTTCTAATACATTTTTCCATAAATTTTGTTTCCTGAACTTGAATCTGTGACTTTTAATTTATTCTTGAAGTTGCAGATTTCAAGAATTTCTCCTGGTCAGTTTGGTCGATTCCTCTTAATATTTTTGTATATAGTGTATCGCCTCTTTTATTTTTTTTCCTTCTACCTTCTAACTTTGGCATGTTTAACACCTCTAGCCTCTCCTCGTATCCCTTGTTTATTCAGCTCAGGAAGTCATTTCATGGCATGTCTCTGCACCTTTACCAGCTTACTGATCGATGTGCATCTTAAGATATGACACCATACAACCCCTGCATATTCCAACTTTGGTTTCATGAAAATCGTGAACAATTTTCTGTAATATATCTCTATTCATGTAATTTAAAGCGATTCTAAAGTTGGAGAGCGTAGCATATGCTCCTCGCACAATGTCCTTTATATGGTCCTCTGGTGATTTTTCCTATCTCTCCTCCAAGAGTTCATGTAACTTACCATCATCAGCAAACATGTTCCTGTTGTTCTGTATTCCTGCTGGTAGATCGCTTATATATACGTGGTGTAGGTGGACGTCAGTACTCATTGTTGTGTGTGGGTGACGCCAGTATCCATCGCTGTTTTTTGCATTTTTTGCTACACATTTCTTTGTGTAGCAAAATTGCTACACAATAGTGTATACAAAGCCCGTCCTAATAAACGGAGGTCAAATGCTTGTTAATGCAGCCGTCAAAGTTTGGCGGCTCACAACTGATGAAGCTCGAACTTTTCAGGAACAGTGCTTCGCTCACGTCCGCTGAACTCAACACAACCTAAAATTTTAATTTAACCCAATCCATCCAGATTACAAAGTCCAATGTTCATTCCATGCAGCCGCCATATCCCCTGTAATGAAAACAGCTTTTACACGCGACTTAAAACTAATGACGATTGACCATATCTTCAACAGCACTTCGCTCTGTTCGAATCTTAAGTCTGTAAGTGCTTCACCCACGTACTACAAATACAAACAATCGCCAACAGAACCTAAATACTTAACCTAACTAATGCCTAAATATGCACAATATGCTAATATATAATAATAATAATTTATATTTCAGAAAATTCCTGTTCTGAATGAACAGCATGTTAAAATTTATGAATGCGTCTTTAGGGTCGAACGCTGGATGGAATGGAGTTGATCTGAGGACTGGTTGCACCCGAGATAGGCGGAATCAAATGTCAACCTTAAGAATTTCACACTATCTTTACATAGAAGTTGACTTTCATAAAGGATTAAGGGTAAAGGGTGGTTATGGGTCAGTATGCCGCTGAGCTCAGTGACCCACATCCCCACACCTCCCAGCAGACAAGCAGCCCCAGTCCGGCAGCCTCGTCCCTCGTATCAACACCAGAGCGCTGCTGCTTGACATATTAGGTAGCCTTGTCCTTAAACCGTGTCCGCATCGTCGGCCAGTTCACTTGTAGGTGATCGGAAACAGCTGTGTTGTGCGGAGGACTAAACAGCTGTATTGTGTGCGGGAATTAACAGCTATATTGTGCAGGGGAGTAAACATTACCCCATTAATGTAACTTTGTTGAAACTATTCGAAATGGTTCCTACCGTTGAACAGTGTTTGCCTCTTGACTGTGGTGGACGAACGGTGTTAACCACGAATATAAAATCAAAAATTAAATTGAAAATATAAATGATAATTCATCAAAAGATTACGGGTGAGTAAGTAGCTTTTATATATTGTTCCGAGTATTTCATTAATTTTTATACCGTTGTGTGTGTGTGTGTGTGTACTCACCTATTTGTACTTGCGGGGGTTAAGCTCTGGTTCTTTGGTCCCGCTTCTCAACTGTCAATCAACTGGTGTACGGGGTCCTGAGCCTGCTGGGCTCTATCATATCTACACTTGAAACTGTGTATGGAGTCGGTACTTACCTAGTTGTGCTTGCGGGGGTTGAGCTCTGGCTCTTTGGTCCCGCCTCTCAACGGTCAATCAACTAATGTACAGGTTCCTGAGCCTACTGGGCTCTATCATATCTACTCTACTCTCATACTCACCGAATATGAGGTGAAACCCGAGAAGGTAAGAAGTATACCATAGGAGTTAATGAGGAAATAAAACTGCAGACGCCTAATTCTAATAGAAAAATGTGAAATTGAGACAAAAGACAGCAACAGAAGAGAGAGAAAAGAAAGCCTAAAGCGGCTAAAGCAAAGTCGGATCACGTTTGTTAAGAAGGTTAGAGCATTTAACTACGTACTGAAAAGGGCAAGAGTCGACAGCAACAAAGCCAGGACTAATTTTCACACTGGCCACGTCGAGTATGAGTAGATTCAACAGGACGCCGCCTGTGAAGAGCAGAGACAAGAAAGATGAGACCAATCTATAGGATGATTAGTCCCTAACATAACAGAGGATAGCATTGTTTATCTGCAAGTTTATCACTTTATGTTCATATTTTGTCGTGGATAGTATGGTCAGTTTCACCGAAGTATTGAAGACAAGACGAGCAGGAAATAGAATGAACACAAACAGCATTGGAAGTAGGAGTAGTAGTGTGAACCCAGATGACTGCAATGTGTGTTGGCAGGTTCAGGTCGAAAGGCGAGTTTTTTTATCAGAAGGACAAAGCGTATAACTGCGATTTTTTAGTTCAGATATGAAAGGAAGGAACAGCACACATGCTGCTAATATTGGAAGCACATTTAGGATGAAGGAAAGTTTCTTTATTTTAGTTTAGCTTGAGAAAAGGCACTGTGGATAAGATTTAAGGGATAATCAAGGCGAGAGAGACAGAAACTTGTAATGAAGATAAATTTCGGAATCAAGAATCTGAGGGTCGTAGTAGGATGATAGAAAAATAAATGAATTTATTTCATTTATTTTTCCATTCATCGACTTGAGAATGGTCCAGGACGGACCGAAACGTCGTCGTCCCTTCACCTTCTAGTGTGTGGTCTGGTCAACTCAATCAAATTAATTTACAAACTAGTGTGTGGGTCGGGTGTATAACACTGCCCCTGCCATATCTCACTATTATGTGAGATATGGCAGGACGTCTTGTGATGTATGGACATACACACCTCAGTACTTAACATCGCAATACTAGCACTTTCTGTCCCTTTGAATGACAGAAAATTGGATAACTAGGGAAATCTTGGTGGCAGATTGAAATTGAAATTGAAATTGAAATAAGTTTATTGAGGTAAAATACACACAAAGGGATGAGGTAGCTCAAGCTATTCTCACCCCGTTCAGTACAACGTGTTAATATATACATATACACACATCACAAATAAACATATTACCAAACATTCTGAGAGGTAAAAATATACATTTCCTCCCTCACAAGGAGTATGGTATCAGACGTACAGACTCTATGGTGGCAGATGCTTTAGGTAAACACCCATTGTTGAGGTCGAGCGAAACACTTTAACACGACTCGCAACTGGTGGCATTCGTAAACGCAACTCCGTAAACAGCCCGTCCTCCTAAGGTTTCAAAACGTCAAGAAAAAACACGGAAGTTACAGCCCCGCTCCTGTGCCAGGTAAGTCCACAATGGGCTCACCATAGCCCATGCTACTTGGAACTTTTTGTTCCAAGTACCGAATCTTAAACAGCAACAACAGTCAAGAAAACGGTTAATTTAAAGTGTCCATTCCTAACCTAACAGACTAAATCAGAGGATCCAAAACCGAAAACGGTACTGTACGTCACTTTCGCGAGCCGCTTCCATTTTCTAGTCCGACCTCCGTTTCCGCCTTCACCGATGGGTCTAAGTCTGCGGACGGTCTTGGCTACTCTGTTGTTTTTCCTGATCACACTTATATGTGTCGCTTACCTCCGGAGACTAGCATCTTTACAGCAGAGCTTTATGCTATTCTCTATACTCTTCGTCTCCTGCTTTCTCGTTGTCAGTCTTCCTTTGTAGTTGTTGTTGACTCTCGTAGTGCCCTCATGGCTCTCGGGTCCTTTAATCCGGTTCATCCAGTGGTTGTCGAGATTGGCTATTTCTTGTTCACAGTAAATTTAAGTCGGTTGAGTTTTGTTGGGTTCCCAGCCATATTGGTGTGTCTTTAAATGAGCGTGCGGATGCTGCTGCCAGGGAAGCTGTCCGCACTTGTCCCATCTCTTGTAAAGGTATTCCTTATTCCTACTTTTACCCGGTTATCCATTCATCCGTCCTTACCCGTTGGCAGGCTTCTTGGTCGTCTGTTACTGGTAACAAACTACGTACTCTTAAAAGTTGTGTGTCCTCGTGGCCGTCCTCCTACCACCGTAACCAGCGATGGGAAACGGCTCTGGCGAGGTTGCGTATTGGCCATACTCGCTTAACTCATGGTCACTTAATGGAGCGCCGCCCTGCTCCTTATTGTCCTAATTGCACTGACCCTCTTACGGTCGTGCATATCCTTGTTGAATGTCCTGACTTCCAGGACGAGCATGTGTCTTGTTTTCCGACCGTCCCCTGCGGTCGCTTGTCTCTCGATAGTATTCTTGGTAACTCGGATACTTTTGATATCGTTCGTCTTATGGGTTTCTGTTCTTGTATTGGCATCCTTGGTGATATTTAGCGCCCTCTGATTATCCCGCACATTTGATGATGCTACATAGCCTTCCCGGTTTGGTGCCTTCTTTTGATAATACTTACTTTCTAGTCCGACGATTTTTGTCCTTAGTAACGCATATAGGCGAAAAGTAGCGTTCCTTGCTTTAAATGCTTCATCCACTCATTACAAATATAAATAATTACTAACAGAACCTAAGCACCTAACCCAACCTAATCTATTCCTAACTATACATGGATCCTTAATATATGATAATATTTTGATTTATATATAAGAACAAACCTATTTTTGATACACAATTCGTTAAGTGATGAGTGCGTCTATGGGGTGGGGGGCGCCGCTTTAACGAGCCTATAGCCTAAGAACAGGTTGAATTTGTAATCTAAAATGTGTTATTGTGGCTTACAAGCTCAAATGCTCGAGTCAGATAAGGTATATATATATATATATATATATATATATATATATATATATATATATATATATATATATATATATATATATATATATATATATATATAAAATATATATATAATATATACACACACACAGATGATTATCATCCATAATATCAATTACCTGAATGATTTTCTTCTTTAATCTACCTTGGTTTATTTATTTTTATAGGCGGGAAGATGACTGGGTTATGGCGCTGCCTCCTAGTGGCTGCGGCCTTGTGCAGCGTCTGCCTGTCGGTGCCACCTCCAGGCCCTCACCTGGTGGACCCTCACCTAGTGGGCCCTCACCTGGTGGACCCTCGCAAGCAGGACACTCACCTGGTGGGCCCTCGCAAGCAGGACCCTCACCTGCTGGACCCTCTCAAGTTGAATGTCACCTCATTTGCACAATCTTCAGCAAATGGAAACAAATTATCTGATAAAATCAGTGTATCTTCTTTGGACTTAAAAGTTCAGCAGTCAGGAATATCGTCGTCAGTAGTAGAGATAACAGCTAATAATGACCAACTGGAACCGTCTGTGATAGACCCATTTTGGGCTGACTGGATTAAATATTTAACTTTTTATCTAACCTCAAATGACTCTTTTGATGGTCGTGCAAAGACTCTTGAAAATTCCTTCCGGTCCTTGTTGGAAGAGTTGTGGAGACTCGTGGCGGGAAACCCAAGGGGTGCAGCGGCAGCTAAGACGAAGATGACTGGTGTTGAAGGCAGGAGCGACGGACTTCTCGCATACTTATACCATGTGATCAAACGTTACTTGGGCAAGCCTCCTGGAATAATGGCCCTGGCAAACTACGACCCTGTCAAGATAGCCGCCACCATCGCGGCTGTATGGGGGATCAATGCACTCTTCTGTAAGTTTCTTATACTTATGTTTTTGTTCACATACACTCTTATATAATACAGAAACCACATTTAACATTTTTTTCGGGCGGGGGAGGGGGGCTTCAGAGGCCTACTAGTCATGGCCCTCAGATCTTTATCGTGTTTAGTTATATTAACTGGATAGTGTTCAAGTTGCCATGTGGTACGTCTATCAGCATTACCAAGGCTCAGAACATTAAATTTTTCAGTATTAAACTGCATTAGCAAATTACGTCCATTTCAAAAGAAATTTGAGTCTGAATATATTTTTGTGTTTATATTTCTTCTATTTTTGTGTCGTATGTAAATTTGCAAATGTTGTTGTTCAATCCCTAGTTAAATAATTTATATATATGGTAAACAAGAGAGGCCCCAAGACAGAGCCTTGAGGCATTCCACTTATAATAATTTCCCACTCTGACTTAACTCCATTTATGCTAATTTTCTGTTTGCTTGAATATAACTATGGCCTAATCCAACTTAAGAGAGCTTCCCTAATGCTATGAACCTCTACTTTTCTAATCAGTCTTTTGTAGGGAGCAGTATCCAAGGCTTTGCTGAAGTCAAGATACACAACTTCGAAATCCTTTCCACTGTCAACTGCCTCAAAAATGTTAGAAAGAATGAAAGTAAATTCGCCAAACATGAGCGGTCCTTAGTAAAAACAATTTTGTGGATACTTTATTAATTGATAATTTTCAAGATGTAGAAAAATTTATTTTGTGATTATCGCTTCAAGCAATTTTCCCACAACAGACATTAAGCTAATTAACCGATAGTTTGACGCAAGTGATCCATCTGCTTCCTTCATAGACCCCTCCAGAGTGCCACCTTGTCGTGGTGAGGAGCTCACAAACGCCTCCTTGGGGCCGGTGAGCGCTCTCTTGGCCCCCTCTCCTGCCCTTCTCCGGGTGTTGTATGTGTTAAGGTACACGTACCTTAGCACGCTGACCCGTAGGGATCTTGTTCTGGTCAACGGACCTCCAGCTGGAGGGGCTGCCCTTGGTGGATGGTTGGGTGTCCAGGCTGGGGCGAAAGGGAGAATGAGGTCTTTGCACCTATGTGGGAGAATGTACGAGGCAGTAGGACTTCCCTGTAAAAAAGGGGGAGCACCGCTGGGGACGACGCATCCCTTCCTGCACTGGCCAGCACTCGGCCTCCCTGGCTGCTCTGG